>NC_137263.1:49258860-49858860 GCF_053477335.1 Acartia tonsa | reverse complement strand
AAATTTCTAAGATGTTATTTTCTTTGTTTTTTTACAAGGTCTAAGTAAACACAAGTTGTTGTAGAGTAAATACAGGCTTCAAAATCAGAGAGAGAGAGGGGACATTGAGCTGTTTATTACACTAGTCTCCAAAGTTTAAAATAAAGTTTTGTTATCCGTTAGCTTAATAATTTTGGGAACTTTTATTGAACTTGGATTAGTTGGTTCATTTAGTTGAGTGTCCAAAAGTTTCAACCTCTAATTTTAATCTACGGAAGGGGTAATTTTGTGCATCATCATTGGGGACGTACATAAATTTATGGACCATTGTCTTATACCTTTAGATCCCTGAGAGTAAATACAGGCTTGAAAATAATCAACATTTATTCTAATTAGGCGGCAGCATGCTTTTATATAAACACACTAATGGCTTCGCCTTATATCTAGCGAAAAATCATTAAAATTATTTAAAGATTTGAAAATAAATATTAAAATCATTCTGGGACCTATTTGAAGCTTCCCTAAAATTGAGTACTTAATAAATTTTTAAAATTTGCACGTTAGTGATATTGACAAATAATATTTCTTTTAATTGAATAAAGAAATTATTACATTGCTAAAGTAAAAAAAAAGTAAATCGACAGTAAGAAAATACAATTTTTGGCCGACAAATAATAAATTGCTAAATATTCTGTCGTTTGATAACTCAGTTTATTTTAAGCATTTTTTTTAGTTTAAAAATCTTTTCGTGTACTTAAAGTTATTGTCACGGCTTGACTGAAGCACTGACAAACCAAAGTTAAAGTGCAGCTGCCATACTACAAGTATATAACTATGATAATTTTATTTAGGATATATCCACTGAGTGAGTATGCCAGAACTGTGTGTCTCAGGGTGGAGCTTACTGGTTGTCCATATTCAGGTAACTACAATTACTGGTCCTTTCACACAAATTGCCTGTTGATCACTATTAACTCACTCCCCCCCCCCCCCCCCCAACCTACCTTATTCCCACCGAGTGAGTATGCAAGAACTGTGTGTCTCAGAGTGGAGCTTACTGGTTGTCCATATTCAGGTAATTAATATTTTTGGTGTTTACACACAAAGTGCCTGTTGATCACTATTAACCCCCCCCCCCCCCCCTACCTTATATCCACTGAGTGAGTATGCAAGAACTGTGTGTCTCAGAGTGGAGCTTACTGGTTGTCCATATTCAGGTAATTACCATTATTAGTGCTATCACACACAGTGCCGTTTAGCCCTATACCCCCCCCGGGCCCCCCCCCCCCCCAACCTACCTTATTCTCACTGAGTGAGTATGCAAGAACTGTGTGTCTCAGAGTGGAGCTTACTGGTTGTCCATATTCAGGTAATTACCATTATTAGTGCTATCACACAAAGTGCCTGTTGATCACTATAACCCCCCCCCCCCTTCCCCAACCTACCTTATTCTCACTGAGTGAGTATGCCAGAACTGTGTGTCTCAGAGTGGAGCTTACTGGTTGTCCATATTCAGGTAATTACCATTAGTGGTGCTATCACACAAAGTGCCTGTTGATCACTATAACCCCCCCCCCTTCCCCAACCTACCTTATATCCACTGAGTGAGTATGCCAGAACTGTGTGTCTCAGAGTGGAGCTTACTGGTTGTCCATATTCAGGTAATTACCATTATTAGTGCTATCACACACAGTGCCGTTTAGCCCTATACCCCCCCCGGGCCCCCCCCCCCCCCAACCTACCTTATTCTCACTGAGTGAGTATGCAAGAACTGTGTGTCTCAGAGTGGAGCTTACTGGTTGTCCATATTCAGGTAATTACCATTATTAGTGCTATCACACACAGTGCCTGTTGAGCACTATACCCCCCCCGGCCCCCCCCCCCCCAACCTACCTTATTCTCACTGAGTGAGTATGCAAGAACTGTGTGTCTCAGGGTGGAGCTTACTGGTTGTCCATATTCAGGTAATTACCATTATTAGTGCTATCACTTAAAGTTGCCTGTTTGAGCTCTATGAACCCCCCACCCCCCATATCTTATTCCCACTGAGTGAGTATGCAAGAACAGTGTGTCTCAGAGTGGAGCTTACTGGTTGTCCATATTCAGGTAATTACCATTAGTGGTGCTATCACACAAAGTGCCTGTTGATCACTATAACCCCCCCCCCCCCCTCCCCCTACCTTATTCCCACCGAGTGAGTATGCAAGAACAGTGTGTCTCAGAGTGGAGCTTACTGGTTGTCCATATTCAGGTAATTACCATTAGTGGTGCTATCACACAAAGTGCCTGTTGATCAACATAACCCCCCCCCCCCCCCAACCTACCTTATATCCACTGAGTGAGTATGCAAGAACTGTGTGTCTCAGGGTGGAGCTTACTGGTTGTCCATATTCAGGTAATTACCATTATTAGTGCTATCACACACAGTGCCTGTTGAGCCCTATAACCCCCCCCCCCCCCAACCTACCTTATATCCACTGAGTGAGTATGCAAGAACTGTGTGTCTCAGAGTGGAGCTTACTGGTTGTCCATATTCAGGTAATTAACATTATTAATGCTTACACACAAAGTGCCTGTTGATCAATATTAACCCCCCCCCCCAAACCTATTCCCACTGAGCGAGTATGCCAGAACTGTGTGTCTCAGAGTGGAGCTTACTGGTTGTCCATATTCAGGTAATTAACATTATTAATGCTTACACACAAAGTGCCTGTTGATCAATATTAACCCCCCCCCCCCAAACCTATTCCCACTGAGCGAGTATGCCAGAACTGTGTGTCTCAGAGTGGAGCTTACTGGTTGTCCATATTCAGGTAATTAACATTAGTGGTGCTATCACACAAAGTGCCTGTTGATCACTATGAACCCCCCACCCCCCATATCTTATTCCCACTGAGTGAGTATGCAAGAACTGTGTGTCTCTGAGTGGAGCTTACTGGTTGTCCATATTCAGGTAACCATCCCCCCCCCCCCCCCCCAAATATTTAATCCCTGCCGGGGACCCTAACAATTCTACAATTAGTTGGAACTAAAACCTCGGGTACTTGTCCAAACGTTTTGACCAAAATTTATAATCTGCAGAATGGGTGCAAATTATGCATTTCATAATTGGGGATGTATTTCGATGCTGTAAGTAATGGTGCAAAAAATGGGGACAAATTTCAAATTGTTTTGACGTCATACCCCCATCTCTTTTCGTGGGGGTTTCTTTCCTCCTTCCCTTTTCTTTCCCTTCACTTGTGAGGTAAATAAATCAGCCCCGTCAAATCAATTTGAAATTTGTCCCCATTTTTTGCACCAATACTTACAGAATCACTTGATATTTTGATTAACTGTTCGGAAGTGAAGGCCCACTAATTTTAACAAATACCAAATTAACAATTACCATAAAAAATGTCAATTGCAATACACTTTATTATTATTTGTGGACATACTTAGATTTAATCCTCAAGTGAAAACAAAAAAGGTACAATTTTGTGAGAAATGATTGTTTTCGTTCCATCTCATTTTAAAAATATTTAAAGCAAATTTAATTTGCACTGTTTTGGATGTATAAAAAAAAGTTTAACAAGACGTTTGAAAGGTTAAAAAAAATCCTATCCTCTGACATTCAAACAAAGAGCTACAAAATAAATATTTATTTTTTGTAACAAAATCCCATGACATTTAGGAACATGGACTCATTATAAGTATTTATTGCCTTTAAATTGGTTAACTTACAATAAAATTAAATTGGTTCCAGGACAAACACAGGAGTGGACAAAAAAAGAAGTGTGTAAAATATTAAGTTAAGTAAGTGTTTCTACACAGGTAAGATTAGGATACTATATGAAAATACAAATAAGCCCACCCCCCACAGGGTTTAGGCATTTAAAAAAACCTATAATGAGGTTTAAAATAGGTTAGATTAGGTTAAGATTCAACTCCGACGTTTGTCCGCTCCTTCGTTTGTCCAAGGACAATTAATATATTAATAGCCTTTTGCTGTGTATTTTTGCCTGGGACAGACCTAATAAAATAGGAACACTGACAAACGTACTAGAGGACAAACGAGCTAGTGCGACAAACATACTTGAAATTCTAGGGGACAAACGTGCGAAGACAAGACTTTTGTTTCGCTGTTCAAAATCGATGGACAAGATTCTGAATCTTGGAGTTAAATTTTTTACGAAAGCTAGTACAAGGGGAAAAAATATACCTGGGGACAATGGGCTGTTTATTACACAAGTCCCCAAAGTTTTATAATAACGTTTTTATAATCGTTTGCTTAACAACTTTTGGGTTTTTTAGTGAATTTTGATTAGTTGATTTATCAAATTAAGTGTCCAAACGTTTCAACCATTAATTGTAATATACTTAAGGGATAGTATTATGCATCATAATCGGGGATGTACATCAATTTATCGGCCATTGTCTTATCCCTGAAACAATCCTGCCTTTAAAAAAATGTTTATCCTTCTGTCAACACACTGCATATTAAAATGTATTATTCTTGCCAGCTTAGCACAAATAAATGCAGAAAACATAAAATAGACTTACTCAATAATTTTCATTTAGCAAAAAAAGCTGAAATTTTTCCTCTGTTTCTTAGCTAAGTATTAACAGAAAAATCAATTATGACCAGCACTAATCTTTTTATCTATGTACTAAACGTTAAAATCCTTATAATATAGTAATAGGATCTCTATGTAACTGTCTGTGTGGACCGGATAATTTTGCTAACCGCTGAACCGATATGGTTCTCATTCTCAAGCGCCTAGGAAGGTTTATAACTATTTTGGGGGAGAGTACCACCACCTTCCCAAGAAAAATAGCAAATAAGCCAACAAAAAATATAACTAACCCCATCTAGCGGCCGTAAAATATTTTTCGTAAACAGCTGATCTTAACATAGATTAAAAAGAAAAGATTTCACGTGCCCCCCAAGAGGCCTCTAGGGGCGTAGTCCTAAGTAATGTTCTCTGAATAATATTTTACTTAAATTTGATATGGAACTGCTACCCCCTAAAAAGCCACTTCCGATAAATGTTGAGAAAACAAGGATGACAACATCCATAAAAGCGAAGCACTGAAACGGTAGGACAAACGGACATTAACACTTGTATAGTAACTGAACTGAAAAATCGGAACATAAATGTATAAATGTCGAATCAAAATTGTAGGTAAATTTGTTGAAAAACTGCTTTAAAAAAAGATAATGTTTATGGACATACTTACATTTTTGGACTTGATTATAGAGTTGCTTCGCTTATAATATTGTTCTTTGTTGTCCCAGGAATCAATATACCAAAAATCAGATCAAACGGATAATTAAAACACTTGAAAATTTGTTGTTAAAAAAGTAGAAAAATCAACATGTTTAAAATGGACGTACGGACATTCTGGTAATGATTATAGAGTTGCTACGCTTTCTAAATCGTACCCAACTACTACAGGAATCATCATACAAAGTTTGAAATCGATAGGACAATTCTAACATGCCTAAATTAACGAATAAAAGCTATCTATCTCGGACGGACGGACGTACGGACGTACGGACGGACGGACGTACGGACCGACCCTAATTATAGAAAAGCTTCGCTTTTAAAAAGGAACTATAAAAAGTATAAATTATGAGCAGGTCTATTTTAAAGCCCTGGCGCCTTCTTATAAAACTTTTTTCAACTTTTATGGAGCAATAAAAATTGAACCAAATTGTGGGAGAGAGTTTAAATGGCAATTAAAGAATAAAATACAACTATACACAAATGTATTCGCAAGCCTTTGAAATTGCTAGATTTATTTTTTTGCACATATGTTTTTTTTCTTTGTTGCAAAGCTATTTTTAATTGTATATTTGTGCTACTGCTTTAGGCATTTATGCAATAAATATTCTAAATTTGTAATTTATAAAAAAAAACTATTTATGCTCGTGCCATAAGATTAATAACACATAGAAGCTGAAAACACAATTTGCTTTATTCTAGATATTGATAATACCTTTTTTACAGATAAAAGATTGGTCATTTTTACGCCTAAAGTAAATCCAAATACTATTGACTTCCCAGTTTTGAAAGAGGCAAACATCTCGTCAAATGCATTAAATTCATTGAAACAAAGACCTTCATTGAGTGTTTTTATGTGGATAATTCTTCCCCCCCCCCCCCCCAAATTTTTTATTCAAAATTATATAAGATTTACCTCTCCCCATTTGCATTTGACAAACAAAACGATGAACTTTTTATCCCTCTAAAAATAGCTTATAAACAAATGCATATCTAAAAGTATTCTATTTTATATCACTTAGTTAAACTTAAAGTATTTTTAAATTTTTTTATTTATTTTTAAAGTCCTTTTTTCTATTCTATATGATAAAGTAATCAACAACTGACCACTGAAAAATAATAAGAAATAAAACCAAAAGCTGCATATTTTTCTTATTTCCTATTTGTTGGATAATTTGTCACAGGAAAAACACAATGACTTTTTTAATGCAAAATACAAAACAATTGATTACACATTGAAAAATATGAATGTTTTTTTTTCTTAATTGGTAATATCCGTGTATTTTGTATGAATATAATTCATGTTATGTTTATTTGATTGTTAGTTAGCTACTCTTTTGGTTATTTTTGGATCATTGAAGGGAATTTTAGTGGCAAAATTAGGGAAATTGCATCTTTCTTTCTTTTTGCGTTTTGGAAGGGGTTGTATGTAATATACATAATATCGAAGCTCTTAAGCCAGATGGTAGTAAAAACGAACATTAAAACTACTACAGGATGGCGTTTAAGGATTACTAGGTTTTTGTCAAAAAAAAGTTAAAATTCTGTATGTTTTAAATGGACGTACAAACTTTCTGATAACGTTTATAGGGTTGTTACGCTTTCTAATTGGTACCTTACTGTTATAGGAATCATCATGCAAAGTTTGAAATCGATAGGACACTTCTAACATGTCCAAAATAACGAAAATAGCTAACCGTCACGTACGCACGGACGTATTGACCCTAATTATAGAAAAGCTTCGCTTTTAATAAAAATTGAGCTGTCTTAATTGTGTAGCAAGACAATTGCACATAACAATTTGAAGATATTTTTGTCACACAATAAAATTCTATTAATTTGTCAATTATGTGCCAGGTATGGGGCATGCTGATATTCAGGGCTCGGCAGCAGTGCATACACCTCAAATGTAATCCAGTTTGTGTGCAAATAGATTAATCATGCAAAGATGGATTGTCTGTTTAGGAATAGGTTTAGACATCTAGCTGAATTTTAAAGTTATGATATGACGTTTTAACTGAGGCTTATACGCGACTGATGCGCGGCTGCCGAGCCCTGCAGTGATTTTTATACATTTAATTGTTATTGCCTTCACATGCAATATTTACAAGGGCTCGCGAGTCGCCTGCCGATTCAAATTGTTAAAAATAGCTTGGCTATATCTTGAAGAAAGGCGTCAGCTTCCGATTTTTTCAATTTTTCAAAATTGCGAGTTTTCGGTTACAGTTTTCACACTTTTACGTCTTCTGAATAAAGAGGGGGAAGGGGTTAAATAATTGTACGTCCCTACCCCTTGGACCCTATATCGACTTTCAATTGGGTCTTTAAATATCAGCCAATAATATCACAAATATATTAACACAGCCAAGTCGTTACAGAAAGCAATTTGCGAGCAGACAAAAAAGGTCCCCAACACTGGATCGGTAGATGTCTTGGCTATACATCTAAACTTAATACATTTAATGTAGTTGCACTTAAAAATTATGAAAAATAATGCGGCTACCGAGCCAAATTTCTAAATTCTTTTTTGCATAGTTTTATTACATGCCATTTAAGATCTTGGTTAGAAAATTTATATTATTCATCAAAACGTTGGTTACTTCAAATTAAATATTTACCACCTAATTACATATGGGGTGGTGCACAGAGATTTAAAAAGGTAAGTTAAATGTATTCTTTAGGCGTAAAGGATGTTTCCTTTTAAAATTTTGTCAAGAGAGTTAAAAAATACTCCTAAATTATGCATCAGAAATATTTCATTATTGTGAGTGATTAATGGAAACTAAATCTTTTAATAACTGGTCATTTTTTAGGAGATAATATTCTTTAGATTAGAATCTAAACTTTAGATATATAAATAATCAGAGTAAATTAATTTAGGGAACGTTTTTAATTTTCTTTGGTTAAGGGAAGCATTTTGGAGTATACACACCCACACCCAGCCTATACTACCCTCAAAAGCCGCCCCAAACTTTGAATTTAACCGCAACCAAGTGACTAAAGGCGCGATGGACAAACCCTGAATGCTACGTAAAATGTAAATCATAACAAGGATGACAACATCCATAAAAGCAAAGCACTGAAACGGTAGGACAAACGGACATTAACACTTGTATAGTATCTGAACTGAAAAATCGGAACATAAATGTATAAATGTCGAATCAAAATTTTAGGTAAATTTGTTGAAAAACTGCTTAAAGATAGGATAATGTTTATGGACATACTTACATTTTTGGACTTGATTATAGAGTTGCTTCGCTTATAATATTGTTCTTTGTTGTCCCAGGAATCAATATACCAAAAATCAGATCAAACGGATAATTAAAACACTTGAAAATTTGTTGTTAAAAAAGTAGAAAAATCAACATGTTTAAAATGGACGTACGGACATTCTGGTAATGGTTATAGAGTTGCTACGCTTTCTAAATCGTACCTAACTACTAAAGGAATCATCATGCAAAGTTTGAAATCGATAGGACAATTCTAACATGCCTAAATTAACGAATAAAAGCTATCTATCTCGGACGGACGGACGTACGGACGGACCGACCCTAATTATAGAAAAGCTTCGCTTTTAAAAAAGAGTCATATGGTATACAAACATAAACATGGAATTAGAGATATGCGTATAATCAACATTACTCATATATACGTCGTATGTGTGTGTATCCTGTATATAGGAAGATGTGAAATCAATGGATGTAGATTAAACGCGGATATTATGACATGGAAAAAGTTTTCGTTAATTTAGCCTGCCAACATGGAACTCTATTATTCGTCTGTGTGTTCATTCAGTAGGAGGTAAAGGGAATGAAAGAGGGAAATCGTTATTTTAGCCCGCTACGAGTTTCACTTGATTAGAGAACATGAAAAACTGGTATAAGATCCAAGTAATAATATATCCGTTGTAAAATCAATGTACAACGTGGTCTTGAATTTTCAAGTAATCTTTGCATGGGTACTGCTCTGGTATAGGCTATCAGTAATAAGACATGTCATCGTTTGTCCTCCTTTGAAAAGACCAAACCCTTCAATATATCATTCTTATTAATCTAACACATGAGTTAAATCTAGATGGTTAAAAATATCCTTCCTACTATAGATCTATTTTAATAACTAGCGGCTATGCCCCTAGAGACCCAGAGACTTTACATTTTAGTTTTTGAAAATATTGTGAGGTTGGATCAAGTTAAATTCCCCCTAAATATTTATAAAACTTCCCTGGACCTATAAGAAGCTTCACTATAAAGGAGGATAATATCGGTTCGGCGGTTAGCGAGATCCTTCTCGCTACAGGCAAAAAAATCTTACTTCTTTATATCATAGGATTAAACAATTTTGCCTATTTATTTCTTTAGTTATATATATTTCTTTAAATATCAACGTTATTGATTAATTATTTTAGGAAACTTATTGGCATTACTGATGGAGGCTAGTGGAGGAGGCGGAGTGGAGGATCTAGAGGCCTTGTATCCTCTTTCAAGAAGTGAAGACTCTTCCATTAACCTGTACCTGGCCGTTGCAATAGGTAATACAGCAAATTTTAATAGAAATAATTTTTTATAAGTAAAAAATTAGCCGATAAATTGATGTACAATGTACAATACATCCCTATTGATGATACACAAAATTACCCTTCTTTAGATTACAATTATTAGTACAATCAACTTAATAAATCAACCAATCAAAATTCATTAAAAGTCCCCAAAGTTTTTAACCAACGAATGGGAAAACGTTAGTGTAAAAATTTTGGGGACTAGTGTAATAAAAAACAAAATGCCCCCTTCCTGAAAACAACCCACCCTGAAAATGTATGGGATGGGTTGGATGTGTTTGAAACTAATACTTTATGATGATTATAAATTAGCTAAAATTTTATTTGTTAAAAATAGAAATTTTGTATCATGGAAAGAAAATGAAGTTGCGGGTTTCGTCGTATTTTCACAGTAGCTTTTCTCATGTATCTATCATCTACGGGGGCTCTAACTGTGGGGAAATTATTAACATTTACCTAACCTAAAATAGAATTGTATTATATCCATCCATGCCCCCACAAAATAACAAAAATTCTATTGTTTAGGTATATTTGTGACAGTGATATGTGCTTCAATTGCAGCAGTGGCTATTGCTATTTATAGGTAACATTTTAGAAGCTTTTTGTTGTTCCTATGAGAAATGACGTATTACCGGCCTACCATTGGTCAATAAAAACTTTTGGCCTGCCATTGGTAATTTAGTCTTTGTATTGGCCTATCATTATTAATTTGTATTGTATGACGTCATTTTTTATAGGCATTGTAAACAGCTTCCCTGTTTTAACATTTATACCCATTGACGTTAATGCACGTGGGTACCCCCCCCCCCCCATACATATCAATCTATATATATGACAAATGACATCAAAATTGCATTAAAGATATTAATTTAATGATTCGCCAAAATTATGTATGTTCGTAATTCTAATTCTTTGCATACATATTCTTTAAAGAGTAAAGAATTATTTATCGCATGGTATTATAGACAGCTTTCCGCGGATATCAAAAGGAAAAATTATAAGGTTAAAACCAGTTTTGTTAGCCCCGAGGGGCCGAAGGCCCAAATCAACTTGTATTAATTTTATGTTTTTATTTTAATATTCTTAGAAACATTCTGTTATATGATGCTATACATGGGTTTTCAATATTGCTAAAAACCAGTTCTAATTCAGCGGATATTAATCGGCTTCGAAGCCATACTGAAAAGAATCATTCCTTTTGATCATAAATTTATTATTCTCAAAGTGTCCGGTTCTAATCACGACTCGTTTGTAGGTAAAGAAGATTATTCAAAATTTTACAAATGTTTCAACATCTATTTTCTTTTTCTTTTTAAAAGTCTAACTCTTGCTCGCTCAATTTATGTTACAATTATATTTTTTAGTCCTTTCTCTAACTGTTGTTGATGCTTGCATAATAGGGCGGGTTCATATCGGAATTGGACAAAAAGGGGATATGCAACAGATAAAATTAACCTTAAAAACATTTCTGACCGAAAAAGAATTTTAAGAAATTGAGTTTTAGAACGCGACCACTAAAAAATATATTTGATTACTTATTAATATGCAAAGACGACATTCAAAAAAAAATTTTGAATCAGAACTATGGCTTCATGGTGCTCCCTGGAAAGGCCTAGAGGAGCTGAATCAGGAACTTTTGTCCGTTTCAAAATATCTCGTTCCTAGCCTTAAAAATCACTAAAAAAACACATTTTTTAAAGGTTTATTGAGAATTGTCCAATTTGTAGAGGTTTTTTAGATTTTCTCAGGCTAGGAACGAGATTTTTTGAAACGGTCAAAAGTTCCTGATTCTACTCCTCAATGCCTTTCCTGGGAGCACCATGAAGCCATAGTTCTGATTCAATAAATTTTTGACTCCCATTTACAAAGAGCTATACAATTGAATGTCTGGTCGTCAGCGGTTTAAGACTTAGGATAAATTTTAAATCATCCATAGGTGTATTATACTCATACAAATCATATGCAGATCCCCGCTTTGGCTTCAGAAAAAAAATGTCCAAAATCGACCCAACCTATTGCATAAATAATGCTTTATCTTCACTTGCATCATTATACAAAGATTTATCCTATTATATAAAGTTATCATTATCTTATGTCTGTAGCTTAAGATTGATATAACAACTGAACCGATTATGTTCTCCATTTTTAGGGAATTTTTACATAGGTCCCGGGATAGTTTTAGGCTATTTCATATTTAGATTTAAACCTTAGGGTGGTTTTACGCTACTTTTCTGCCTACTTCTTACCCTTTTGAAGACAGAGTCCCTAGATGCTAGGGGCATAGCTGCTAGTAGTATAAATTTAACTTGAATTTCTGTCTAAGGTATCTAAAACTTACTTACGGAAACAAACTTAATTATGTAAAGTTTTGCTTTCAATAAACTTTAAATTCTTTTTTAGATCAGAAATTAAATATGAGCTTCTCATAAAAATTAATTAAGATTAATATTTACACAATCTGTCAAATTTTGATCAATTACATTTCAAATCACTCAAATTTAAATAAATTTACTTCACCAAAAATTTTAGTCTGCGGCTGTAGTTATTAAATCATACATTTATTTTCTATAGCACAACTACTCTACATCTAGACAGGGCAATCCGTGCGTCCAAACGGTATTATGTCAATGTGTAAAATTGCTAATTGACAGATTTTTAAAATTACCTGAGTTCTTCAACAAAAATAAAGAAAACGAAGTTTTATTGATAGAGCCCTCAAAATTATTTTTAAAACTATTATAAAAACGCTTTAATATTTTTTTTCCACTATATAGTTCTATATGTTCATTGCTTACTGTGAGTTCTAATACTGTTCGCTAATTATGGAAATACGTGTCCTTGCTTTATTAAAATACGATTTAAAAAATACAAGACTTTAAAAATTCATTTGATACATGATTTTCATCAAATCATGTTTTTAGAAGCGAAGCTGCTCTATAATTTGCTTTGTCTGTCCGTTCATAACAATATGACGGAAAGTAGGATTTACTTGGCTATTGTTTAAGATAAACATCTGAAATTTGTTGTGAGGATCCGGCTGACCAATAAAAATCAACTCAATAACTTACTTTGTCCCTTTGTCTTTAAATAATTACGAGTTTATTATTTAAATCTATTGGCTTCGTTACTTGTAGATGTTCTCATCCTTGTTTTATATTCCCTTGTGTTCATTTGGAATGATGTTATTTTTATAACAAGGTGATGAAATAATATATTAATATTATCAACATATTTAATAATGATAACATAAAATATGATCATTAATTATGTATAATTATGTAATCAAGAAAAATTAACAACACATTTGTTTATGTTTTAAACGAGGCACAATGTACTAGAGATTAAAAGGAAGATTTTTATAGTGCCTATAAAAAAATGACATAATACAATACAAATGACCCTTTATTAGCCCAATACACAGACTAATTTACCAATGGCAGGCCAGTATACATTTAGATTGACCAATGGTAGGCCAGTATGACTTCATTTTTAAAGGCACTATAAAAAGCTTCATTAAAAGTGACAAAGCGAGTAAGGGCATTATAAATGGCTGATAAAATACCGTTTCTATCAATCTTTTGAGTACCTCTATAACTAAAACTAGCAGCTACACTCCTAGAAGCCTATAGGGGCACCTAAGGTGGGAGGTCAAACCCACATTTTCCATTCAAGTTTTTAAAAAAAAGATAAAAAGTATTTTTATAGGAGGATTGAGATACCTTCCCCAAAAAATAGTTTTAAAAAAACTTCTCTGTAAAGGAGAACCATATCAGTTCAGCGGTTAGTGAGATCTTTTGCTACAGACAAAAAAGTTATATAATAGGATATATTTATTTTAAATCTGGACCCAATAATAAGACAGAAAAGATAAATAAGTCGGCGACTTCTTTCTAGTAATTTCATGCTAATTTATCAGGATAAAAACAGCCCAAGAAAATTTGTTTAGAAAACCTGAAAACGTCGATAAGATAAATTTGAATGACTAAAGGGTCACTGCTTTATTCCCAGGGATAAGACAACGGCCGATAAAGTGGTGTACTTCCCCAATGACTTTTTACAAGATTTACTCCTTCTGTAGATAACAATTAGTTGTTAAAACGTTTGGACACTTAATTTAATGAACCAACCAAGACAAATTCAATAAAAGTCCCCAAAGTAAAGTCACAGAGTAAGAAAACGTTATTATAAAACTTTGGGGACTAATGTTATGAATATCCCAATGACCCCTCCCTCCCTGTATATTCCCCACATACTTTTATTTTGTATAGCACAACTACTCTTAAAGTCATCTTTATCAGGCTGTATGTTCGTTATGTCCGTTTAGACCTCGTAAAATACATGACCAATCGTTCCACAGTTTTCGATTTTTGTAATGGTAGGTTTCATGCTATTTCAAGGGAGGAGCACAACACCTTTCCTTGGATAACGTCACAAGAAAAAAATATTTTTAAAAAGATAGATAAGGGGGTGTCCCATACCCGTTCGAGGGGGGATGGGAGTTAAAATGCTTGCACTAAAGTTATGAACGTCCCTTGCTTTGTAAATATTCAATTTCAATCTTTTTTTATTTTCCAATTGTTATCTTTTTCTGAGCTAAAAAGATTTTATGTGTATTCGACCTTGTTTTATTTGTTTGTAACTTTTTTAAAACAAAAACAAAAAATGAGAAAATTAGAATATTTGTAATATATCTTGTTATGTTATCTTTTTAGTAGAGAAACTACTCTTATAATTTGAAATTGATGTATGTCCGTCCGTCCGAAACTGTTAGCTCGTTTCGTTAATTTAAACATGTTAAAATTGTCATTTAGATTTTAAACTTTGCATTATGATTCCCATTACAGTTACGTACGATTTAGAAGCAACTCTATAATCGTTACAAGAATGTCCGTACGTCCCTTTAAAACATGTTGATTTTTTATGATATATAATTATCCTATTCATCTGATTTTTTTATTTTGTTTCCTATTTCAACAAAGTACAATGTTATAAGCGAATCATCTGTACAATCAAGTCCTAAATATGTAAGTATGTCCTTACACTATTCTGAATCAAAACGATTTTGCAATAAATTTACTTACTATTTGTTTATATTTATAAATTTATATTCTGCTTATTCAGTTCTAACACTCTACATGTGTTTGTGTTCGTTTGTCCTTCTTTTTATATTGGAGACCTTTGCTTTTATGGATATTGACATCATTTTTAGTATATATTATCATCCTCACAAACGCTTTAGTAAAAACATCTTTAGAATATTTGTCTCAAATACTAGTTTCCTCCCTTAGCCCAAGGAGCTGCTAAAATATAAAAAGATTGTAAAATATTCACTCTGTAGTATCTTTTTTTAGATATTATATTGTTCTAACACCAAATGATTAAATGGCCGCTGAAATATAAGATTTTACATAGCAGCAAGTAGTGCCTATTAAAAATTGACGTCATACAATACAAATGGCCAATGAGAGGCCAGTATATATTTTACCAATGGTCGATTACAATGTATACTGGCCTATCATTGGTCAAATGTATTGCATGACGTCATTCTTTATGTGCACAAAATGCTACTATTACTATTTTACTACTATTAACTAAAAATATTGATACTTTTAGGAGCAGAATTCAATCGAGAAAACCTTTCATAACCACCTCCCAGTATAATTTTGTGACCAGTGCCCGTGAATCAAGCATTCCCAGTGATGACCCGTCCTCTCTGAACGGTCATGTCACTCTGATAAACAACACCCTGGACTATGGCTACGGGATAACAGTTCCAGGAAAGTTAGGCGATCACAGCGGTCAATCCAGAAAAGAATTGTCTGACCGGCCGGCAAAAAATATGCTGTTGACAAACGGGATAACAACAACTATAACAACAGCTAGGTCGGCTGTTGGGGACAGTTGCAGCTCCAACAGCTATGTTTCACACCTACCGCCGATTTGTAACAACAGCAGCACGAGCAGCGGTGGCCTACAACATCAGTTGGAAGGTCAGAATTCCAAGAGAACTAGGTCAAGAAGCGCCAGACCAAGGATTCCAGGTATAAAGATTTGTCCAGTATTGCTTCGAAACCGGTTAATATCCGGTGGATTAGAACTGGTTCTCAGCTATACTAAAAATTATATATAGCATCTAATTTTAAACAGTTTTCTACGAATATAATTGTACATTTTTATAATCGCGGAAAGCTGTTTATGAAAAGATGCAATAAAAAACTTTTTTTAAAGTTTTACAAGTGTCACTGAAATACATTTTGTTATAAAAATAATAAAAAATAAAAATTTAAAATAAACCCTTAGTTAGTCTCATCTGAGTGTAGCTATTTTGTCAGCCTGCAAAAATAATTTAAAAACTCGATATAGCCGCCGACGACAACTTT
The DNA here is from genome assembly GCF_053477335.1 of Acartia tonsa. Classification (NCBI taxonomy): domain Eukaryota; kingdom Metazoa; phylum Arthropoda; class Copepoda; order Calanoida; family Acartiidae; genus Acartia; species Acartia tonsa. Next base: position 49,842,682 of record NC_137263.1, on the reverse strand, counting down.
TTTTTTATTAAATTTCGCTACTTTAAAGAGCCATACTCGGTGAGGGTGAGGTAATAAAGAGTAGCTTCCATTAGACAGCGGGTCAAGTCATAATGTACTTGAACATGAAGCTAGTTGGCCCTAGTGGCTATATAAAAGTGTCTCGATCTACTTCATGACTACTTAGGTCCAAACACCTACACACACGCACCAAAAGAGAAATATATCACAATTACATAAAGCATATATATTTCTAAAAGTCATTACCTTACCCTGATCTGTAATAAAAATAAATGTTTTTTACAAGGTGTGGGACAGATAAACGGTAACTACATGGTGCGCAGATCATCTCTGGATGAGCGGGGAGGATCTGGCGGCTCTGTTTCATCAGCTAGATCAGCTCAATCTGTTACAAGGTAAAACTTTTCATTTTACTCATAATTTACCTCGCATTATTAATCCTCTGTAATACACTAGCTGCTTCCTTTAGGAAAGGGTTGGGTATGTAAGAAAATAGCCTTAAACAGGGACATTTGGTTACTTTTTCACTTTTTTAAGGATGGGGTTGAATTCCTTATCCCTCACCAGTGCCTTAAAATCAGCTCAGAATAAATACATAGTTTTGCCAGAAAATTTACCCAAATTATTTCTGCGATTTAGAATAAATTTGTTTATTCAAGTAAAAAAAATCAGATGCATAGAAAAAATATTTAAGATTTGAATTAATAAAACTGTAATGTTTGAAAATATGTGCTTAAATTTGCTAAGAAGTGAACTGCAGTAGGCATTCATTTAGTAAATATTCAGCACAACAGCCGTTAAAAATAATTCACTTTCAAATCCCCGTGACTTGCTTCACAGGGAGGGAGGAGACATTGGACTGTTTATTACACAAGTTCCCAAAGTTTTATGATAATGTTATCTTAATCATTAGGATAACAACTTTTGGGACTTTTGATTGGTTGGTTCATTAAGTAGAGTGACCAAACGTTGCAACATCTAATTGTAATCTACAGAAGGGGTAATTTTGTGTATCATCATTTGGGATGTACATCAATTTATCGATCATTGTCTTATCCCTTTAGATCCCTGCTTGCTTCATGTATCAAATATGTGTTAGTATAGCTTTAGTTTCCCCCCTTTGACGTATTAGAACTTCTTGCTTATAAAAAAATGACGTCATGCAATACAAATGACCAATAAAAGGCTAATACACAAACTAAATTACCAATGGCAGGCAAGTATGACATCATTTTTTATAGGCACTATAAAAAGCTTCGGCGTCTGTATGTTTTTAAAACTCAATATTTTCCCATTAACTGTTCAAATTTGTATTGTGTTATAATCCTCTAAAACGTTTTTCTTTCTAAAGAGGTTGTCTTTTTATTTTATAGTACCTAAATTGATTTGTAAAAGATAATGATGTTTAAACACTGTTTACTGAAAACCCTTGAAAATCTAAATTTAAACAAACATATGCTAAAGCACTTCATTGAGAATTACAATGAGGGGGAAAGTGAAATAATTGTTTCGCTACAGGAGCGCAGCTACTCTATATAATAATTGTCCGTTCATGCATATATCCTATTAAAGTACAGTAAGGTTTTTTTTGTCTGAAGCTTAAGTTTTTAATAACTACTGAGCTGATTGAGTTCTCATTTTTAAGGAACCTTCACATAGGTCCAGGGTTGTTTTATGCCAATTAATTTTTAAATTAAAGTCTTTGTATGGTTTTAGGCTATTTTCGCCCCCTTCATATCAATAACGAGCCACTAGATGCTAGGGGCGCAGCTGCTAGTAAGCTATAAATCAAAGAATATCAATTCCTAGACGCTTATTTTTTATGTCATATTAGTGATTTATAGTTAATTGATATTTGAGACTTTTTTATTTTCACTTTTCAACAAAAATGTTGTTTACTTGTCACTGCTGCACTACTTGTAGACATAATTGTTCTTGTTTATTTAAGTTTTAGACAAACATAGGATTGACCACAACAATGAACAGATAAAATAGAAAATGTTTCAAACACAATTCTACTAGTTGTATGCAGGGTTTTTTTGTATAGGCTGGGTTACTGAAATTTTGTCTGAAAAAAAAGACGATTTAAGCTTCAATATTACAATATAAATTGTAAATTAGTCAATCCTTTCACTGTGGGGCACCTAGAGAATACTATATCTACTAAGATTTTTATTACCTTTACTTAACCTAACCTAAGATATATGTTTTTTTATTTCAATAAGCTTCTTTGTGATCCATATGCTATTTACAGGAAATAGCTAGTTACACCTTCAAAGCACCTTTTTAATTTGTATAATTCTAGGCCAGTTGAGAATACAGAGTCAAATTATTATAATCTGCAAGGGTTACACCATCACTTTAATTTGTATGATTCTAGGCCAGTTGAGAATACAGAGTCAAATATTATAAATCTGCATGGGATACACCATCACTTTAATTTGTATGATTCTAGGCCAGTTGAGAATACGGAGTCAAATTATTATAAATCTGCAAGGGATACACCATCACTTTAATTTGTATGATTCTAGGCCAGTTGATAATACAGAGTCAAATTATTATAAATCTGCAAGGGATACACCAACACTTTAATTTGTATAATTCTAGGCCAGTTGAGAATACAGAGTCAAATTATTATATATCTGGGAGAAAGAAAACTCAAGACATCAATAAATCCCAAACAGGGTTCAGAGGTATACAATTCTTTCATTTTTACTTTTTTACCGTCAAATAAATTTGCCCGTATAGTATATATAACAAATATATAATGTATATAACAAAATGTAAACAAAAGTTTCTGTCTGCAAAAATTCCCTTTTTAATTTTGACGAAAAAAGGGTCAGCTGGACCATCCAGATATACTCTGTCTATTCTTCAAAGAGCCTCTTAAGCAGTGGTGTCCAGAGAGAAGGGGAGGTGGTTTTAAACCCCACTTAAATAAAAATCGAGGTGTGTTTATTAGAGACGACATTCTTTTCTTGTATCTTTTTGTCAATAAAACATAATAATTTTTCAGAAAAAGGAGATATAATACGCTTCCCCCTACAGAATGCTGGGAAGCCAGCATTCACTAGGAAGAACAGGATACAACATCCACCTACTTCAGATGAAGATTAAAAGTTTTCCTAATTGGAATTTTTTTTATTATATTTTTTGTGGCAGGTTTATTTTTATATAGGATCTAGTGCAGTTCACTGTAATGTATTTCAAAAAAAAATAATCAGAACTTGAAGATTATAGTGCCTATAAAAAATGACGTCAAACAATAAATTACCAATGATAGGCCGATACACAGACAAAATTACCAATGGCAGGCCAGTATACATTTTAATTGACCAATGGTAGGGCAGAATGACGTTATTTCTATATGCACTGTAAAAAGCTTCAAGAACTTTAAAGGCTGCTATAGTTGCCAAACGGTTGAACGGTCGTGTAATGTTCACACAATAATAGCAATTTGGGAGAAAAATTGTTTGACCATTGCCATAACTCTAATTTTTACTCTTACAAGCTACCAAAAATACATTTTAGTAAAATAAAGCGATGGATGATCTAATTATCTTCATTGAACTATCCCTTATTGTATATTTTATTCCAAATATTGGCATTAATATATTATTTGTCTTGTTGAATTTATTTCAAAGAGATAATAAATCACGAAACCTTTTAGGTATAAATTATGTAAACTCAAAAGTGATAACAGTTATTTATCGTATTATAGACAGCTTTCCATTGATATTAAAATGAAAAATCAAAAGTTTGAAACCAATTTTGTTGGCCCCGTGGGGCCGAAGACCCAGTCTAACGAGACTGGTATTAATTTTATGATTTTTATTTTCATATTCATGGAAAAATGTCTGTTATTCGAAGCTATACATGAGTTTTCAGTATGGCCCAGAACCGCTTCTAATCCACCGGATATTAAACGGTTTCGAGGCCAAACCGTAAAATTGAATTTTGGATCAAGTCAGATATATGGAGTAGATTATTGGATTAAACCCAATCTTGTCGGCATCCGGATGGCAGACAAAACTGGAATTGATCAATTTTCCATTTCACTAAACCCTGACAACTGTCATTAAAACCATATTTTAAAAAGCACTATTTTTTTACCTCTTCCAAAATAAAACCTTTTAACAGTAAAAATAATGAATGAATTTTTTAAAAATGCAAATACAGAAAGTTTTATTCGGCCAAACCATAGAACCAAATGTAATAAAGAATTTACTCATTTTAGATTTAAACATTAATGTAATTTTTATTATTAACTAGTATTGTTTTTATACAATTTTATATAAAAAAATCAAATTTCATGTATACGTATAATTATATAAATAAAAAAAAAATTATCTTGATATTATATTATAATTTATGTGATAAAATAAAATAATGTCAATCATTGATTTTAAACCAAATATACGATATGGATATAAATAAAGTTTTTAGAAATTTTGTTTTACTTTTGATCGTGGGGTTTGGATTCTTTCCCGAATAACACCCCCCCCCCCCCCTGAATAAAATCCCAATGGTTGCTTTAATGTCCCAAAAATGTTCTTTTTATATATTTCCGGAGAGGGGGGGAGGAGGTTGTTAAAAACAAATTTTTTTGCCACCCGTGCCCTTAAGATGTAAAATTAATTTGGTGGGAAGTTATTTACATTTTTAAAAGGCATAAAAGTATTTTTACCTGGTTTAAATCGACTAAAAAATATCTTTTTTGTTGAATATAAGAGTAGAATTATCACTCCCCCCCCCCCCCCTACCTCTCAAATAATTGTTATGGAGGAGAGAGTGAAATATAGTCCTTATGTAAATGTTTCTCTGTCTGTCTGTAGCTTAAGATCTCGCTTAAAGATTAAAAGCCTCTTATAAATTCAATTCATCAATTCATGAGATCATAATGAACATTTATCTCGCCTCCATTTCCGTTTTTCTTGCGTCAAGGTGGGAAATACAAAGTTATTTCCATGAAAAGCAGCTTATAGTACCTATAAAAAAAAATGACGCCATACATTAAAAAAAGACAAATTATAGGCCAGTTTACCAATTATAATGTACCAATGGTAAAATGTATACTGGCCTATCATTGGTCATTTGCATTGTATGACGTCATTTTTATAGGCACTATAAGCTGTTTCTTTCTATGAGCATTACAGACATACACTTCTAAGGTGTAAAGTAGCTTCTTAATATATTAGACCAAAAAATATGAAATTGTGTAGGCTAGACTAGCCGAATTAGTTTTCTTAACCCTTAAACTGTTTTTTATATCCCATAGAGGCTAAGGAAACCTAACTTTGTACAATATTCAGTAAGAAATAAAACACAATTATGTCTAGACTAATTTATATCCCTTATTCCACCTAAATTAATTGATATTTTTTCATCCATTATCATATCTCTCTGTTTATTATCACATAAAGAATAAAACAGGTGTTAAACACAATAATGGGTGCACACACACACACGCGCGCGCATGCACACACACACACATACCACAGCCTGCAACAACAACCAACATCAGAAATTACGCGCACAACACTGCAGATGAGCGCGCTGTGTGTGAGCGTGTGTGTGGGGCTGACTAATTCTTGGAAACTGGTTCCTCTTCATTGTAGAACTAACAGGGCTATTTCTAAAAAAAATATAATAAAAATATTAATTTTTATAATAATTAATCTTTATGAAGTAATAAGTCATAACGTTTGGTTGCTTTATGTAGGAAAAATGCAAGCCCTGAAACTTCAAAGGTAAAACTGTTTGTAATAGCTCTCGCCTGCATAACATCTACATATGTCTATCATCACAAAAGCCTAGAAATTTAATCAAGTGATTCAAGTTTTTCGTTATAATGGTAAAAAAGTGAATGAAACACATTTGAAAATGGTTTCCGATTCTGACTCTGAGAGTATTGCGTCCAACCACACGGAATATTTATTTGAGCAGAATTTTCAGGAGTTACGTGCTGAAGCGCTGAAAAGCAAAAAGTTATTTGAGGACTCGGAGTTTTTGCCACAAGAAGAATTTTTGCGCGACCGCAGCAAGCACTATGGCAGCGAGGTTGTATGGCTGCGGCCGCATGACATTGTCCGCCCAGATCTGCCCATACTCGTGTCAAACAAAAATGAAGGATTTGACATCCGCCAGGGTATGGACGGGTGGTATGTGCCAGCCTTCAGTGCCATCTCTGACAGCGACGCCCTCTTGAGACATGTCATACCGCCGGACCAGGGCTTCAGCGAGGCGGAAAATTATGCGGGCATTTTTCATTTTAGATTTTGGTTCGGCAGGTGGATTGAAATAGTTATTGATGATTTGTTGCCGACCAGAAGGGGTAATCTGATATACATGCAGTCTGCGTCCAGAGTGGAATTTTGGCCAGCCCTGTTGGAGAAAGCCTATGCCAAAGCTAAAGGTACCTACGAACTTCTCAACAACTGGCTTCCTATCGATGCCTGCATAGAGTTGACTGGTGGGTGCCCAGAACGAGTCAAGAACATATCCCGCCTTCTCAGTGGAGAACAGAAACAAATAGACCGCCTTTTCGCCGATATCCTGCGTGCAAACCAAAACGGAAACATTCCCTTGGTCAGTTTCCATGCCAAGACACACGCGAACGCGAACCGCCAGCAGGACACGCGCAGCCTTGGGCTGGAGCCACGCTATGTGTACAGGATCACACAGGTCGCGGATCTGGGTCAGGGCAGGCAGATCATCAGAATAAAGAACTGTTCTGGGTGGACCAACCCGCAGTGGACAGGTTCCTGGTCTCCAGATGATGCCAGCTGGCTCAATGTTTCAGATTCTGTTCGCAGGGAGCTGGATGGAGAGGCTTTTCATGATGGAGGATTCTGGATTGGTTTTCAGGAACAGAGCTATTTCAGTCAACATATTAAACAAGGATGACACCATCCATAAAAGCGAAGCTCTGAAATAAAGCGAACACTTGTAGAGTGTCAAAACTTAATAAGCATAATAATATTTAAAGGTATAGATGGACACACAATATTGTAAATAAACTTGCTGCAAAATTGCGTAATTACAGTATTCTGTTTAAGGACATACTTACAGTTTTAGGTCTTGATTATAGAGTTGCTTTGCTTTAAATATTGTATCCTAGGAAACAATGTTCCAAAAATCTGATGAATAGGGTGATTATATCAAACAAAAGTTACTGTCAAAAAAGTTAAAAATCAGCATGTTTCAAATGGACGGACAGACTTTCTGTTAGAGTTGCTACGCTTTCTTAATTTTACCTTACTGTTACAGGAATCATCATCTAAAGTTTGAAATATTGATGCATTAATGAAACAAAAAATCTATTTTAATGAATGTTTGCAATTTAATAATAATAATAATTAAGCTCTGTGGTTTTTAGGACTTTTTACGTCACTTCGACACTATCGACTTTTGCCACATAAACAAGGAAACAGACAAAGAGGCAGTCTTCAATGGCCGCTGGGAGGTTGGCTCCAACGCAGGCGGCGTTCAGAAGGGAGATTTCAAGAACTATGCCAAGAATCCGCAATGCTTCATAGAGCTGAAATCTCCCAACCCCGAGGATCCGGACAAGTATTGCAGCGCAGTTATCAGCCTGATGCAGCGCAGACAGCAGGCCAGCAAGGTCAAGGGAGTCAACAAGATCGGGTTCAGGACATACCGCGTGGACAGGGACGCGGACGAGTTGACCAGCCAGTTCTTCTCGTACAGAAGAAATGATGGAAGGCACAAAGCTGTCGCTAAAACTCCAACATGGCAGGTAAGAGTACAAAATTTGACCAATGATAGGCCAATACACAGACTTAATTACCAATGACAGGTCAGTATACATTTTAATTGACCAATGTTAGGCCAATATGACGTAATTTTTTATTAGCTCTTTAAAAAGCTGCGTCTAGAAATGACTTCTCTTATAAAATCTTCTTAACCTCATAATTTAAATGTTTGGACCCCCCCCCCCTCTCTCACTTATACCTCTGTTAGGACAAAGATCCTAGAGGCTATGGAAGAAGCAACTATAGTTTATTAGAAATAGGATGTAATGGTATTAACTGTGTGAATGCAGGGATCTAAAGGGATAAGACAATGGCCGATATATTATTGTACGTACCCACTAATATCACAGAAAATTACTCCTTTTGGAGATTAAAATCAGCAGTTGAAACGTTTGGACACTCAACTTAATGAACCATAAAAGTCCCAAAAGTTTTTAAGTCACCGAATTAAAACACATTATTATAAAACTTTGGGGACTAGTGAAATTAACAGTCCATTGTCCCCTCTCTCTCTCTGGTGTGAATGTATACTGTATAGTTATAGGAATATTGACAGGATAGTCTGACCAATATGTAACATCTGTAATATATATTCTTCATTACCTTTTTTTCATTCAGTCTAAATTGGTTCTGCATATTTAAGATGTAATATGGTAATGGATATATCTAATGTTTCAATAAATTATAGGCATTAAAAATTATGTAAGTGATTTTAAATTAAACTCAGGGAACATTGAACATTGGGTTGTTTATTACACTATTCTCCAAAGTCTTATAAATTATTCGTTGGCTTAACACCCTTGGAACTTTAATTGAATTTATATTGGTAGGTTCATTTAGTTGAGTGTCAAAACGTTTCAACGTAATCTACAAAAGAGGTAATTGCGTGTATAATCAATGGGGATGTGTAACAATTAATCGGGACTTGTCTTATTCCTTTAGATCCTTGTCTTAAACTGCAAGCTTAGGTTTCACTTTGTCCTTTCAGACTAGTAGAGACTTCGCCTTTCGCCTCAATGTGCTTCAAGCTTCCTCACAATTTGCTTTTGGTGCTTTCTAACAAAGTGCCTGTTGAACACTGATGTCCCTCCCCCCTCATTTATAGAATAAAATTAAAATAAAGAGGGTCCAAAGGCCCTAATCCTGTGAGGCCTATATCTACCCAAATATATATAATCTGTCTTGCTGATAACGAGATCTTTCTGATCATAGAAACAACTTCTTTAATTCTTTACTTTATTTTCATGAATTATTTTTTTCTATTTTAGGACGGAAGAGAATCCAACATCCGTGTGCGTTTACCAGTAGGCAGATACTGTATCGTTCCATCCACATACATGCCTGACATGGAGGGAGACTTCATCCTCAGGGTTCATATTGAAACATTCGGTCCTGAGGTCGAGATGGAGGACAGCTCGGACTCCGACACATTTATTTGCAATGATCCGAACGAGACGACAGCTTTGGTTGCACGGACCGCCACGCCTACGTTCAGCGAGCGGTCAGTTAGGTCAGAGCTCAAGTTTGGCGACCAGCGAAGCGCCGCAAGTCGGACGACTTCTGTGCAGGGCAGTAGATCTAATCTAGCCAGGTACAAGCCGCTGGAAGAGCTGCGCAGCGGCGGAGGCAACACGCCTATTTATGGCAGCCGCCGGGAACTTGGCGGCAGCCGAACTTCTGTGTACGGCCGGCCTGAAGGAAGGGCAACTCCTATATACGGCAGCACTTCTGGTAGAGGTTCAAATCTGTACGGCAGCAGGTCGGGCGCTGCCGGTCGTACCACACCATTATACGGTTCCAAGTTAGATCTTCATAACTCAAATAAGTGATTATGAATAAAATGTTTTTAAACCTATTAATATTAGCTAACAAATGTGATAGAATTGAAATTTGAAAAAAAATTAGTTTTCTTTGACAAGATAAAATTAGATTAAATTGAACTAACCAATATCTGACTAATCTAGCGTCTAGTCGAGACAATAATAAACATTGGTGCTCTTTACTATACTTTTATTATATACTAATTTATTAATTAATCATTAAAATAATGTAATAATATATATATTTATATAGCTATGTACGTAATCAAATCTAAACTTTATGTACGAATTTTACATTTAATAAATTAACATCAAAAATATAAAATAAATATTAACATGGAAATCAATATTTTTTTCTTTACAGATAAAATTTATGTGCAATTCGGTGTAAAATTAGGAAATTAAAATAAATATCTATATACTATAAAAGGTTCTTAAAAAGATGAAATTACTTACTAAATTATAAATATTATATAAATGTTAATTAAACTGTTGAATGTGACTTGAAAGGAAACAGAAAATAAAAAAAATGTTTCATCTGAGTAAAGTTAAAGTTTCATAGTTATGCTAGATTAGTTATTTATTGCATCGTATTATAAACAACTTTCCGCTGATATAAAAATGTACAATTACAAAACTGGTTTTTAAATTATTATTGTACATTTTTATATTCGTAGAAAACTGGATATAATACGATACGATGCATGATTTTTTAGTATGGCTGTGAAACCGGTTCTAGCCCAGCGGATATTAATCGGTTTCGAAGCCATACTGGAAAGATTCTAATTTCATTTCACATACAATCAACCTTTTTACACATATACAGCATGGGTAGATATACCACACTTTTCTGGGATCTTGCTGAGTCAAGTATCAACTGTTGGGAATATCAAAGGATGACTCCATGCAGAATTTGAGCCGGATCCGGCCAAAACCGGCCGTGAATTTTAAGAAAAACCGTTTTTTTCCGGTTTTTAGGGGGTATCTGTAAATCGATTCAGCTGGAGCAAAACCGGTTAGAGGTACAAAAAATTTTACTTCACATGAAATTTAGCCAATGCAATTGCCTACAAAAATGTACTTCATCATCAACTTGATTGGACAGCTCTTTCCCCTCCTAAATGTCCATTAAAACCTCGGAAACGGCAAAAATCGCCAAAGATCACGCCTTCGGCGGCAAATAACGACTAAACGGTAAGCCGGAGGCGAATGAAACATAAATAAAGAAATGTCTGCCTCAAAAAGTTGTTCAACATCAAAGAGATGCTTGAAGTCTCTAAAACGACTCCTTCCCCTCCTTTAAGGGGAAAAACTGAAAAAACGTGATTTTCAAAAGTATGCCCACTTTGTGGGTGTGGGGGGCACTGAACCCGTCACCCCAGGGTCACCAAATATAAAGTCTAGGCGGCCCACAATGCTGAATTTTCACCAAGTGAAAGTCTTGTGTCATTATCTCTTATAAGAAAAAAGTTATTAATTAATTAAAATTTCAAATTGTGATTTTTTGATGGATTTCTTTGATGAAATGACAGGCCGGTCAATTTTTAGGCCATTTTTTGCGGTTTTTGGGCCGTCACGCCCAAACGGTTTGAGATAATCTCACGGGACCTTTTGCCCAACCTAAGTCTGGTTATTTGTAAGGTCTAAGAAAAAAAAATCCCGGATTGGATGAAGCACGACGTCGCTGCGTGCCGTCAAAAATTGCTGGTCGGCTCATTTTGCCCCCTCAAACCCTCACCTCGTGCCATTTTTCTGTGTAAAGATTATAATTATAATCTTTTGCGTAAGTCTGTTTTTTTTTCCTAGACCTCACAAATAACCAGACTTAGGTTGGGCAAAAGGTCCCGTGAGATTATCTCAAACCGTTTGGGCGTGACGGCCCAAAAACCGCAAAAAATGGCCTAAAAATTGACCGGCCTGTCATTTCATCAAAGAAATCCATCAAAATATCACAATTTGAAATTTTAATTAATTAATAACTTTTTTCTTATAAGAGATAATGACACAAGACTTTCACTTGGTGAAAATTCAGCATTGTGGGCCGCCTAGACTTTATATTTGGTGACCCTGGGGTGACGGGTTCAGTGCCCCCCACACCCACGAAGTGGGCATACTTTTGAAAATCACGTTTTTTCAGTTTTTCCCCTTAAAGGAGGGGAAGGAGTCGTTTTAGAGACTTCAAGCATCTCTTTGAGGTTGAACAACTTTTTGAGGCAGACATTTCTTTATTTATGTTTCATTCGCCTCCGGCTTACCGTTTAGCCGTTATTTGCCGCCGAAGGCGTGATTTTTGGCGATTTTTGCCGTTTCCGAGGTTTTAATGGACATTTAGGAGGGGAAAGAGTTGTCCAATCAAGTTGATGATGAAGTATATTTTTGTAGGCAATTGCATTGGCTAAATTTCATGTGAAGTAAAATTTTTTGTACCTCTAACCGGTTTTGCTCCAGCTGAATCGATTTACAGATACCCCCTAAAAACTGGAAAAAACCGGTTTTTCATAAAATTCACGGCCGGTTTTGGCCGGATCCGGCTCAAATTTTGCATGGAGTCATCCTTTGATATTCCCAACAGTTGATACTTGACTCAGAAAGATCCCAGAAAAGTGTGGTATATCTAAGCATGGGGAGGGGCTTTATACACTCCACAAATGAATGTAGTTTCCCTCCCCCCTTTATTAAAATTTTCAGTGGGGTAATTACGACCCCTACATAATATATAAAGTTTTCACCTTACAACCCCACATAAATAAGCAGTTTGCACCCCTTGATAGACCCCTTAATATTCTAATCAACACCCCCCTTACTCGAAATTTACCAGGACATTAATTTACAGTCCATTGTTCTATCCATGTATTGCTTAGAACAACCAGTCATGCATTGGAATGAATGATTGTGTAGCTTGCAAATAGTTGAAGCTATCAGGGATCTAAAGGAATAAGACAATGGCCTATAAATTGATGTACGTCCCCAATGTTGATACTTAGAATTACCCCTTCTGTATATTACAACTAGTGGTTGAAACGTTTAAACACTTAATGAACCGACTAATCAAAATTCAATAAAAGTCCCTAAAGTTGTTAAGCCAATTACTTTTGGGAATAGTGTAATAAATAGCCAATTGTCCCTTATCTCTCTGGTCCAATACAATGCATTGCTATCTAAATGTAGGAGATACACATTTAATATTCAATGATAGCCTATCCACCCGTCAAGCAGGAATATTTTATCTCAAGAATAAATATATTGGTCTTCAACCTTTGTAGCAGCCTAAAACTAATATTTTCTGGATTAAATCTTATATACGAAGGAAGGTATTTTTTAAAAAGCAGGCAGCAATTTCATTTAATTTTTTTTGCTTGAAATGATAAACAGTACTTTTAAAATTTAAGTTGAAGAAATTATTAAAACATTCATAATAAAATTAAAGTTTATGGTAACTAAAATATTAAAAATTATATTTTTTCATTCATACTTTATATGCCTTCATATTACAATATTATTAATTTCAATTTTGTTTTCATTTATTTATAGCCAATGCAAATTTTGGCCGTTATATGAATTTTTTCTAAGGTTGAGGGTTAATTCTTTTAGTTTGGTTCCTCTTTTGAAAAATTCTTAGTTTTCAATTGAATTTCATTAAACAATTTCATTTGTAGATTTCATTAATTTCAATAATTTTCCTTAGAATCTGTAGGAAATCAATCTAAATTCTTTTCTTAGAAAATATCATTTAATCGTTACTTTACATGACATAAATATTATGAATAAGCAGCCTATAGTGCCTAATAAAATGACGTCTTAGAATACAAATGACCAATGATACCCTGTAATTGTCCAATGGTAAAATGTATACTGGCCTATCATTTGTCATTTGTATTGTATTATGTCATTTATTATTAGGCACTATGAGCTGCTTCATATTATGCTAATTACAGTTCATATGATATTCAAATAACTTAATAATAATGAAAGGAAAACATTATAGCAGAAATGTTTGTTACTACTACTGGTTATTGATGTGCCCGTTTGAGCTTGAGGTTACAGATTCTTCTTTATACTGAGCCTGGTGTTGTTGTAGTAGAGCAGCACCGTCAACAGATTCTTCCAGAGTAGCACCACCACCAGCAGTAGTAACTGTACATGGGGAAGTAGAACTGATCTCAAGTGGAGAGATATCCACAATAGTGTCCACAGATACGTCCCGACCCGGCCTCAATGTTTCTGCTTGTTGTGTTGTAGTTATAGTGGCTGGCACACTAAGGCTTACACAGCTGCCAGGTGTGACAGCAGCGGATGCTGTGGCAGCAGCAGCAGCTGTATTGTGCTGTGCTACTCGCTGCAAAATATCAATGGCCTGAGAAAGGTTGCTCTGTACACTTGTGGATGTGATTCCACCGACGGCTCCGCCAGAAGTGGATGCAACATGTTGTAGAGAAGCTTCGCCAGAAGTATCCATGGCACTCATTGCAGCAGTGGCGGCAGCTTCAGAGCTGGGAATATTAACGGTCAGCATGTTATATCCAGGTGGATTCTCACCCATAAACAGGCTCTCATAGGTTGGAGGCAGATCTTGGGAGGTTTTATTGATGCTAACAACTCTTCCCACTGTTTCATTATCAGAATTAGGAGGCCGGTACATGACCATGATGCTGACCATACCCCCAGTACGAGGATCTGGAGCAGAGGCAGTGCTCATGACATGCCCTGACTGCAAGCGCTCAGTGACCGGCTGACTTCCCGCCTGACCGACCTCGTGCCTGGTAGAATCAGACAGAAGTCCCAGAGGTGTGCGGAACGAGAGCCGGTTCCACTGGAGTAAAAAAACAGTTGCCAACATTAGAATGGTAACTATAGCAATCCAGATAGTGACCAGAACGGTAATGGTGCCAAAGGACCAGGGTGTTTCCCTTCCAAGCCTGCAGTTCCATTCATCCTTATTGGCAAGGAAGCCACAGTTCTGGTGACCGTCACACGCCATCTTGTCCCAGACACAATGGTTCTGAGGAGCGTGTACGCCCCCATCAGAGTTGGGGCACACCATCTCTGTCTCCTTGCACTCGCCTGTCTCCTCATCAGCATGCCGCCAGGCTGTGAACACAATGGTAAACCCATGTCTGTCCGATTTTCTCAGGGCAGGAAATAAATTAGACAGTGTAATATTGTGCTCAATTGCAACATCTACCAGCAAGTTTTTAGTTTCGCAACTGTGCTGCTCACGATCCTCGACGCAGTACCCAAAAATATTGCGCTCCACTCCCGCCAATTTTAGCTTGTGATCTCGTTCCACATCCCACTGTCCACAGGTTGGCTGGCTGTACGTGGCCTCCGCAGCTCTGATGTCCACATAGTCTGGACAGTTGGGCTGGTGCCACTGGCCTGTCTCCTCGCCCCGCAGGTCCATGTGCTCGAGGACCGCGGTGACTCCGTCCATTCCAGGTCCAGCTACAACCTCCAGAGCGCAAGAGAAGCCAGCGTATCTATAAAAAAAAAATAAAAAAAACATTAGTTAAAAGGAATGTTTATTAGAAGACAAATTGCGCTTTACAGTATATGAATACTTTGATCCCATGTTATTTTTCTCTAAAATTTTCCTTTTACAACTAACTCTGCGGACGGGGATCATTTTTCAAATAATTTTTCGACTAATAGAATAGACATCTGCAATTTTAAGTGAAGATTTCTGTGACATATGCGCATCTAGTCTATTTGTTCGTTTGTATGTCGTTCATGCTTTAAAAACTTTGTAAAAACTTTTGTCTGCATATTTTCTCTCTTTCTTTTCATTGTTATAACAACTGAGTATCTGCTCTGTTACTCATTATGTCCGTTCATACATTCCATGATTTTTTACATCACTGCTTCTTATGGATGTTGTCATCCTTGTTTTTTTTCTAAAGTGTACCTGTAATAATCTTGGTTGGTAAGCCTGAGAATGAGACCACTGCCCCGCCCAGAACTCAGAATTATCTGCTGCCGTTCTCCAGATTCACATTTAGCTTTCCACTGAAAAGAAAATATATTTTTAGTAATCAATATGCCTACATCCTATTATTTAAACTATTTAGGTTTTTTTTGTCTGAAGCTTAATATCTCAATAACTACTGAACCGATAGGGTCCTCTAATCTTCACATAGCTGTGATAGTTTTAGGCTATTTGTTTTCAGGTTTAAGTCTATGGAAAGTTTTAAGCTATTTATCTAGCCTTTCTCATCCACTTCCAATGCAAAACAATTAAAAAAAATACAATACATATTCTTATACCTCATAAAAAGATTTTTCCGTTGTCAAATTCTTTATATGAAACAATTATTTTCTTTATTATTTAGTAAAAGTTTTGATAGCGTTAAAGAATGACCTGGACCATTATTAGCGTAGCTATCTTTATAAAAAAAAAGTTTTCTGTGATAACCTGATTTCGGTGGTATATTTATTCTAAAAGCTATGAGATATGTTTGTAGAAGATGTGGAATGTACTTAAATTATAAAAACCAACAGACAAATTTAAAATATTTGATTCAAAATATTTTCTAGATTTACACACAATTGTGTAAAATTTGTGTAATATAAATTCAAGAATGGTTTGAAATTACATATTATTATTCACTCTCAGTTGATATCTTATACCATTATATAACACTAGCGGCTACGCCCCTAGAGGCCTCTAGGGGATTTTGGGGAGCGGGGAGGGAATGGACCCTGCCCCCTATTTTCAATTTTGAAAAGAATAAGAAACAAAATTTTGGGAGGTAATTTTTTCTTAGTGCGATTTCTCTTAGGAGTAGGGTGTCACCATCCAAAAAATAGTTAAAAACCTGCTATGGACCTATAAGTAACCTCACTGTAAAGGAGACCCATATTTGTTCAACGGTTAGCGAGATCCTATGTTACAAATAAGAAAATCTTACTACTTTATATTAGGAGGATGAAAATAAAGTAGATTTATTAGGCCAGATGTTTAATCAAACTCAATAAACAATCCGACTTAAAAAGGAATTTCTAGCACACGAAGATATGTGAACTTATATTAAGTCACATATGATTCAATCCCATATCACTAGCTACGAAATTTATGAACGATAATAGTTATTTCTCGCATCGTAGGTATTATAAACAGCATTCCGCGGATATAGAAAGTACAATTATGAGATCAGGTTTTAATCTTATGATTGTACATTTTTATATTCGTAGAAAGCTGGATATAATTTGATGCTAGACATAGTTTTTTCGTATTGACGAGAACCGGTTCCTATCCACCAGATTCGAATAATTCGGAGAAAATTGTTTATTTTGAGAAATTCTAGTATTTATGGTATGCTTAAAAGTATGAAATGAGAAAAAGCTGTCCTATTTTACTAGATGTGTACACTTTCTAACCAAAAATGTAGTCGGATTGTTTCTACAATATGATACTATTAATCCAACTAAGATATTGTTCATCTTGACTTTCTATATGTACTATGCAAAATAAGGCATTACAGAGACAAGATATAGAGTAGCTGTGGCAAAGATATATATAAAATATTTGATTTTCTCCATGAGAATGCCTTGACAAGCAAAGAACACCCCCGCCCCCCCCCCCCCCCAATTTTACGTTATTTATTTAATAAAATTTTAAAAAAGAGTAAAGAATGGTAGTTTTTATTTGTTTGTTTAATACTCCAGGTTAGGCTAGGTTATATTAGGTACAGAAAGTCCCGCAAGGTTAGGGCACCACAGGTATATGCCCCGTTGGGGATAGGTGTAAGAAAATGTAATTTATTCTAAAAATAAGGTGGGGTAGAGGGGTGTTTTCTGTGCTCAACAAGATACTTTGAGGGAAAACTGCAATGAAATAATTAATTATGCAAGAATACTCTGAAACTTGTTCAGCCAGACAATAAGGACCAGACTCCAGGTATCTAAAGGGATAAGACAAAAGGCGATAAATTGATGTACATCCCCAATTATACACAAAATTTCCTTTATGTAGGATACAATTAGTGGTTGAAACGTTTGGACGCTCATCTTAATGATCCAACCAATCAAATTCAATAAGGGTCTCCAAAGTTGTTAAGCCAACGAATAAAAAACGTAATTAGAAAACTTTGGGGACTAGTGTAATAAATGTCATTGTCCCCTCCCTGACCAGACTCACAAACTTTCAAAAATATCAGGTTCTTAAATTAGCAAACACAAGACTGTGCATTTCCAGTTATAGGGAAGGGTTTTATATTGCATCCAGTCATTTGGATCCAAGTAACCTGGGGGTTATAGAAGCTGTGTTTAGTGCCCTAGGAAAATGGAGATAGATGTCACCGCTTTTTGTCTACCTATTCTTTTGACGTCATAGTAAAGGGAAAGAGAAGGGGCAGGGGGAAAGAAAACCTCTAGAAAAGGATGGGGTATATGGTATTTTTTGACATCAATAGAATAGGTAGGCCAAAAGCAGTGACATCTATCCCTATTTTGCGAGGAATGAGAAACTGTCCCAATTTTGTATAACTTTAGCGGAACAAGTTCCAATTACGTCATATTTTTCTTTCCCGAAAAAGGGAGGGGGGAAGAAAATCTCTTCAAAAGAGATGGGGAAAACCCCCTTTTCTCCCATCTCTTTTTTCTTCCCCCCTTCCCTTTTTTTTCTTTCCCCCTTCTCTTTTTCGGGAATGAAAAATATGACGTAATTGGAACTTGTTCCGCTAAAGTTATACAAAATTGGGACAGTTTCTCATTCCTCTATTTTGCTAGGGCACTATAGATAGCTACGGGGTTATAAAAATATGACCATTTGATTAAAGTAGAGAATAAAATGTCTTGAAATAATAATAAACCGAGGCTCTTCTATAATTAGGGAAGGTCCGTCCGTCCGGTTAACTCTTTTCGTTAATTAACACATGTTAGAATTGTCCTATCAATTATAAACTTTGCATAATGTTTCCTATAACAGTTAGGATTCAAAAATCGTAGCAAATCTATATTTCTTACCAGAATATCTGTACGTTCATTTTAATTATGTTGATTTTTAATTTTGTTGTAATATAATAATTCTATGTATATGATTTTAGGAATACTGATTCCTCTAAAAACAAAAAAGTACAATATCATTAGCGAGGCATCTCTATAATCAAGTCCTTTAACAGTATCCTGTATTTAACAGTTTTGCAACACATGAAATTTTGATTAGAAATATACAATACAAATTAATATTCTGCTTATTCAGTTCTGACACTCTACAAGGGTTAATGTTCGAATGTCCTACTGTTTCAGAGCTTCACTTTAATGGATGTTTTTTATGAAAGATCAAATAATGTTAAAAATAAGTTTAAAATAAGACTGCAGCAATGCAACGCTAAAATTACAAATTAGCACCGGGAAAACTTTAGTTTTTTTTGTTTTCTCGATAAAGGAACTATGCATTTTATTATTGCTTCCAAGGATTATGTCTATTAGTATTACAGCATAACGGGCTCAATAACATTTTTGTTCAGCAATTTCTGTTTATAATTTGACAAGACAAGAAAGGTGTTAATTTGTCGACTACTGAAAATCTTATCCTTATAATAAAGTAAAAGGATATCTGTCTGTGTGTCTGTATGTGTGTAAGGATCTCTCTAACTGCTGAACCGATCGGGTTCTCCTTTACATGGTAGCTTCTCATAGGTTTCGGGAAGGTTAATATCTATTCTTGGAGGTGGAACACCCTTAACCCCCCAAAAAAGATTTCTTTTTAAAACTAAAATTAAAATAGTGGGGTCGACTACTCCCCTTCCCCCCCAAAAAAAATCATTTTTCTTTAAATTTTTCTTTTAAATCTAAAATACGAAAAATTGGTTTGATTAAACCTCTTGGGGCAAAGTCCCTAGAGGCTAGGGGCGAAGCCGCTCATCCTTATAATAAAGTAAAAGGATATGCATATGTCTGTGTGTCTGTCTGTATGTGTGAAAGGATTTCGCTAACCGTTGAACTGATAGGGTTCTTTTTTACAGGGTAGCTTCTCATAGGACCTTGGAAGGTTTATTATTATCTTTAAGGAGGGTATACCACCACCCTCCCAAGAGAAAAAAATGAATGTAAGCACAAATCTTACGTACAAATCTTACAGGTTGGTGTAAAAGTATACGACTATGTAGTACGAAAAGTACGAATATGAATGGTTTGTGAAAAAGTACGACTACGTAGTAGGATCTTATGCTAAAACCAAGAAAAAAAAACTTGCTGAATCTTCAACAGCATACAAAATGCATTTACTCATCAGAACAACCAGGAAATTGTTATGTAGCGAAGCTTCTCTAAAATTACAATTGTTCTCTTTTCATGTATTTATTATAAAACAAGGATGACAACATCCATAAAAGCGAAGCTCTGAAACGGTAGGACAAACGGACATTAACACTTGTATAATGTCAGAACTGAATAATCAGAATGCGAATGTATAAGAGTCAAAGCAAAATTGTAAGTAAATTTGTTGAAAAACTGCTTGATACAGGATAATGATTATGGACATACTTACATTTTTAGGACTTAATTATAGAGTTGCTTCGCTTATAATATTATACTTTGTTGTCCCAGGAATCAGTATACCAAAAATCAGACCAATCGGATAATTAGGTCACATACAAATTTGTTGTTAAAAATGTTAAAAAATAAACATGTTTAAAATGGACGTACGGACATTCTGGTAATGATTATAGAGTTGCTACGCTTTCTATCTCGTACCTAACTATTACAGGAATCACCATGCAAAATTTGAAATCGATAGAACAATTCTAACATGCCTAAATTAACGAAAAAAGCTTTTTAAAAAAGTAAAAAAATCAACATGTTTAAAATGGACGTACGGACATTCTGGTAATGATTATAGAGTTGCTACGCTTTCTATCTCGTACCTAACTACTAAAGGAATCACCATACAAAATTTGAAATCGATAGGACAATTCTAACATGTCTAAATTAACGAAAAAAGCTATCCGTGACGGACGTACGGACGGACCGACCCTAATTATAGAAAAGCTTCGCTTTTAAAAACGATTCCTCTGACTATATAATATAAACTGTAATGTTTTTTTGTCTGACCATGATACTATAAATGAAACAAAAATTTTATATTAGAATAATTATTTATCCCATCGTATTATAGACAGCTTCCCTCGGGGCTAACAAAACTGGTATTATTTTAAGAATTTTTATTTTATTATTTATGGGAAGTTGTCTAAAACACGCTAGATACATGACTTTTTAGGATGGCTTGTAACCGATTTAAAACCAGCACATGGCTTGTAACCGATTTTAATCCAGCACATAATAATCGGTTTCGAAGCTATACTGGTAATGAAGTTTCTCATGTAATCCATGTTATTTTAGCTTCTACAAGTGCTTTTGATTTCCTTGGTTAGTGGTCATCTACTTATTTACTTAATAAATGTATAGTTATAGGTATATGATCCAGATAACTAAATCCAGTGTTGGGGACCTTTTCGTAAGAAAGGAAGTTTTCCGGAAATTCAAGAACGTAAATCTATTTAAAACACAAGTGTTATAAAAAGCGAATCGTTTTAACATATTAGTTTTTCCCTCCGTCAGAAAGCGTAAAACGAATAGTTCTAATCTCAAATCAAGAATTATCCAATTGATTCCTGATTAAAGATTTCTGTTGTGATAATCCTATAGGTAAACTTAAGTGATAGGATGTATGTTTGTTCGCTAAGATCTAAAAATATTAACCATAGAATATTTTTAGATAGATTTAAGCAAAAGCAAAACCCACCATAATATTGGAATTGAGAAGGTATGCTTTAAAAAGTCGAATGAAAACTTTGAAACCAAATCTTGAGATATAAAAAAATATTTTATTGCTTTATAACAGTTTATTCGGGTATAGTCCCTTTCGTGGCAACGCTCCTTAAGGAGCGATTCTTCGTTTTTTTCACAGTAGCTTTTCTCCTATTTCTAGCCCCTTTCGGGGCCAACTCTCTGAGCCTGTGGGGCAATCACCTAACCCAATATAACCTGACCTAACCTAAAATAACCTATCAAAAGCCATTTTAAAAATATGACGAATCGCCCCTTAAGGAGCGTTGCCACGAAAGGGACTATTCCCGTTTATTCCTTTAAAGATTAGGCATAATGTTTTCAGATTTCTATAACTACGACTATAATGGTTAGTATATTCGTTAATGTAAAAAAATCAAAAGCATCAACTGTGACAATTTTTTTCACACTCTCTTAGGATTTTTATTGTTACGCTTTAACTGTTGCCCTTTGATATCACATGTCTGATTTTATTAGCTTTGCATTTATGGATGTTGCCATCCTTGTTTATCTTAATATTACTTGGTAATAAAATGTATTTTTCTCATATTCATTAAGATCAAATTACATCATATGTAACATAAAGTTTTAAAATAAAATTATTCAAGCTAGTTTATGCTTTTTATAGGCGAAGCTTTTCTTATCTTTAAATTATTATCATTAAATTAAGCATATCAGAATTGTCCTTTCGTTTTCAAACTTTGAAGACGTAATTGAAAATTAAGGAAAAGAGTTATAATTAATAATGTGTTGTGTTGTCAAATACTTTGGTTAAGTCAAAAATGCGTAAATTCTTCCTCGATGCATTTAATGCCAGGGAGCGAAAGGGATAAGACAATGTCCGATAAACTGAAGTACGCCTTCAACTGTAATACACAAAATTATCCCTCCTATGGATTAGAATTAGTGGTTGAAACTTTTGAACACTGATTGAATCAGCAAATAAAAATTCACAAAGTCTTCAAAGTTTTTAAGAATTAATAAGAATTCGTTATCATAATACTTTGGGTACCAGTCCATTGTCCCCTTCCTTCCTGACTAAATGCATATTGTATTTGTTATTTTTATTTTACCGATAATATCATCTTTCCTTGTGTATTACCTAACATAACAAGGAACAAAATCTGCATTGAAAGCGAAGCATGCAGAGAGAGAGAGAGAGAGAGAGAGAGAGAGAGAGAGAGAGAGTGAGAGAGAGAGAGAGAGAGAGAGAGAGAGAGAGAGAGGGGACAATGAACTGTTCATTACTCTAGTCCCCAAAGTTTTATTATATCGTTTTCTTATTCGTTGGCTTAACAACTGTAGGGACTTAAGTGAATTGTGATTTGTTGATTTCTTAATTTGAGTGTTCAAACGTTTCCACCACTAAATGTAATCTACATAAGAGGTTATAATAATATGTTTTTATTCATGATATTTCAGCCCATGTACATGAAAATTTGTGAACCTATAATGAAATTAGAAAACATAAATTTCAGAGGAACTTTTGAAAATCGTTAATTTTAATATCTCTTTTTAGTATGGCTTCGATATATTTCCGCTTAAATAGAACCGGTTCTCAGCCATACTGAAAAATCATGTTTAAAATCGTATTACAGACAATTTTCCATTATTATAAAAATAAAATCATAAAATTAATAACAGTTTTATTAGCTCGGAGCTAGCAAAACTGAGTTTAATCTTACAATTTTTCATTTCAATATCCGTGGAAAGCTGTCTAAAATACGATGAGATAAATAACTAATATATAAAATACATTCTTGCTTAAAAAAAAAAGAAGATATTCTTACCTGTGGATCATCCTGCAGATTAATAATCTCATACAGACTCTCATCATTGAGATCATTATTGTTGCCCCTGCCAGGTATATTAGTGAAGCCCAGGGGCTGGAACACGACACAGAAGAACCAGGCCAGCAGGATGTAGCCTGGAACCAGCCAGGCCAATTTCCGACGATTTTCCTCACTTTCACAGACAAGCATTTTTTATGCTTTGCTAGGACTTCCAAATTTTAAGTCCTAATAAATATGAATTTTTAAAAGATCAATGTTTAAGCACTTTTTATTTCACATATCATTTATTTCATATCTATTCTTAATTTAGATTAAAAATAGTTGACAGTTGCGTCAAATTGGGTTGTTGTCAAGCTGCAGTTGTTATGTAATTTGTAAATGCATAATAATATTATGATTATCTGACCAGTGGTATGATGCCTGGCTGGTGGTGTACCTCCTCACCAGCCATACACTGCAACTATTAAGGATGGAATGGCTTTGTTGCCTTCCCCCACATGCCTCCACCCATTCTTGTTACACCTCCAGGGTGGCAGGGTGACAAAATTTGGTTGACCAACTTTTAATATTTTTCTGTCCTAAACATTTACCAGTTACCAAGGGCAGAATTATAAAGATAATGTTTCGGGGGTGGAAAAAATTATATTCCATTGTCTTATCCCTTTATCCCTGCACACCTCTCTCTCTTTTTAGCAAGAATAATAATCCCAATCCTCCCATTTATCTCCGGTCTCTTTTTTGTGAACTCTGTAAAGCTCTTCCGTGAAGTTGCTAGTGCAGTGTCCTCCTTCCATACAAGTTACCACTCCCCCCCCCCCTCACACACTTGTACTTGTAGTCTCGAGGTTGGTAAGGATCAATACTTTTCTATGTATATTGTGTGGTAGGAATTATATGATAAGACACACATACACACACACACACACTCACACATACACACACACACACAAATACACACACATTCATATATTATATACACATACGGAAGACTCTCAGGAAGAAAAGAAGACTATGGGCTGTTTATTACACTAGTCCCCAAAGTTTTCATGACGTTTTTTTTTATTCGTTGGCTTAACAACTTTGGGGACTTTTAATGGATTTTGATTGGATAATTTATTAAGTAGTGTCCAAACGTTTTAACCAATATTTGTAATCTACAAAAGAGGTAATTTTGTGTTCCATCATTGGGGATGTTTGTACATCACTTTATCGGCCATTGTCTTATCCCTTAATATCCCTGAAATACTCCGCTAAAAAAAAGGGACTCTGTTTGGGACGTAAACTCATCTACAACAGAAATTCAAAAATCATGAAAACGAAAGTTTATAATTTCTAAAAGGAAATATACTAAAAAAGATATTGTCCGTCTGTCTGTAATGCCCTTGGGTGAATTTTTAAAGCTCTCGATCGAAAGAAGGTATCAAGACCAAACAAGACTAGATGTATAATGCTTTGTCATTAATATCTACAGAGAGAAAGAGAATAGTGGGGAAATTTTTTTTGGTGGTGGCGGGAAACTTTGGGCCTTGCTCCGCCGTTTTTTAGGAAATAATCGTCTAGTTAGAGTAAATGTCTCCAAAACAAAGGGAGAAGCAGCGAACATTAATTAATAGCGTTAAGTGTCTGTAAATCGTCCCCCCGTCCGTTACCTACGCATCTAATCCAAAGTCTAACTTGTCTGTCCATAAGGTTTTCAGAAAATGGTATTTTTATGAAAAGATTGGGCTTCCTCATTTCAGTCACGCCATATGAGAGAAATATTAGTTCTTTCGCCACAGTACAAAGTAGAATTGAGATCTTATTTTGGTGTATTTCTGAACAAAATTTTTCATTATGATATACAACCTTTGTCTGGACGTCCTAACTGTGTAATGTGTTAAAGAGATGCAAAACATTCATCATGTCTAAGTACTTATGTCGCGCAGATGACATTGCAGCAGTAGGGACCATTTTAAACATCTTTAGTTATGACGCGGTTATGTGCCAAGATCGAACCTAGCACTTTCCCCGACAATCAGCAGATGCGCAGCGAGTTACGCGAAGGTCGTTATAGATAGTCATATTAATTTTAGTTTCATAATTGAAACAAATTTTTGGGGGTAAGGTTTTTTATATTACATGCATCAAGGGGCGATTTTACACAGGAGGGTGGAGGTGCCTTTCATTGGCCAATAGGAAGCTTCACTATAATGGAGAACAATATCGTTTCAGGGGTTGGCGATATCCTTTGCGGCACACCAACTGACACATCCTGTTATTAAAACATCACGATGTTAAACACTGAATTTAGACAAAAAAAAACAAGGATGACATCATCCAAAAGTAGCGAAGCTCGAAAATTATGAATGGAAATCGGAAATAAAATTTACTATAGAGCAATAAACATTAAACTTTGTAATTAGGGAAATCACCAAACCTTTAAAATCACGAATACTTAAAAATCTAGGAATCGATCTAACACCCAGGGAGTAAGGGAGGGGACAATGGGCAATTAATTCAATATAAGAGTTACCAAAGAAAGGGCATGAAATCCAGTTTAATCCAATAAATTTGTAGGAAATTATAAAGGGATTGTTAATTAAATAATAGATTTCCATAGCGTCATGTAAAGTGAAATCACAACTTGTTTTCGATGAAATATATTGAGGTTTTATGGTGTGATTTTTATATTGCAAGATTATTGGACCCGGCCAGCTGCTAGCAAGAATATGACTGCCCCTTTTTATTCTGTTTATTTCCCTTGCCCCCACTTCCCTTCTCCCTTCTCCCCGTCTGCTACATTCCAAACTAACACAACGAGTAGTTATTTTCCTTGCCCCCACTTCCCTTATCCCTTCTCCCCGTCTGCAATATTCAAAACATACACAACGAGTAGCGGCATTTAATGCGCAAGTCCCCAAACTCAGTCAGAAACTGCTAAATTGTTGCACATTCCCTTTAAGCCAGTCCCCAAAGTTTGAGACTCCTAAAATTTTAATATTCGATCCATTGTCCCCTCCCTTACTCCCTGTCTAACACCGCAATTAGTAGCCAAATCTTAATGAAACTTAATGGAAATATGTAGAACATGGGCATATTCAATTGAATCCCTGATAATTTCAGCCTTCAATCCTGAATAGGAATAGAAAAAATTACGAAAACCTAAAAATATAGGAATCGATCCAGCACCCCAATAAAAGACAAATCTTACTAAAACTTCTTGGAATTATATAGAATGTAAAATTAATTAACCCCTGAAAATTTCAGCCCTTTATTTTACAAAGGAGTTGAGAAAATAGTGAAAACTTGAAAATCTAGGAATCGATCTCACACCCCAAATAACAGACAGATGTACAAAACAATGTATAGATAAGATGGGCATATGCCATAGGAATCTTCACAAAAAAAATCAGCTATCTATCTTGAATAGGAGTCGAGAAAATTATGTTTCCCTCTCTTCGTGATTGACGGACATTGTGAATTAAAGAGTAGCTTCGCTGCTAAAAATTTCGAAAGAAGCATAACACGATGCGCTAATAACCAATTTTGTGTGCTAGTTTATTTATAAATATCCTCTTTAAAACCTTTCTCGATGTGTTCGACATTCTAGTCATTCACGATGCTATTTTGCTATTTAACAAATGATGTGTAATTTCGTAATTTACAGGACTAATCTCTCCACAATTTTAGTTGATTAATACTTAATACTTCCACTTAAAGCTACAAAGACGAGGCCTCGCGAGGGAGATGCCAACACACCTTTAAAGATATAGACCTGGGTATATATGATCCCGAAAGCAATGGCAATATCAGCAACTCTATAAATATATGCGAACTAGATTTAAGTTAAACTAAACTATATGAAACACAATGCATTAGGTCTTTCTCTATAAAGCACAGTTCAGTAGTTTTCAGGGTTCCGACACAAATCGTTCTACTAAGTAATAAGGTTCAGAAAGACATCGTTATACTTAGTATTATGGGTAGAATGATCTTCTTTTCCTTTCCAAAACTAAACCAGTCCTAATCCGTATCATAGATATTTAACAAACTTCCGAACAACATAGACTTATAGCGTACCTAAGAATATTTATTAAAGAATAATTACAGGTACAAAAAGTTGTATTTAATATAAAGAAAAACAAGAACGACGAACACAAAATAATACGAATATGTCCAACTACAAGTTGTCCATTGATCGTTGACAAAAAATGCACGCATTCAAAATAATCAGATAGATAATCATGATGGTTATTTTTACAAGCTAACACAGTTAGCAACATATAGCATTCAGTAGGTAATCAGAAAAATTGCACAAAATTTTCGGAAAATTAAATTGTTGTCTAAAACGAGAAGAAGAATATTGAACAAAATTGTTGGAATGCCATGCTATATGCTGCGATAATGAGGTGATTTAAAGTACAACTACTTGGCTCCGTCTTTGGCTTGGATAAGCGTGATGTTGTCCCCCTTCAGCATGATCCTCCTCAGTGGCTTGCGGGTGTTCTTCTTCATGTGCACCTCACAGGCATCGTCCAAGACCAAATTCATGTACTCGTCAAAACCTAAATATTATACATTTGTTTTATTTCATTATTTCAAAAGTGGGTACTTTAAAACAGTGTCTTAATATCCTTTTCTGTGAGCTGCACTCGTAGTTTATCAATTGAGCAAGACCTTTTTATGCCAAGTCAGCGATCCTTAAGTATTTTTAAAAGATGATTTTTTAACCTTTCTCGTCAGGGGGTGTAGATTTTGTACAATATAATTTATTCCCTCCTGGATGCAAAAGTATTTCACCCCCCATTAAAATCCTTGTTATTATACCGGAGCAGTACCCATTTGACGATTGACGTCTGTTATAAAATATTTCGCATTTTAATCTTAAGTCAAACATATCAATTTATTTTGCTTGAAAATATCTAGTCTACAACCCTTTCTGTCACACCCAATATATCCATAATAAGTCAGAATATCAATTTAATGATATTGTCATTTCCATTGTCATATTATTATATAACCCTGACAGGATAAGACATCATTCAAGTTATCTAAGTTTTTGTAATCATGGATCTAAAGGGATAAGACAATAGCCGATAAAATGATATACAACCCCAATAATACACAAAATTACTCCTTCTGTATATTGAAATTAGTGGATGAAACGTTTAATGACTTAATGATAGGCCAATAAAGATTCACACAAGTCCCAAAAGTTGTAAAGCCAACGAATAAGAGAAGAGCTGGATCTTTAAATCATTTAAGTGGAGATCGGGGTGAGCCGAATCGAATTTCAGCCAATCACAGCGCGAAATTTCATAAAATGCTGTGCTCTCATTAGTGGAAAGTTGGCTCACCCCGATCTGGCTCACCACTAAAATGATTTAAAGATACAGCTAAGGTTATTATAAACTTTGGGGACTAGTGTAATAAACAGCTCATTGTCCCTGTCCCATAACTTCGTATTGTATTTCTTTTTTTTTTAAGTGAATCTCACCTGCAATGACTCCCTCAATTCTGGTGTTAACGTTCTCGTAGAGCCACACCTGCACAACTGTCTTGTTCTGAAGGTATCTGAACAACAATAAATTATTACTAGGTATTATCGGAGAAAGTGTGCTAATAACGAGGAGCTCTATGAGACAGCGTGTCAAGTCATAATGTACTTGAACGGGCTGGCATGGATCTCAAATTCATATTTCTGGCTGTCTTGGACTTGCGCATTGGAAAGCATATTGATTTGTTCAAATAATAGTGATCGTGTAAAACAAAACATTACTCTTATTAACGACTGAAACTAACAATTTAAATAAATATTAAACCCGCCGGCAAGATTAAGAGGTCTTTTCCCTGTGGTAACGCACTGAGTTGCGGTGATGAGATTTCGAGTTCAAGTCCCCATGGCAACTCGAATTCTCAGTTGAACATATTCACACAACTTCCCCTGGTTGTGTAAGAAGGGAGATTATTAAGTGGTTTGGATACTTAATAGTCACGTACATAATATCTGTACAACCCTTATCCCAAGCTCCTCTGCGGAGAGCGTCATTCATTACGGTGGCTTAATTTGGGACACCTGCCATACTCGGCGAGGGTGAGGTAATAAAGAGTAGCTCCCTTGAGACAGCGGGTCAAGGCATAATGTACTTGGGCGTGGAGCTTGATAGCCCCCGTGGCTATACAAAAGTGTCTCGTCCTTCTCCATGACTACTTAGGTCCAAACACTAAGAAACTATGGCTACACACACACACACACGAAATAAGACCCACCTTGTAATATATCCTTCTAACAATTACCATCGAATTTGGTTTAAGGAGGATGTTAACATCTCCCCCCCTCAACTGTGGTACTTAAAACTCCGCTTATAGATAAACATTTAATTGTAAATGTAAAGATGTATATCATAAACCAGACAACTATTTCAAAGACCTTTTTGTATAAATCCATTATAGAACAAGTCTCGTAAACGCCTTTACGATAATAAATTATTGTACCTGAAAATTAGGTTGATGGGCTGGACCATCACCTTCTGTACTTTTTGTCCATCTCCTCTGTAAGACATTTTGACTGTGTGAAAATTAATTGGTTGAGATCAATTTCTGAAAAACAAAAAGAACAAAATAATAAAAAGTATGTAGATAACAGTGAATTTTAGCATAACAGTGAAAAAAAGAAAACTCCCGGTTTTGCGGCAGCACTACAGATATCTAATCCTTAAACGAAAAAAACTTTCAAAAACTTCTAGCTTGGGAGCCCTTAAACTAATGGTACTAAAAATCAATTTTGATTTGATATGTATAGGTACTGTTGGCAGTCTGGATTTTGAATTTGTCGCTTCATTTTAAGCATTTTAATGAGGCATACTATATAGTATAATCATCTTAAGATTTTATTCTCTTCAACTTTGAAAATTTTTAGGTCAAACCTACCGAATTTCTTACTAAAGCTTCCAAAATATAAACATCTCAAACGTTAACGTGAATTTATCAAACAAAAATAGTACATATTTAGCAATAAATAGCGTTTTCATTACGCTTTGATTGGCTTGATAAGTCAAAATCGTTTACATTAATCCAACGAACAAAAATTAGCACTGAAAGCCTACTGAACTTAAAGAAAATGTTGTATTCTACTTTAAAAACGTTAATTTAAAGGTTATTTAAATAATTTTAATAAAATACCTAAATAAAATAAAATTATTAACAAATAAATAACAATAACCGGCAGTAATAAGTATACACGCATGGCGGGAGGCAGGTAGAAAACAGGATTGTTAGTATAACAAGGTCATGGTTGCCAAATTTTACAAACATACAAAATACAATTTCTGTTTTTAAATTTCTAGGTATTAAATCAATTAATAACATTTTCTACAAACCCCAAAATATGATTCCTTTAAGTTATTACAAATATTTTTTGGAAATAATGGCTTTTTATAGATTACAACAACGGCAACCCTGTTTTTATGCTATATAGTGTACACTTACGGTTTTTAATAAAATATTTCGCGCATTTTCTTTTTTTCCTAACATAATACCCAATGATGAGACACAATATTACCTCTTTTGTAGGTTAAAATTTGTGGTAGAATCGATTGGAAATTGAACATAATGAACCAACCAATCAAAATAAACAGATAACTAATCATGACAAACTAGCATAAATACGTATAAAGGGGGAGGTGGGTTGTACTAAAATTCCGTATGGTGTGAATTTTAATGCTAAAAACAGTAGTAGAACGATAATATTTCACTAATTATGTGTATTCCTTTTTGATAGAACCGAACAAATTTTTTTATATATATTTTTATTTAGTAAATAATATAGTTTTACTATTTTTAAGCCTTAAAACTACGAAATCTTAGCACAACCTACCTCCCCCTTTGTCCATCTGTAAAGTATAGCAATGACATTTTTTATCGATGCAGCCAAATATTTGTTTTACTGTCAATGGACATATAGACGACATGGTCTAAGATTAGGGTCGTTAGAATGGACGATAGTTTGATGCAAGCCCCGGTTACGATAAACATAAAGTAGAAAGTGGAACTATTCTTATTTTCATACCTCCGTAAAAATAGCATAAGGACCTAAAGTATTAAAAATAACCTAGAATCGGCTTTAATTATACCGTCCAAAGACCCATCTCTCCAGGTTTACCACTAAAATAAGGAAACATAAGTTTAAAGCAATGGAAAGATTGACATTTTTAGAACAACGATTGGAGTATTTCTATACGGACTAGCCACCCCTAAATGTAGAAAAGCTTTGATTAATACCTTATGCTAGATAAGATGCGTAAAAAATGTTTCGAGTTAGGATATTGGATAGGTAGGCAAAGTCTAAAATTTCAACAAACGATAAAATCAACAATCTGATTGAAAAAATACATACATATATTTTAATTATTTTTTATCAATTCAAGATGTTTAGCAAACTCATCATAATTTACTGGTTTCTGCTTTGTTTCATAGAAGCCCAAATATGCTCGGTACTTTGCAGTTTTTGCGGCCAATCTTCCGACCGGCGGCTCCGCCTCGAGCCGCTCCAGCTGTTCTGTGGTGCCAGCAGTGCGAGTTTTGGGTAATCCTCGCACTCGGTTGGTTAAAAATGAAACGGCAAGGGATGTATTACTAGGTACTGCGTGTAGAGGCACGGCTAATAACGAGTTAATGTCATCTGAAGTTTTCTTTCTCGACTCTGCTTCAATTTCTTTGGGTACAAAAGCTGAGCGTCTGGCTGCCAAGAAATGGTTCACCTTCTTCACGGTCATTGTATTATATTCTTCAGTAAATAATTTGTATCCAATCATTTTCATTAATCCTTTACCGTTAATAAAATATAGAACCGGAGTGCTCTTGAACATTCCAAAAACAGCCGCACCATTGAAGGGACCATCAAATTTTGCCACAGTCGAAAAGTCGCCCATCCGTAGGTATTCTATCACATCTCTTCCGACTGCAACAAGATTACCTGTTTTTGGATCCGATATCAAATTTTTGATAACGAAGGACAACCTAGTGGTTTTGCACTCAAGTGTGATTAGATTCCAAACACAAAGCATGGTTGAAGTTGTGGCACATAAAAACAGGCCCTGTTTCAATCCCTGGCCAAATGTTAGATGATTAATTGTAACTAGCTTATCATCTAGGGCAGTAAGTGTAGTTTTGAGCTGACAAGCCTTGTCAAAAATTGCCACAATATATTGAAAAGCAATGACAAGAACACTGCCATCAGTTGACCAAGCAGCGGTGTTACATTCTAGGCCACGAAACTGAAACAAATATTGACAAGACCAGCAAGATTGCCCCTCTTCATCATCGTTTAGTACCCAAAGTTTGGAAACCTTGTCACAACCGACTGAAATTATCGTAACTGGGCCATTTTCGCTTTCAGGTTTGAATTTCAGTTCTCGTACTCCTTTTCTGTGCGGAGAGTCAATCTAAATAACAGAAATATTATGAGTTATTGATCTCTTAATATTGAAAAAACACACTGGTTCTATTTCCGTATACCGAAAGTAGATTACTTTCCTCTCCCCTCGTTTATTTATGAATTGTAGCCCAAAAATAGAGCAGAATTTAGTTTTTCAACTTGCAAAGGGTGCACGAAGTGCATTTAAACTTTACTTTCGTGAACTACATTTTTTTCTGTTCAATAGTTTTTAAACTACCACACATTTTTTTGTTTTTTTTTCACCAAGGAGGGGGGGGGGGGGAATGGAAAAAATGTTTTCAGTTTTCTTAATTTTTACATTTTTTATTCCCCCCCCCCCCCTGAGCAGGGAATCCCATGTAGAAAATACACCCCTGAAAAATATTAAAACTTAAAATCATATTTTTTGGATACATGCAACACAAATGACTGTCTAGTTTTCACAAAACAGCATGAATGGTGGTGCCTAATTGATTGCTATTTATTGTAATAAAAATTTATATATGTTAGATGGTATTCTTGTAACTTATGCTTGCAATCAAACTTGTTGAATGCACTTCATACAACTATCCCTTTTGCCATTAATCTAAATTAATCACCTGTGTGTGAAGAACAAATTCTTGTGTTGACTGAGCAAAATGCCAGAATTTCATCAAAATCCGCGGAACTTCTGTCATGCACGCGTCCACGGTGACCATAAACATACCGTCTTCAGACAGGGCCATCGCTTCAACCTCAGAATTTACAGGTTTTCTGGCGTCCTCTTTATTTAAAAAGTTCTCACGAGCAACATCAAGATTCAAAGTGTCCTTGGTTTCTGGATAAAAGACTTGAATGTGTCCAGTGTTCCCGTTTAAATGGAGACTCTTTGAACGATTGTTCCACACGAGACCTGCAGGCCAATCTTGAGTATTTCTGCACAAACCAATCAGCTCTTGGGCTCCTTTACCCTATAAAATTGAAAACAATTATATAACTAAAAAATACAATACTAATATTGGATCAGGTACACTTTCCGGTAAAAGGTTCCTAGAATCGATTATATTAAAAAAAAACAAAAAAACAATGAACCTTTAAGGTCACTAGCGGCCTAACGTTTATATTATGTTTGCACATAATTTGAACAGATTAAAGACAAAAAAAATGCTTAGTTATCTCGCACCGCATTTAAATGAACGAAAATAGACCTATTTTACGCGTATTTTCTTCCGTTTAGCTTTTCAACGTGAATCATTGGATCTTGGCTATTATAGATAAATTAAAGGACTTCATATGCCGCTTATGCGGCCATAACATGCATTTGTCCCGTAATTTATACAAAATATTTAATATTATAATATCATTCTTGTCTCTGTCTATTACACATAAACGCAGACATAGGACACTTGAAAATATATTAATCTTCCGCTTAATTTATTATAGTTTGAAATAGACAGACACATTAGAAGATTAAAAAATAAGGAGCAAGAAAACTTTCTTCAAACGCAAATGCTTTGTGATATAACAATTAACATATTATCCTTATAGTAAAGTAAAAGGATGTTTGTTTGTTTGTACCGAAAAATCTAGCTGACCGCTGAAACGATCGGGTTCACCTTAACAGGGTAGCTTCTCCTAGGTACCAGGAGGGTACCACCACCGTCCCAAGAGAAAT
This sequence comes from Acartia tonsa, assembly GCF_053477335.1. Classification (NCBI taxonomy): domain Eukaryota; kingdom Metazoa; phylum Arthropoda; class Copepoda; order Calanoida; family Acartiidae; genus Acartia; species Acartia tonsa. The sequence continues at coordinate 49,808,441 of NC_137263.1, read as the reverse complement.
CTCCCATAGAAAAATAATTCCACCCCCCCCCCCTCCAATCATTTTTTTTAAAATCTAAATTTAAAAAAATGGGTTTTAGGATTCAAGTCCCCCCTCCTCAAATGCACTTAGAGGCCTCTAGGGGCGTAGCCGCTAGTGTATCAATCAATTGATTAATACCTGACTATCTATAATCTTTACTGAATTGTTGGCCAACTGTACTGCTACACCACTCCCGCAATTCTCTACGCCAAGAATTTCAGAGCCTATTCTGGGTGTAAAATATGGTTTCGAATTTTCCTCAATAAACCATTTGCACAGAACTCTTTCGTCACCTCCACTAAAAGCAAGAGAATAAACGTGAATTGATAAGGAAAACAAGAAGATACAGAAATTTATGAATAATGAAATAATCTCGTTAGGTATTCAGAGAACAGATGACATTAAGGACAGAACTGTCAAGATAAAATCAAACTGATATAGCCTAAGGGAGAACCTTGAAAACGGTCACGACAGTGACATGCAGCTCAAATGTAGCCCCTAACTTTAAGTACCCCTATGTAAATTTATAAAAGTAACAGGATGTCTCTCTGTGTATATGTTTCTGTCTTAATAACTATTATATAGAGTATCTTTACTCCACCAAGGAAAGCTAGATGATGTAAAGAAAATTGGACAAATTTCAGGCCATTTTATCCAAAACAATAACGAAACTTTACTTTTAGTCAAGCAACCCATTTTTTTCAATGACGGATTAATTCAATATCACATTGCCCTCCACGATTAAAAGATCCATTGACATTTTGATAAGATAATTTCATTTTCCCTTTAACAATCAATTAAGAGAAACTGTAGACTGAGCGCGAAAAGGAAACGGATTAATGTAGAGTTAATGTAGTGCCTGTATTATATATTATCTTTAGTAGATTCAAAGTAGAACGACGATAGTTTACACCAGGGGTTGTGATTCAGCCAATTAGTTAAATTTGAAATTGCCGAAAATTAAATATTTTGTTGGCGTAAAACTTGTTTTTGATGTACCTTAAGGGAAGTGGGTATTAAAGGGGGAAATAATTGAAGAGAATTGTGGGGAAATCTTAATTTAGAATTAATTGTCAGAAGAGCATTCCCTAGTCCCCTGGTTTACATTAAAACAACCGGTAAAGGAACATTTTGAGTCAGTCGTTTTATTAATTAAACACCCTAGCAAGCTTACCTGTAAAGATGAGATCCTTCTGGAGACCAAGCTAGAGCTCTTATACAACAGTGGTGCCAGCTTAGAGATGCTCTGGGATCATTATGTAATTTCTCATTTTTTTCATTGCCATAGACTAAAAATATCATGCGTGTTTCTGCAATGGCAAATACCTTTTTCGTCGGATGACATCTTGCAACTTTAAATTCCCTATCGGGATTCTTCGGAGAGAACTTCTGTGTGATTGAGAGACTTCTGTCATAGCAAAAGACTTGAGCATCTTTGCTATTGCCTTTATCAGCGATACAAATAACACAGCTGTCATTATTGCCTACATGAAGAGATCCCAGTTTTACGTCAGTGAATATCTCCTTAAATTTAGAGTTGTGAATATCGACCCTAATCATTTTGAGCTGGTTCCTATCTTTCACTATACCATAACACTCTTTTGTTTCCGAAAAGTTACTTGGGAAAATTACTTCAAGTAAACTTTTCTTGAGATCACTGCCAAAATATTTTTCTCTTGACACAACTTTGGCCAATTCATGATCCCATGTTACAAGTTCTGTTGGAAGTGCAACAAGCAATTCAGTGGGTTTATCTAATTGTATGCTTATTTAATGTTAAATTAAAATGACTTAGGTATAGGTATTATCCTCTTAGAATTTTTTTTCTTCAATATTGAAAATTTGAGTACCCCCCCGACAGCGAACTATGAACTCTGGCCGCAGCGCTCGGCCCCCTAGCCTGCCTAGCCGCAGCGCTCGGCTCCCTAGCCTAAAACCTAACCTAACCTAAAATAGTTTTACTTTTGATGGCTGAATTGTATATGTTAGGTCTTAGTAATGGTGATTAATGAATAAAAAAAATAAGCATTCCTTTGTTGAATCCTAATCCAACAGCAGCTCCTGTGTTTAATTTACGTATAGGTTGTCCAGTTTCTGCATTGAAAACAGTTACTTTATTTTCTCCATTAACGAATATAAGTTTCCCATCCGGTGAAATTAACAAGCGGTTGGAAATTAGGTCTCTGCCTCCACAGTGTTGGATTTGCAATCTTTCCTCTGGTGCTTCTACAGTCATTGTAGATCTGAAAACGAACGGAATTTGAAGTATCATTGTAAAAGGGGTGGAATTTTGGCATGATAATGATCTTACATTAACAAAATCATACGTTATCATCATAGAAATTTTTTTCTTCAATTTTGAAAATATTTGTATCTCTTGTATCAGATAACGATACCTACTTACTATGCAGCTTATACCAATGGCGAAATTAATTCATAAAAAAATCACGAAACCATACGTGTTTTTCACCTGTCGTTGTGAGCAATGCATCGTAAAATTGACGACCTCTCCATTTGCCCCCCAAATATTATTTTAGATTTATTTCACTTGTTGGTTATACCTTATTCCTGCATACTATGTAGGGTTGGCAACCCGACTCCGAATCCGGAATCCCTCAGTTTTTGGCCAATTTTGAAATCCAGAATCCGTTTTTAATACCTAGCGGACTTGTTAGGCTAAAATTAGCGTCTTGAGTTTATTCTTTCAACGTACCCCCCTCCCCCCTCTTTGAAGGCAAAGATCACCACCCCCGTCTCTCACCACATACACCACCAATAGGAGAAAAGCTACTGTGAAAATATGAAAATACGCAGCTTTAGATTCTTACCATGCAGTACCCGGTAAAATTGAATTAATGCCTTAATTCATTTATTAAAAATGCAATTGATTAGACAGGCTATTTTTGAGTTTAGGTTAGCTCGGCCTTAATTTAATTCTAGTATTTCTTCGAAACTGATTTTTATTCGCTAGATAAAAACCGGTTCTCGGCCGGCCATACTAATAAATCATGAACTATAGACAATTTTCCACGAATATTGAAGTAACAATCATAATATTAAAACCAGTTTTGTTGTAATTAATTTGATTTTTCAGCGGATTACTATCACAAGATTTAACACTGAAAGAAGATCATATCACGAAATCACCTTATACCTTGATATTAATCTAAATCCAATCAATACTTCCTAATTTCCTTCTTAATTCGATTTGTTTTTATTGAAAAATGTTGAGTTGTTAAATGAAAAGCATGGAAAATCCAGGATGAACAAAAACTTAATTCAATTTAATTTTGTTTATATTTTTAAATTGATTTACATATTTAAAATTCATCCAATTTCAAAATTTAGGCAAGACTTTAGAGTCTTTTTAATAAAAAACAATATTTTTTTACTAATAGCTTATGCTATTCTAAAAACTATTATTATTCAATAAAAAGTTGTCAACTCTTGTTAAGGAAATGCCGCGTAACTTTTACCAAATACAGGTTGCCAAAACTAAGAATTCAATATTGCGGATTATTTCCAAGTTCAAGATTGGTAGAAACTGGCCCCCAACTGGGCCTCATCTAGCAAAATATTTACTCTATCGAGGAAATAGAATGATTTTGGTACCAAAAGAGTCAATTTCGACGACCCTACATCAAATTCATACCATTTTGTAAAAAGACGACCAGTGAACATTTCATATGAATATTATGAAATTTACGTTAATAATGTAATTTGTAACGGTATTTTAAGCTTTGCTTATACCCTGCATGGTTAGGCTGAAGCCAATAAAACCTAACCCAGGTTGAAACACTTTTTAAAACAAAAATTAGGGGTTTAGGGGGGAGGGAGGTTATATGTTGTGAGTATATTAAATTATATTTTGGCAACCCTGATTTCAGAGAAATTTTCTGAGCACAACAAAACTTTGTGCAATCTACCTTAAAAACATTAATTTTTAATATTTTGAGTGAAAAGTAAATATTTCCACTGAAAATTAATAAAATTTAAATTTATTACCTGTTTTAGACGCTATTTTATGTGAAATTGAATATTTAATGTAGAGATTGTCTATTTTTTTTTGTTTAAAGCCGCCGGTGTTTAACTTAATATTTTCTTATTAATAATACTTTTCAGAAAATATTAGTAGTTATTAATGATTTAAAGCTGCCACCTTAATACTGAAAGATTTATAATAGAAGTTGATTGAATCTTAAGATGATTCCTGGCGGAAATATGAGTTATACAGCGGCTGCGTATCAGCAGATGCTGAGCTTAGCTGGGTACACGGCAGCTCAAGCTCAGCAAGCAGCACTATCTGCCAATGCAAGAAGCACCTTTCAGCCTTCATTTGCTGGTAAATATTTTTTTAGTTCATTATATCAATTCCTCTCTTAGGAGTTTATAAATATACAGCCAGATTTTGGCCTAGCTAGAAAGGCGCATTTCGCTGCACCGTTGTCGCTAATGTATGCAAAAGATTTTTTCATGCACTTTCCGTACTTTTCAGTTGACTCGAAGTTGGCCAAGTTTAAATCCCTTTTAATTTGTTCATTCCTCTATAAAGATACCTATTGTTTTCATAATTCTATTTGCTTTTTAAGTTTTTTTCTTATTTCGGAGATTTTTTACTCGCAAGATTCCTAGTTATCGATAAAGTATTTAAGAAAAAATTAACTTTTATTTCTTTTTCAGGCACAACTGCTGGGTTTGGAGGAGCTTCAGCGGCTGGATATCAGGTTAAACCTGGCAGCTCTGTTCCACAACGCGCTGATGTCAAATTGAAGAAGTTGCCCTTCTATGACATACACGCCGAACTGTTGCCACCAACTTCGTTGTTGGCCCAGGGTTCCAGCAGGTTCCAGGAAGCACAGTTCCAATTCCAGCTGACTCTACAACAAGCTTCTGAAATTGCATCTACCCGTGACATAAGAATGGGTAGTAAACTGGATTATCAACATCAAATTCAGCTCAGGTTTTGTCCGCTAGATAGTTCTGCTGAACAGGGAGATGAATTTCCCCCAAGTATTTGTGTCACAGTCAACAGCAAAATGTGCCAGTTGCCCAATCCTATTCCCACAAACAAACCAAATGTAGAGCCAAAACGCCCCCCAAAGCCGATCAGTATCACGCCATACTGCAAACTATCACCAATGAACCCCAATGTTGTAAACATAAAGTGGGCCAGTGAGTTCAGCAAAGGCTGGGTGGTTGGCATCTGGCTTGTGGAGAAATTGACCAGTGAACAGTTGCTCGATCGTCTTAAGATGAAGGGATCTAGAAATCCTGAGTTTACAAGAGAAATTATTAAGAAGAAGTTGAACGATGATGAGGATGAAATTGCCACTACTAACCTGAAAGTAACAGTTGCTTGTCCACTTGGAAAAATGAGAATGACGATTCCTTGCAGACCAACAACTTGCGACCACTTGCAGTGCTTCGACGCTATGCTGTTTCTCCAAATGAATGAAAGAAAACCGACATGGCAGTGTCCCGTTTGCGATAAGCCTGCTCTTTATGACAATCTGATGGTTGATGGTTATTTCCTCGAGGTTATCAAAGATCCAGTTTTGCCCACCGAAGAAAATGAAATAATTTTAAATCAGGTTGGTTTTTGGAACTTTGTCTTTTATTATCTTAATAAGAACTATTTTATATTTTTTTTAATGCGCGGTTGTTTCTATTACAAGTGAGCATTTACAATAGCATTCGGACTGCGCCTGTACTGTCCTTTGTCGACTTATTCTACATTTAATTGTCCCAGTCATCCTATTATATAAAGTAGTAAGCTTTTGTTGTATGTAGCGAAGGATTTCCCTAAAGCACTGAACCGATACTTCTTTTCAGAGAACTTTCTTACAGGTCCAAGGAAGGTTTAAAACTATTTTGGGGGAGGGTATCTCTACCCTCCAAATAAAAAATGATGCTCTTAACTTAAGTGGCTTTAGAGGCTTATAGGGGCATAGCTGCTAGTAAGCTTAAATTTCAATATTTGAAATATCATTTTTGTTTAAAGGATGGATCCTGGCATCCAGTTCCCATAGAGAAAGAAGAAACAAAAAAGAAGAAAGAGGAGAAAAAGGAGGAGGACAAGGAAGAAGTTGATCTAGTCGATCTCTCAGATGACGACGGAGAAGGTGGCTCAAAGAAAGCTTCTGCCGCTGCCGCCGCAGCCAGTGACGATGACGGAGCTGCACCCAAGACTACAGAAACAACAGCTGCAGCGTCAAACTCGGATGACGAAGGTGAAGCTGCGGCGGCAGCTCCTGCTAGCAATGGAACACCTGGACCTTCGGGAGAAATTGAATGTATTGATCTTGAATAGGATTAATATAATATGTAAATAATTTATTTGTCGCATCGATGTAAATATTTAAGTAAGTGTTCAAATTTTGCCTTAATTTTTCAAATTTTGTGAATATTGCTTTCAAAATTCGATAGGTATTCAATTCAAAATTCATAGGTTTTAAATTTTATGTTGCATTTTCAGTTATGTAATTAAAAACATCATGCATGTCATTGTAAATATAATAATGTAGATCAGACAAAGTCCTCAAACTTTTACAGTTGTTATTTTACTCTTAATAATAACTAGAAAAATAAAATTGAATCTACTAAAATAAATTTTCTTACCTATCCTTGCTTTACTTCTGATGATACTTATTTATGAAATAAGGTACACAATTAAAAATGATTATTTTCATTTTTACCTACCTAATTTCATTTTTTTTGTTTTGTAAAGGCAACTTCATTTCATACTGTTTATTTAAATCCTCATTTTGTTCTTTATTTGTAAATCGTTAAAGCTATTTCTCTTCCTCTACGCATCCCCAGGACAAAAAAAAATATTAAATAAATATTCGTTTCGAGCACCAGTTTCTTTTTATATTCTCATATCCATTAATATTTTTTTTGTACTATTACTGTATGGTTTCAGATTTTTAAAGGATGATTTAAGCGGTGGTACCAATAAAGAAAAATATAAATATGGAAGAACTAGAAAGCTTTCCTCCTGAGATATTACGAAATCCTCAGCCGTTCATAGCCTTCCATGGCTTAGATGTAACGAAGGATATTCACAAAAAAATCTGGGAAGTTTTTACCCATACCCGTGGCAATGATAGGTATTCTCTGTACTTTAGTAATTTTACAGAGCTCGCCTTCCCACAACCCAAGCCATCAAAATCTTCGTATGAATGGTATGTAGCAAAGGGCGTGCTAAAGAAGGGTTGGATACAAAAGTATCAGAACGTGATTCCTTCGGTACTGGTGCTGTTTGGTGAACTAGACTGGACTGATCCCAATATTAATAAGAGAACTGAAGAGTTTGCAAGTCAGATACAGCTTATCAAAGAGGCCCTAAAAGGGATAATATTGCTTATTTACAAATTACAACAATAATATAAAACAAAATAATTTTTTAAGTGCCAAGTAAAAAAAAAATATTCTTTTATGAATGTTTTCCTAAGATTTTGGCAATGTCTCTTGCATTAATATGACTCAAACTTTCGATGTCTTCTATCTTAAATATTATTTGAAATGCCTTAGCAATATTTAAATATCACAGGTAGAGGCACCAAGATAGCTGTAATTTTAATCCAAAATGACAAGAGTTTAGGCGATTCAGAATCGGTAACCAATTTCTGCACCGAGTGTGAAATATCGCCCAGATCTCTATTCGTCATTGGACTCCAAGACTCCCTTCTGCCAACTGTAATGAGACTTGAAACTTCACTACACGAGTTGAGCCAAAATTTTTATCATTTGGAAATAAAAAATGTGCGAAGCCACAATGAGGCATTGAATAAGTCAACACACCTTCTGCTGATGGTCAGACATATGTTTAAAATAGGCAGGAATTAGTAGATAAGTAATATTATTAAAAGGGATTATTGTGGGATGAATATTAAACTAATTTAGCTACCTACTTATTAAGTGAAATGTATATATTCAGGGAGGGAGGGGACATAAGGCTGTTTATTACACTAGGCTTCAAAGTAGACACATCTTAATAGATACTGAAAAAAATGAATCTTTATATTTTGTCCTTTAAGATCTAGGCTTTTTATGAGTGAATGACGCTTAAGAATTTTGAACAATTATCGTTAAATAGATAACTTAGCTCAACATGTTGCGAATTGAACACACTTACAAAATTAATTTACTTACTATTCCTTGAAAAAGGTTACTTTAACGAGATGAAATCTGATTTGCATTCAGCCCAGAAGGCGTATCAGACATCATATGCTCTTCTATTGGAGGCAAAACTTACGGATTTCAACCTGAGTGAATATCGAACAGTTGCTGGTTATATTAGCTACAAGATCTGCAGGAAAGTGTTGAACATTATTTATATATAGAGATAACCTAGAGACAAACTAAATTAGCCAATAGGAAATACAAAAGGTACATTCAAGACATCTGATTGGAAGAAACATTTTACAGATCTTGGTACGTAAGGCATATTTTCTTTTTAATTTCGTTCGCATTTTGAGTCAGCTATTAAGGGGGGGGTTTTTAATGCAACCATCTCGTAATCAGTGAGCAAATGACACTTAGAATTCGAATTTCGATCTGAACTTTTGCATGAGTAATCCTTGGTAGGTCTATTTTCCCTAAATCGAACAAAAAGTGGGAAAAGTAACGGCTAGCGGCTCAGCCGTTCAGCCGTTTTTTGCCTATTTTCAGGGTAAATCCATCATCAATTACGTAGGAATCAACTTTTTAAAACATATTTTTGGTTTAATTCATGTTAAATGATAGCAATAACCAATTTTAAAACTTCTATTTAGTACCAACAGCTACCGTCTAGAACCGTTTGATAGCGTTTTGGAGTAGAAAAGAGTATTATGTTGAGAAAGGTTTCGTGACTAATTTGCAATATAGATATCAAACAAATGGCAAAACAGATGAGCCGCCAGCCGTTAGCCGTTACTTTTCCAACTTTTTGTTCGATTTAGGGAAAATAGATCTACCAAGGATTACTCATGCAAAATTATAGATGGAAATTCGAATTCTAAGTGCCATTTGCTCACTGATTACGAGATGGTTGCATTAAAAACCCCCCCTTTATCGCATATCTTAGAATAAAGCTTTTTAGGCAAGTTATTTCGTGTAAAAAAATCTCCCCTCGTATAATGTGAAGCATATGGCAAAACATACCTTTAGTAAGTTAGATATGAATAGTTGCATTTGTTAGGATAAAGTAAGCTTTCTAAAATTAAATCGTCGCAAATAATGTCGCCCGTGCATGTCTCGCATATAACAAAAGGTAAACAAAGGTTTTTGTTTGGAAAAAATCCATTTTTAAGTTTAATGAAAAATGGGGTCCGTTGGATCATCTTGATATACTATGTTTATTCCTAGAGCTTATCATAAAGTAATGATATTTTCAACATTTAATATATTAGACTGGCATTTAAGTTAAATCTGACTCGAGATGCAGTGGCTCAGTTTAGAAGACATATAGATAACTTTAAAGCTAGAACTGGTAAGATTTTAGATTATACAGTGTGTTTTTTTTAATGAGAACTTTTTTGAAAGCAATTTTAGTCCACTTATAGTTATCAGAATTTAATGATTAACGGCTTATTTTCTTCGTTTTTTATAATCATTTTTAGAACATCAAAAAAATATTGTAAGTTTTTATTTAAAAAGTACAGTAAAATCAAAAATTCAAAACTTAGATGTCAACATCTAAAAAAGGTTTTAGCGCATTTTTCTTAAGCTCAAATCTTCTACCCTTTGCAAGAAAAAAATTGGATTTTCAGTAGTCCACTTTGGGGGGCCAGTACTCCCTCCCTGGTTGAGATATGGCCTTCAAACTTTAATATGTTCTAGTACATGTCCCCAAAAGTATCTGTATTAATTTTAACCTCTGTATCTCAACTTTGAAGCGTTTTGCAGCCATTCTTGCAAAGGGTAGAAGATTTGAGCATGAGAAAAATGCGCTAAAACCATTTTTAGATGTTGACACCTAGGTTTTGAATTTTTTATTTTACTCTACTTTTTTAATAAAAACTGAAATATTTTATTGATGTTCTATAAATGGTTATAAAAAACGAAGAAAATGAGCCATTAATCATTAAATTCTGATAACTATAAGTGGGGTAAAATTGCTTTAAAAAAAGTTCTCATAAAAAAAACACACTGTATTATCACAGCAAAAATAATGCATTGTTCTAATAACACTTGACTTATTAATATTTAATAAAAGTCATCTTAGAAATATATAGTAAAGGGGTTTCTTTTTTATTTCTATCGCCTGTGACATTTGACAGTAAATAGTACTGATTCCCAATTAGTAAACACATTCACTTATTCGTTTGATTACAAACTTAAATAAAATATTTATAGACTGGTTCAATATTTCAACTAGTAATCTTAATTGCCAAAAGGGAAAATTTTGTTTATCATTTGAATGGCGAAGTATACCAAATCCCTTGTCTTTTAGAACCATGGGATAATTTCTCTTATCAGTTTACATATATTTTTCTAGGAGTTCCAGAACTCGGGTGGGAGCATGCAGCCTGGCAGGCACAACAAGCTGAAATGTTTGCCAACCTCTTTCTAGCCATGTCGAATGCTACAAATGGCCAACTATCAGTTGCCGCTGTACATGGTCAACACCCTGGAGTCCATTACCAGTTAGCTGCAGAATATGCTATATCAAGACGCAAGCTTGCGGAGGAAAAGTGTTCCCAGATCCAGTCCTATCCAAGTCAGGACCCCTTGCTGCAGGATACCATGTTTTATGGGCAGAGGGCCTGGCGGGCGGGCAAGATTGAAGCGGTTGACTTGCAGCGGGAGAAGGAAGGCATTGAGGCGCTGCAATATCGTGAAAGGACTAAAACTAAACATTGTCAGGTTAGATTTCATTAAATAAATAAATAAACATTAGATGCTCTCCCACTAAGTTTCTGTCGAGAACTGACCCCCCTCTTCCAATTTTGAAATGAATTGAAAAAGGGAACGTATATGTTTTTCTATTTCTTATCCCTGTGGCTCTAACCCAGCGGGTCCCATAATAGCGGAGTCTTATCCTTTCGAACCTACCCATTATAGACTAACATAAACTGAGCACTTTTAAGGGAAACACTACTCGTTTGTTATAGTTTAGTAATAAATTATTAAACGTGATAATAAAATTATGGTTTTGATCTATGATTTCTTATTTAGCTTATTTGAAATAGATTATCACACGTCTCCAAGAAGCGGCAATAGAACAGTTCAAGAATTTTAATTCCATGCGAATGATGAACAATGTTCAAGTACAGATGGCTGATGAACTTCTTATTGATCAAAAACATTCTAAAGCATTGAAATACTTGCTTGAATCATCTGAGATCTACCATCAGGAGGGTTGGAACACACTGGCCACTGCCTGCTTGCTCAAGGTTGGTCAATTTTATCAAGATTGTGTGTCCACTTTAGGGCGAGGGATTAGTTATTCATAGGTTCGCATTATAAACAGCCTTCCGCGGATGTAAATATGTACAATTTTAAGTTTAGAACTAGTTTGTTAGCCCTGAGATGCCTAAGGCACTGGTTAACAAAACCGGTTTTAATATACATGAATTTTCAATATAGCTTAGAACTGATATTGATCGGTTTCGAAGCCATACTGGAAAAATAAATAAGTTTAATAGAATTACTTGATTTTCTTCACATGGGGTTCTCTGCCGTGAAAATTAATTCAGAAATCAACAGGTTTTGAATTAACAGTTTGGTTTAATTCTGTTCCTTATATGTGTTGGGTTGATGTGTCACATTTTGAAACAAAACCTTAAAACAAATGAACTTGACAAAAAAGTTACGAAATAAAATGGCGGGAGTAGTGATCGTATATTTGCCGCCTCTTCTTTACACTTACACATTTTTATTCTTATATGTCAAGTTCAGGGATAGTGGCGTCCTCCCCTTTCTGTTAGATGCGTTAAAGCAAAAAATAGCAATTATTTTTTAGGCCATTAAATGTGCATTTCTTGTGGTGAACACCGAACAATATCTAAATCTTTGCCTGGCACTGATGAGCCAGGAATCTGAATGCAATGAAGCCGAAAAGACAAGAATCGAACAAAACTTTTATCTTGTACTGGAAGGAAAACCTCCTTTGCCGGAACCAAGTCTCACTTGTAAGAGTGAACGAGCCCTGGTGGGCCAAGCAACGAAGCTCTGGAAGGATAAGTTAGAATCTGGCGATGAAACTATAACAGTCCAGGTTCCAAAGTCATCGGCGCTTGATTTGTGCCCCGTGATGCCCAAAGATGCCCGTCTCGGAGAGAATATTAATATAATTTTACAAATGGTTAATTGCACTTCCAGGAACGTCATATGATGTAAATATTACTGTTATCTTTTCTCATATTAGGTGTAGTGTTCTATTATTGCGCATATAGTAAAATTTTCATCAAATCGATTGAAATAAACTGTCAAAATTTCAGTTAAAGAACATTGTTAGGATGGATCAAAGTAAAACACCTTCAATGAAAAAGGCAGAACTATGTTTTTAAAAATGCAACTCCAGTAACCTAAAAATTAAACTAGGGGGAAGGGAATTTTTTTTTGTCTTGGGCCCTTATCTCATGTGGGGTTTGTCGTATTCTTCCTCATATTTGCTGAAAAACTTTCCTGGTTTAATGTAAAACTCTCCTGAATCGATCTGGCCAGCCGTTTACGAGATCTTAACGGAGAGACGCTTAAACATACTGTTACTTCAGTATTTATGAATAATATGTAATAGAACGCAAAGCTCGACCTTAAAACATTATTTAACATATATGACTTAATTAACAGAACTCTGAATACAAACTGTGATATCGCATTCAACTTGGTTGCTTACAACACTCAGGGCAAAATTGAAAACCTTAAACTGGAGCCTGCATCAAAAGAAGTCTATGATCATGTACTGTGCATGCAGAATTCTGATGCAGCTGGACAAAAATTAACAATCAACGAGATCAACATAAGCCTTGAAATGGCGCCAAAACTTGTTTTTGTAAAAAGTGTGGATGGAGTGGCAAGTAATATTGTGCCCAGAGATTCTCAGTTGGATATTAAAATGGCCGCCAGAGCGCCAGCTCTGGTTGGAGAGTGGTTTGATTTGGAGCTGGAGATTTCTTCCAGAGAAAATGACGTTGCTACCAATATTGAGGTAAATATGTAATATTAAAAACTAGCGGCTACGCCCCTAGAGGCCTCTAAGAGCATTTAAAATGTTTTCTTTTCAATCTATATTAAGATCAGCTGTAAACCAAAAAATATTTTTTTTTGTGAATTTTCTTGGGAGGGTTAAAGTACCCTACCCCCAAAATAGCTATAAACCTTCTTAGGGCTCATGAGAAGCTACACTGCAAAGGAGAACCATATCAGTTCGGCGGTTAGCGATAACCTTTGGTACAGACAGACAGACATCCTGCTACTTTTAAATAAGTCTTCAATAATAAAATGAAACTACTTTTAAAAAACGAATATATATTTTTTTAATCTTGTTGATTATGGAGGGAAATATTCAGGTTTTATGCTGGCTGCGTGATGGAGGTGATCCACTGATCGCCGACACAACATGTCTGAGCACATTCCCTGGCTTCCCAACAACTCCAAGCACCCCTGGCGGATCCCAACCACTCCAACTGATCAAATCCTCCGTGACGCTTCACAGCCTGACACCCGGCGAGAGCAGCAAGCTTACATTCTACTTGAACGCCTCGACAATCGGGAACCGTGTGTTGTCATGCCAGCTGAGATACACCGGGCACGTGAATAATGTGGCAACCATGTCCAGCTGTGCAACCTTGTTCAACATAGATGTCATCCAGCCATTTACATTTTCATTTCTCCTTCACAACAAGATGTTGGCCGAGTCCAAAGTTGTCCATGTGGATGAAAACTTTTGCATTACTCCAAAGATTGAATGTGCCTCCCCGCATGAGCTTGTTGTCACTGAATCCAGGTAAAAAGTTGTATAATGATCTTTTGGTCCGTATCACATTGTTATAAATGGTTATTTACAATAGTTTAGTTTAATTGTTATAGAAAATATTAGGGTTGGCAATCCGGATCCGGGATCCGGAATCCGCCCAATTTTTGGGCCAATATTAGAATCCGAATCCGGATCCGGAATCCGTTTTTTAATAGCAGATTCCGGATTCAGAATTGGTAGGCTAAAATTAGCGTCTTGAGTTTTTTCTTTCAACTTCCCCTTTTTGAAGGCAAAGATTATCATCATTATATATAATATCTTTTAAAATCTGGTTCAATTCTCGGAAGTGAATTATAGAAAAAACCAAAAACATTAATTTTTAGGACATATGTAGCACTTAAATTTTTTAATTCCTTAAAAAGGCCTTTTAAAATATTGCCAGAATCCGGAATCCGAATCCGGAATCCGCCAAAAATAAGAATCCGGAATCCGCAAGGAATCCGCTACTTTTTTTGACGGATTCTTTTAAGAATCCGGAATCCGAATCCGGCCAAAAATTCAACAGATTGCCATCAGTAGAAAATATATATTAATACAAAACTGTTTATTTGCGAAAAATATGTAAATCAAAGCCTCTAGAATTGAAATTTGAAATATATATAACATGTTAAATTACAAACAAAAAATTCATAGGTAGGTAGGTATTTCTTAATATTTTAACATTTTAGACTTGAAACAAAGTTACCCGTGACCCTCTACCCCCCAACACATTCATTGGTAGGATCTGAAATATCACGGGCCTGTGTTATAAGCCAACTATTTCCTGCTACGGTTCATAAGTCAAATATCATCTCAATTTCAGGTAAACTTAATAGTTTTATTTACATCTCATGTTAATTGTTGTGACTTATTTCATATTAGGGAGTGTGGGCTGGGGCCATTGGCTTAAAATTTTACTGGTTCCCAAAGATTAAAAAAAACTATGTTTGAATCGTTGGCTTAAAACTTAGGAGACTATAAGCAAATCTTTAAAGGATATTTTCAAACCTTCAAGTTAAAACTTTTCCACCATTAATTTTAATCTACAGAGGTCTCTTCATTCGTAATACCTTTTTGTCTGTCCCCAAATATTATTTTAGATTTATTTTGCTTGTTGGCTAGAACTTTATTCTCGGGACAGTTGACTCACAAAAAGAATATAAGTATTCACCAATACTAACCTATCTATTGTAAACTTATTACATACAATCAAATTTTTTTAGATACTGACACAGTTAATCTGGGAAAGTTTTATCTCAAATGGAAACGTAAATCTTCAACCATTGAAAATGAGGTTTCTTTTGATATTGAAAGTGTGACTCTGGTCAACGGTCAGCTGGATCTAAGCTGTGAATTGCCCGGCTACGCTGTCTTGCGTAGACCTATCACTGTCACCTATGGTTTGGAGAATAAGACAGATGTGCTACAAGAATACGCCGTTACAATGGAGCCGTCAGATTCGTTTATGTTTTCTGGGCCTAAACAACTCAAGTTGAAGGTGACTTTTGATTGAAAACTTGTTATTTTAATGGACGTGGATATTACACTAATTATGTATTAAGATTTTTGTCTGAAGCTTATAAAAGATCTCGGTAACTATCTGAACCGATTTGGTTCTCCATATTAGAGAAGCTTCATAATATATAGGTCTTTGGGTGGTTTTAGGCTAATCTTTAAGTCGTGGAATGGTTTTAGGCTATTTTTTCCTCCTTTCTCTACCCCTTCGAAATCAAAGCCCCTAGATGCTAGGGGTGCATCCGCTAGTGCTTAGTATGATAAAAGTATATCAGGTTTTTCAATACAAAAAAAAATATAGGTATATACCTAATATATAACTTTTTTAGATATTTCCACGTGACAAGACGTTTATAAAATACCTTCTTCATCCCTTATTATCCGGCAACCTGTCACTACCCAAGATCCGTATAGTTCCTCTCACCAGAGCTGGGGTGCCTTCCATGGATAAAATTGGCATGCTGGAGGATCTGCTGTCACGCTCAGTGCCAACACACATATTTGTGTTGCCACAACACCGTTCTGTTGATAGTCAACAGTCAGCTGATCAAGTGGATGATTCTCAAGAAAGAGGAAGTTGTTATGAGTTGAAGGAAACTGTTGTTGTTCAAAATCTTGGCTTTACTAAACAAACTGTTAAAACTAATGCTTAAACTTTGTTTTTACTTCAGCATATTTCAGAAAGAGAGGGACAATGAGTTGTTTACTACACTAGTCCCCAAAGTTTTATATTAACGTTTTCTTATTCGTTGACTTAACAACTTTGGAGACTTCTAATGAATTTTGATTGCTTGGTTTACTAAGTTGAATGTCTAAACGTTTCAACCACTAATATTAATGCCCAGAAGGGGTAATTTTGTGTATCATCATTGGAAATTTACATCAATTTATCGGTCATTGTCCTATCCCTTTAGATCCCTGATATTCAGTCCAATATTCTGCATTACAATTATCGAAATTAAAAAGATTTAATTAAATATTTTGCTTTATTTTGAATGTATTTTCTTTATTTATCTACTAATTCTAACGCATTTAAAGCTAAGAAAATTTTGCTAGTCTTTATTTTTGAAAAAATGTGATTTTTTGTGATTTTATGAATAAAATGAAATAATTGTAAAAAATGAACATCCATTATCGTATTTTAAATTAAATAGTGTTGTTTTGAGTAAATTAAGTCACGTGCAGCCTGCAGGTAACGAATTTGGTCAATTCTGATCAGTCATGGGAATCAGATACAGGTCCTAATATGACCTTAATCAATACCTTGAAAGTAGGAACAAATTCTTTATTTGTACGAGACAAAACTTATTTCGGTTACTCTGTATCAACACTTTAATATTCTAATAGCATGGATGAATTGAGACCTTTTTGAAGTTAGGAATGGCATCGCATCGTATTATAAACAGCTTTCCGTGGATATTAAAGTACAATTATAATATTAAAACCAGTTTTTCTTAGCCCCGAGATGCCGAAGGCACGGGCTAAAAAAATGGTTTTCATCTTATGATTGTACATTTTTGTATTAGATGAAAACTGGATATAATACGATGCTACAGATAATTTTTCAGTATAGCTGAGAACATGTTCTAATCCACTGGATATCAAAAGGTTTCAAAGCGATACTGGAAGAACTATGAAAATGCTTTTTAACAAAATTTCAGATGAATAATTATGGAGTGATAAACCCTGTTGCACCAGGGCAACCTGGCAATGGCAATGCGGCAGTCTCAAATTTGACAATTGGATTGCCAGAAAATATTGTCAAAACCAGAGACCTGCTTTATAGGAACACATAGAATTATATTCATTAAAATTGAAGCAATATTTTTTAAAAGGACTACTCACAAATTTAAAACTTAATATGTTAGTTCTACTGTATTGTATTAGAAATCAGTATTTCAATAATCCGATTGGTAACGATTAAAAAGTTGCTATGCTTTCTAAATTGTACCTAACTGTTGTAGGAATCATCATGCAAAGTTTGAAATATATAGGACTATTCTAACATTCCCAAATTAACGGAAAAATGTAACCCTTACGGATGGACGGACCGACCCTTATTAAAGAAAAGCTTCGCTTTTAAAACAAGTGAAGGTTCGGGATAAATATGTAGTACAAACTAAGCGTTTTTTTCCTGACAAATCAATTTTTTAATTCTATGTGTGTAAATAGACTGATAATATCACAGCTGTTTTACGATGGCTATCAACAAGTAGCTGTCACACTTTCAAATATGGGTAAGTTTATTATCTTTCCTAGTTAAGTTTAATTTAGACATTCGATATTTACCTAGGTTTATTTTAATCACTATTTTGTCAATATTTGATTGTTTCAATAAAGAATTGCCAAAAATTTTGTGTTTTTATTCTTCCTTCTTAATTAATAGAATAAATGGTTGATAAAAATATTTGTATTTTTCTACTTTATCTAATAAATAAATATAAGATTAATGTTGTTTTTTTCTTTTTCTTTCTTGATAAGAATAGGTCAATTTTAAATGATAGAAACCTGTTTTTATAGTACACACAGACCCCCCGTGTCCTCCATCTGACAGATTAATGCATGTTGTCACCCTCGGGCTGGAGTCAGAATCTGTCTCCAAGCATCGGACACAGAACAAGACTGAGCGTGAGCTGGGGCCGGGACTTGACCTCGAGTTCGAAACCGAAATGCAGAGCCAGGCGCCCGAGCCGGCACAGTATGAAACTGTTTATGTAACTGCACACAAAGGCCCCTGCAGGGCTGGAGCCTTCAGTCCTGACGGCCAGCTGTGCGCTACTGGCAGCCAGGATGCTAGCATTAAAATTCTGGATGTGGATAGGATGTTGGCCAAGTCGAGCCAGGAAAATAAGAACCAGCAGGCGCAGCAACAGGCCGCAGGTGTACAGGCAGACCAAGCTCAGCATCCAGTCATTAGGACTTTATATGATCATCTTGAGGTGAATATTAATATTTTCAGTATTTATTAAATCACAAAATGACATTCGATAAACAAGAAAATTTTTGCTATTTTTCTCTGTAATTTTCATTTTATACATCTAAATAATATTTGTTATTTTTCGAGTCATTTTGTGTTAAAACAATGATTATTGTTCACAATTCATTTTGTATTATGTTTTTAAAAATATATGTGTTACTAAAAATGGTCTTTTTAAGGTTTGTAATACAAGTTACCGTGGATAGTTGTTAGTTTTTTTTTATCATTTTCTTCCGAATTTTATGACTACATACATAATATATAACATAAAGATTATTTTGAAAAATCAAAAGTTTTTGTCAAATTTTGTTTGTTTAATTAAAGTAAATGTTTATATTTTTTAAATACTCCTAGACTGTTTAAGTTGAAGATCTGAAAATTCAGTTAATTTGAAGTGCTATCGTTTCAGTGTAGAAAGTTTGAATGTAAATAATAAATGAAATATACTATTTAATTAATAGTGTTCTTTATTTTATGAAGAAAACAAACCTATAAAGCCCCAAAACTTTTTAATGAAATATTTTTATATTTTAGGAGGTGAGCTGTCTAGAATTCCACCCAAAAGAGCCCATACTCGCGTCCGGTTCCAGAGATCTTACAATAAAGCTGTTCGACTACAGTAAGGCCTCTGTGAAGAAGGCGTTCCGAACCATGTCGGATGCGTCACCACTCACCTGTTTAAACTTTCATCCGAGCGGAGATTTTCTGGTCGCCGGTACCGTCTCGCCAGTCCTAAGGCAAGCGATATGTTTGTGTTTACTTTCTTACTTTTGCAGACACAGTCTTGCAATAGTTATTTATCGCATCGTATTATAAACAGCTTTTCGCGGATATAAAATTTTCAATTAAAAGATTAGAATTAGGTTTGTTAGCCCCGATGTGCCGATGGCACGGGCTAACAAGACTTGTTGTAATATTATGATTGTACGTATTTTTATTTGTAGAAAACTTGATATAATACCGAATGATACGTGATTTTTCAGTGTGGCTCAGAACCGGTTCTTGTCCACCGGATATTAATCGGTTTTGAAGCCATACTTCAAAAAAAATATTTTATATCTCAATGGTAATTGTAATAGGTCACTAGGATCTGTTGCAACCTGCACCTTTGGGTTTGTCTGTCTGTTCGTTTGTACATTTTTATTCTAAGTATTTAACTAATTTATATTATACTTATTTAGGATATATGATGTAAACACAGCCCAATGTTTTATTTCCGCCATACCCTCTCACCATCACACCAAACCCATCAACTCTGTAAAGTAAGTTTCAGATCATGGAAAGAAAACTGCATTTTATAGACTAGCGGCACGCCCCTAGAGACATATAGTGGCATGTGAGTAAAAGGAGGGAGGGATGAAGTCCACACTCCACTTTAGATTTTAGTCCTAAATAGCAAAGTAAAGAATTTTTAGGGGTTGCCTTTTTGTGACGATTTCTCTACGGAGCTGTCCCAATAGGCTAGGGGCAAAGAAACTATTCTTATCAAAATCGGAAGAGAAAAAATTTTGCTTTTAATTTAACTGAGTAACGTGGTTACAGTCAGACAGACATTTCGGAAAAGTGTAAACGCATAACGTAACATAACATAACTATTTTAGGTGGTCAAACGATGGAAGACACCTTGTTTCAGCCTCGGAAGATGGCAGTATAAAAATCTGGGATGCAGTATCCAACCGGTGTGTATCAACATTCCTGCAGGCACATGACGGCTCAGATGTGTGCTCCGTTAATTTCTCAAGAAATGGAAAATATGTCCTTTCGTCTGGCAAGGTAAAGTAATTTTTAAGCCTTATGAAAAAAAGGCATGTAGTTTTCACTTCTTTCACCAATCAAAATTATTTTTAATACTTTCTCGTCATTTGTCCTTTGGTCCTTGACACATTTGAATGTTACTGGGATGTCTGTGTCTACTTGGTATGTCTTTACATAAAAGGACAGTCTTCTTTTTTCATTTCCAAGAGGCATCAGTATTCATAAAAAAATAATCTTATTTTAATCTTTATTCTTTAGTTAACCAACTCATTATTAAATATTTCTTAACATTTTTAATTTTAAGGATTCATTGGTTAAACTGTGGGAGTTGTCTACGTCACGTTGTCTGATAGCCTACACCGGAGCCGGCACCACTGGCAAACAAATGTTGTCCGCCCAAGCAATATTCAACTACACGGAGGACTATGTCATGTTCCCGGACGAGGCCACGACCTCACTGTGCTGCTGGGACTCGAGGAACGCAAGCAGAAAGCAGCTGCTGAACCTGGGCCACCAAGGCAGTGTCCGCCAGATTGTCCACTCGCCAACCAATGCTGCTTTTCTTACCTGTTCAGATGATATGCGAGCAAGATATTGGGTTAAACGAGCTTAAGTTTTTGTTTGTTCGTAATATGTTTTTTTTTTTGCATTCTACCCACAAAAGATATTGTTGAATATTGATCTCGTTGCATAAAATGACTTCATACCTACTTTTAATAAGGTAAAATCTTAATAAAAATTCTGCAAATACAACTAAAATCTAAAATATTTTCACAATTGAATAGTAGCTATTCAAATAGTATTGCAATTTATTATCCAATCGATTGTAATATTCTAATCAATTTTTGTCGATAAGATATATTTTTGTTAAAACATAACCATGTAATGTAATCATGTACTATAAATGCATTTTGTTACTTAAACTTGTTTTTTATTCAGTTAATTGTTTTAAACGGTTGTAATCGAAACTAAAAATATATCCTATATTATTCAAATATTTTAGGAGTGCGCTATGAAATTTTAAAATTATTGGAGAATGATTGATAACATCAAATGAGGTTCAGATAGTTGTAGCAGTAAGAAATACAACAGTGCTATTTATTTCAACCTTTGCAGATGAATAACCATATGAAAGTCCCTCCAGAGCAAGTTATGTTAATAAGCTTCGCTAGTTTATTAACAACGTTATTCTCGTTACAACACAGTTCATCACTTTTAATTTTAAGTTGGAAATTTTTAACCTTGACCATATAGCTAAGCAAGATGTGTAGATTTCAACTAGAAAATGCAAGAAAATTAAATTTTAACGAAAATTATGTTTGAAAATATCAGAGTTCAAATTTTATTCCGATGGAGATTACACTTATTCATGATAAAACCATCCTGTTATTGATTTAATTTTTAATGCTAAATTTACATGACCTTAGCGAAGCAATCGATAAAGATGAACATGAATTTATTCCCTTGAGGAATAGGATTGCTTTTATGAAGAACTTTACATAGACAGGAAATAAAATAGATTTTCCAATAATGTAACTGATGGCTTGACTTTATCATAATTGTTAAATCTACCTAACAATATGTAGATTTTGTATCCATTTAGAAAGTTAAAACGTACACATAGTATTTATTATGAACATGTTGCCAAAGACCAGGGCAAACAAAACTGGTATTAATTTTAATTTTCTGATTTTCATTCTATTACTTGTGCAAAATTGTCTATGATACGATACGACACATGTTTTTTTAATTTGCTCAGAACTGGTTCTAACCTGGCGGATATTATTTGGTTTTGAATACATACTGGAAAGCCAATTTCAAGGTGTTCCCATTCACGTTTAAAGATACACATATCAATGTACTGTAGTCTGCTACTAACAATAAATGTAAATATTTGGATTTAGGAACGTTTAGACAATAAAATGCCCAGCCATGTCAGCTTTTTTCGAGGACTTGCTACCAAACTATCCAACAAGTGTTCAGTAAGTAATCACTATCACATGATTTGATATGGTTCTAAAGATGCCCGGACTGCCGGAGTAGTCAGCCGTTTCATATTTAAACTAAATTTAAAATATGATAAAAATAGGAAAATCTTTTTTCTAAGAAAAATATACAAACATTTTTGGAGATGATTTTTATTTTTATGGGAAAAAAACTGAAGTAGCGGGTTTCGTCGTATTTTAACAGTAGCATGTGATAGATTATTTTAGGTATGATTAGGTAAATGTAAATGACAGCCCCGGAAGGGCTAGAAATAGGAGAAAGGCTACTGTGAAAACACGACGAAACCCGTTACTTTGTTTTCTTTCCATGATCCATGAACTTGAACATAAATTAAATAGTTTTTGCCTCATCCTATAACTGATTACTAAAGAAATTGAGCTTGGAGATAAATATAGGGTTTTTTATCAGTGGCGCGCACACCTGAAAATTTCGACACCTCCCTTAAACCAACATCGAGAGTGGTTTAATACAGACAATATGAGGGGTGTTAATATTAAGCAAAAGGGGTTGGACACACCTCTCTAAACTACCTATCATACTCAAAAGTTTAAAAAGCGACTTAGTACTAATAATTTTTTTTCACCCCTCTCCCCCCCCCTTAGATCTAAGGATGCACCCCCTTTCTGCCTCTGGTTTCCATTAAAACCTAAATTGTTTATGTAAAGCTAGCTTATACCTAATTAATTCGGGAAAAAATCACGAAACCTACACGTGATTTTCGGCTGCCTTTGGGGGGCAACAAATAGTAAAATGATAACCTTTTTATCTGCTACCCAAATATTATTTTATTAGATTTAATTCGCTTGTTGGCTATGCCTTATTCTTGACATAAAGCCATCTACAAACATTTTTTAGTCAATGAAAGAAAAATGCGCAAGTATGATGACTGATGAACAACAGCAAATTGGAAGCGGTAAGTACTAGTGATGGCAATCCGTCAAATTTTTGGGCGGATTCCGGATTCTTAAAAGAATCCGTCAAAAACAAATGGCGGATTCCGGAAAAATTAAAGTTCTTGGTGTTCTCTATAATTCACTTTCGATAATCGAACCAGATTTTAAAAGATTATGTAATGATGATAATCTTTGCCTTCAAAAAGAGGCAGTTGAAAGAAAAAATCCAAGACGCTAATTAAAGCCTACCAATTAAGAATCCGGAATCCGAATTAAAAAACGGATTTCGGATTCAAATTCCAAAATTGGCCCCAAAATTGGGCGGATTCCGGATCCGGATTGCCAACCCTAGTAAGTACCATATGATATAGCAGTAAAGATCCCCTTTAGTTTGTCAGGGAAGTAGGGTACATTGGACTGCAAATTAAACTGGTACCCGAAGTTTTATAATCATATTTTATTCGCTGGGTCAAAAACTTTGGTACTTTTAGTTTATAGTACAATTGATACCTCGCTTGTAGTGCAACTTCAACGCGCCATAGACCGTATTTAGCCAGGGAATTTTGGGAAATTGAGCTGTTAATTACACTAGTCCCCAAAGTTTTATAATACCGTCTACTTATCCGTTGGCTTAAAAAAGGGGGTCTATTATTTATTTTTTATTGGTTGGTTCATTAACATAATTTTTTAAGCTCTTACGCGATTAATGTACATCAAATAAAAGCACTGTAAGGGGGGGGGGGGAGTTTTGACACATTTGCGTAAACAGGGAGTATAGGCTTTATCTTTGGACTGAGAGGATAGGTTATTAGGGATAAAATCATTCTTATATGATGAATTTTCCCAAGTTTTAAGATTTTTTGGATAGGCCTCCAAGTTCAGGAGCTCCAGGCCTCCAGGTCCTCTCTGTACAGGTAAAAATTAAAAAAAAAAATTTTTTTTGAAGAGTTAGAAGTCAACCTATGAAACAAAATATGCATATTTTTGAATGTTATTCACATATTTGAAGAAAAAAATGCATATTTTGTTTCATAAGTTGACTTCTGCCTCTTCAAAAAAAAATTTTTTTTTTTCATTTTTACCTGTACAGAGACCGCCTGGAGGCCTGGAGCTCCGGAACCTGGAGGCCTATCCAAAAAATCTTAAAACTTGGGAAAATTCATCATATAAGAATGATTTTATCCCTAATAACCTATCCTCTCAGTCCAAAGATAAAGCCTATACTCCCTGTTTACGCAAATGTGTCAAAACTTCCCCCCCCCCCTTATTTTAGTTAAAATTCATTTATTCTAATGGATATATTAGTACTTGGATCTTAAACCATATTTTCTTTAATAAAAAGAAACTTGCAGCTGGCTTAAACGACTTCATTTCCCTTACCCTCCTACTGGACGTTTGAACTTCCCAATAAACGAGTACCATGGTAGCAACAATTGACGACAATTTTTCCCATGTCATGATATCGACGTACATTCTACATTCATTTTTATTCGTCTATTTATTAGACTTTCGATATTAAGGACGCAAACTTGTTTTGAATATGTAAAAAAAACAAATTAAAATATGCTTGCAATTTTATTTTAGATAAAGGCGGTCATTTTTTTCGCGTATTTTCCGTAAATTGGTGCAACTGTTTAGTCAAATGCTCTTTTTAAGTCAAATTGTTTTTAATAAGAGCATTTGACTAAACGGTTGCCCACAACTTTACGGAAAATACGCGTAAAAATGACCCCTTGTCTAATTTATAGATGAGATGGATGTAAATCATAATTCTCGGCCCGTGAGGAAATTAAAAGTATCCACGGAGTATAAACAATCAGGTAGACAAAATTGATACAGGTGACGCCCCCAGATAGAGAAAGTGTTCATTACACTAGTCCCCAAAGTTTTTAATCAACGTTTTCTTATTCGTTGGCTTAACAACTTTGGGGACTTGAGTGTATTTTGAATGGTTGAAATTTGACCAAAAAAATTTGTTTTCAATAAACAGAAAAAAGATGTAAAGAAGGCTCAGAATCTTGTAAATCCTTCAGGTTTCTAAAAAGTTGATTTATGGAGGTCGTTGCAGCTTATACCAACAATGAAATTAATTCTGAAAAAGTCACGAAACCTATACGTGTTTTTTAGCTGTCGTTGGGGGCAAAACATCGTAAAATTGACGACCTCTCCATTTGCCCCCCAAATATTATTTTATATTTATTTCGCTTGTTGGTTATACCTTATTCCTGAGTTCGTTTGCCCTATAAATCTAATTTTGCTTCATAGAACACTAAATTAGGCGTGTAAACTGTTTAATCCAATTTTGGATTGATTTTATATTCACTTTACAGTGCATAGTAAATATTATTTTAGGAAATACAATGGCAAAAAGAAAAATCTGGCTACGTAAGACAGCTCCACTAATATTTAATGTATCAGAACTGAATGCGTTCAGGTTTAATAGATTTTTATTTGCTTTTTTATCTTATTTGTTTTTGTGACCAATATTCTTTACAAGCATTACTGTATGTCTGTCATCTTCATTTTCCATTTGAATGGTCTATGCACGAATTGGAAACAAAAGCAAAAAAACTGAATGCAGAGACAAAGTGTCTCGGCTGCAGTCGTTTTCTTACTGGTGACTGGTGGAAAATCAGATTTTTGTTAAAGAAGTAAAAAATCAGCATGCTTAAAATGGACGTATAGATTTTCTGGTAACGATTATAGAGTTGCTACGCTTTCTAAATTGTACCTAACCGACCCTAATTATAGAAATGCTTAGAGTTTATAAATATCACATTATTATTTATCTGTCTTTTTAAATTGTGCTGTTGGAGGTAATCGTCTTTGTTAATTTAGTTTTCTTTTATCGCCAGGAATTTGCTAGTTAACAGTGAACGGATAAGACTCTTTCTAGAAAAGGACTCTTGCTTTATGCTTGCTGACAGGTATTAATATTAAATCTTAACATTTTGGATATATTTAAGAATAGTTATTTATCGCATCGTTTTATAGACAGCTTTTCACAGAAATTAAAATGAAAAATTATAAGACTATAAGATTAAAACAAGTTTCAAGGCCCGGGCTAACAAAACTGGCATTAATTTTAGGATTTTTTTTTTAATATTTGTGAAAAATTGTCTGTTATTGTCAGGGATAAATTTTCGTGAAAATTGTCTGTAATACGATGCTATGCAGTATTTCAGTACAGCTGAGAACCGGTTCTAATCCAGCGGATATTTATCAGTAAGTATACCCCTAAGGGTAAAGGAAATGAGATTGCCATGTTTCCCCTATTACCTCTACTCTCTGCTGTTCATGTGTGTGTAACTCTTTTTCGAAGCAGTTTATAGTGCCTATAAAAAATGACGTCATTCAATGCAAATGACTAAAGATAGGCCAGTATACATTTTACTATTGGTCAATTATAATGTATACTAACATTGGTCATTTGTATTTTATGACGTCATTGTTTAAAGGCATTATAAACTGCTTCCATTTTACATTAATTTTTTGTCAAGGTATTTGCTTGCTTCTGTTTTGATCTACATGAAACGTGCCCAGCTTGATGTGAGCCATTACACAGAATATAATTTCTTTGTGTGTCTCTACATTGCCCATGACTTCTTCGAGGATATATCAGAGACAAAGTGGGATATCCTGCCCTGGGCTCTGCAGACTGACTGGTACAATATCAAGTCTCAATTCTACCAAAGGAAGGTAAGAATGGCCTCGAAACCGATTTATATCCGCTGGATCATAACCGGTTCTCAGCCATACTGAAAAATTATGCATAGCATCGTATTATAGACAATTTTCCAAGAAAATTTACATAAAAAAACCTGTTTTTTATCTTAATTTTTCATTTTCAAATCCACAAAAAGCTTTTTATAATACGATGCCATAAATAACTATTCACTTTTATCATCGCTCAAAACTCAATAAAATTACATTGAAACATAAACATTCACATTATTTTGATATAAGGGGGGGGTGCGTAATGACATCTATTCTTAATCCGTGAGCAAAATGGTCTAAATATTGAGCTAGACCCTTCAAATTTGGTATATAAGCCTAGTCCTATAGGTATTATATCTAAATGGCAAAAAAATCCAAAATTTTTTTTTTTTAGGTTAGGTTAGGTAAGAAAAACCCTGCGGAAATGGGGTTTTTAGGCTTTTTTTGTCTATATTGAAGTGGAAACTTACCTTAAATTGTGTTTTCTTAGGGTTTTAACTTAAATACACTGTGTCTATTCATAAGGACATTATTTAAGATGATTCAGCAAGTTGGGGATCGACCCCAGGGGGCTAGGTGGGTGGCCCGCAAGGGTTAAGTGCATTTTTTCCAATATAAATGTTGTGACACATCAAATTATAGGTTTTCTAGGTCAAGGAACTCATATTCAGAGCTAAAATAAGCATTAGACTAATCTGAAGCTAGCCCCAGCGGGCTAGGTTGGTGGCCCGCAGGGGTTAAGTGCATTTTTTCCAATATATATCTTGTTATATATCAAAATATAGGTTTTTTAGGTCAAGGAACTCAAATTCTGAGCGAAAATTAGCATTAGACTAACCCCCCCGGGCTAGGTTGGTTTTCTGCACTGCTTAAGAGCATTTACCTAACCTAACCTAGAAACTTACATATATTTTTACAGGTTTTTTTCTTGAATAAACTGTGTCTATTAATGAGGACTTTATTTAAGATGACCTAAAAAATTTATAATTTGATTATCACAACATATATATTGGAAAAAATGCACTTAACCCCTGCGGGCCACCCACCTAGCCCGCTGGGGTCGGTCTTCGACTTGCTAGATCATCTTAAATAAAGTCTTCATTAATAGACACAGTTTATTCAAGAAAAAAACCTGTAAAAATATAAGTAAGTTTCTAGGTTAGGTTAGGTAAATGCTCTTAAGCCCTGCAGAAAACCAACCTAGCCCGGGGGGGTTAGTCTAATGCTAATTTTCGCTCAGAATTTGAGTTCCTTGACCTAAAAAACCTATATTTTGATATATAACAAGATATATATTGGAAAAAATGCACTTAACCCCTGCGGGCCACCAACCTAGCCCGCTGGGGCTAGCTTCAGATTAGTCTAATGCTTATTTTAGCTCTGAATATGAGTTCCTTGACCTAAAAAACCTATAATTTGATGTGTCACAACATGTATATTGGAAAAAATGCACTTAACCATTGCGGGCCACCCACCTAGCCCCCTGGGGTCGATCCCCAACTTGCTGAATCATCTTAAATAATGTCCTTATGAATAGACACAGTGTATTTAAGTTAAAACCCTAAGAAAACACAATTTAAGGTAAGTTTCCACATCAAAATAGACCAAAAAAAGCCTAAAAACCCCATTTCCGCAGGGTTTTTCTTACCTAACCTAACCATAAAACAAAAAATTTTGGATTTTTTTGCCATTTAGATGTAATACCTATAGGACTAGGCTTATATACCAAGTTTGAAGGGTCTAGCTAAATATTTAGACCATTTTGCTCACGGATTACGAATAAATGTCATTACGCCCCCCCCCCCCCCCCCCTTTACATAAAAAAACCTGTTTTTTATCTTAATTTTTCATTTTCAAATCCACAAAAAGCTTTTTATAATACGATGCCATAAATAACTATTCACTTTTATCATCTCTCAAAACTCAATAAAATTACATTGAAACATAAACATTCACATTATTTTAATATAATTCTAATCGTATATAAAACCATAGAAAGATATGTATGTTAAAATTAATAGTTAATTTTTATAGCCCTAAAGGTAATTTTTTTATAGATAGAAATATTGACAAGAATGAATATGGAGCTAAATGTCACAATTACACAGGCTAGACAGGTCAGAGAAAAAAATATTTCAATTGAGTTGTGACATGTGGATCAGGAATCTAACGAATGGCCGATAAATTGATGTACATTGTACTGTACATATCCAATAACATTACACAAAATTACTCCTTTTGTAGCGTAAAATTGGTGGTTGAAAGGTTTGAACACTTAATAAACCAACTAATCAATATTTACCCCTTCTGTAGATTACAATTAGTAGTTGAAACGTTTGGACCCCTTAATGAACCAACCTATCCAAATTTAATAAAAGTCCCCAAAGTTGTTAAGCCAACGAATAAGAAAACGTTATTAAAACTTTGGGGATAGTGTAACAAACAACCCATTGTCCCCGTTCTCTGCATGTGGTTAATTTATAAAGAGATAAATAATAAATTGACTTCTCTTTCCATTTTTGACAAGAAATATGATCTCTCTATGAATTTATTAATGGGGCTAGAGGTAAAGGAAATATAGGCATAATAGAAAATATGTTTAAGTCCAGTCCAGTCCAGTTCCTAATTTAACATAAATGATGTTCAAAGCCTATAGGACAGATTTTGGATCATGGAAAGAAAACGGAGAAGGGGGTTTCATCGTATATTTACTGTAGCCTCTGCGGGTGGCTCTAACCCTGCGGAGCAATAATTAACATTATAAAAGCTTATCAATATCTACTGTCAAAATACGAAAACCGATACTTAGTTTTCTTTCCATGATCCCAGATTTTTTGTTTTGATTCAAGTTCAAATAGGTGTTTGCAATGCTCAAATGTGAAGTGCTGAATGCCAGGATTAGACACGAGAGCCATGGTGGTATCTGGGATACTGAATATGAGGATCAGAAGGTTGTTGTGCCCAATCCTACAGATCCAAAGGGTGCCTGTCATAAGTATGTATTTTTAACATGGTGTGGCTACCAAAAATAGATGTTTTCTAACTTTAAAAACTAGCTGATCATGCCAAGCAAGATTTTTTCTTGTATCGTTTGACAACCTTATCGCTTTGTATCATCTAATTTTCCTATTCATGCTACAATACAACAAGGTACTTTATTTTAAGCGAAGCATCTATATAATCAAGTCCTAGAAATGTATGTATGTTACAATTTTGTTTAGACTTATACATTTATATTCTGCTTATTCAGTTCTGACACTGTACATTTACAAGTGTTTATGTTCGTTTGCCCTACCGTTTCAGAGCTTTGCTTTTATGGATGTTGTTTTCAAATGATATAATATGGTATTATTGTAGGTGTAAAGACATGAAGGATTCTGATATTTTCTGTGAACTAGATGATGAAATCTGAGAGCTGTGCCATAGGCTTACTATTGATTGCTGTTTTTTTTAAACCAAAACATTCCTATTTTTTTTTAAATTTTAATGTTATTGATATCTTGTTATATTGTATCTCTTATCATAATGTGATATTTTAAATATGTTATTGTATTTCATTTGTTTTGATGTAACTTTCCTAAATTAATGTAATTTCATATTGATAATGTATATTTTTTTATTGTATTGGAACCTAAACTAAATTTGATTTGTTTTCAGATACCATCACAGAATTGTAAAGGAATATAACTAAATAAGTTGAGTTGTCTGAATTGCAGACGAAATAAAATAGGGTTTTAAAGTTTAAAATAGATTTGTATTACATATTTTTTTATATTTAAATGAGAATTCAAGTAATAACTCGCGATCTAGAACATATCCAATACCAAAAGGCGAAGTATTTTTAAAAGCAATAGAAACTAGCCTTTTATAGTAATCATTTAATCAAAGTATTGATTGACAGCTGTATTTCGTTTCCTAAATTATTTTTGTTTTCAATGAGACAAATATTTTTTTAGTCATATAAGGTCATTAAAATGGCTGAATTTCTGGATACAAAGACTGGACTCATGGTCAAACAGGAAAATTTTCATTTATACTTTAGGATATTTTTGCATGAAAAAATGCAGATCCTTTTTATTTAACCTACTAAAGCATGATAGAAATAAAAGTTGTCACTCGTCAACTACCCAGTAAATACAACCTTTCCTTCAGATTTAGACCTTTAAGTAAAGCTGTTCTAGATATTTTAATATACAGGGCACCCCTGCAGACACACACCAACATAAATAATACTTCATTTTTCTTGTAGGCATCACAGCGTAATAAAACAAGGATGACAACATCCATATGTAGCGAAGCTCACAAACATTGGATGTACATCCAGAATAAATGAACTATACAGTAGCTTCTTAAAAAATAAACAATAAAATCACGAAACCTTCTAACATTAATAACGTGAAATTCTAGATATCGATCTAGCAACTCAACCAATGAGCAAATCTTAATGAAACTCTGTGGGAAATGTAAAATGTGAACTCATTTAATCCCTAAAATTTCAGCTGCCTATCTGTAATGGGAGTAAAGAAAATCATAAAAACTTAAAAATCTAGGAATCGAACTAGCACCCAAACCAATAAGCATATTTCAATGAATCTCGAGAAAATCATAAAAACACAAATTAATAACAGACGGTTATCTTAAATATGTTGAAACAACAAAAAAAGTTTCTGTTGAACATTTTGAATTACAGAGTAGATTTGGGCTCATGGAAAGAAAATAATGTAGCGGGTTTCGTCGTATTTTCATATTAGCTTTTCTCCAATTTCTAGTCCCTGCGGGGTGCTCTAACTCTTCGGGGCAATCATTAACATTTACCTAACCTATAATGACTTATCAGAAGTTACTATAAATAACCCGCTTCTTTGTTTTCTTTCCATGATCCTAGAATTGTTACTAAAGAGTTGTCTGTAAAAAATGAATGTTTACTGTAATCAGGATCGTAATGATGGCTCGAACTCACCAGCACCAACCCCAGCAGCGGCTACACCATCAAACCAGACCATTGAAATCAAGATTGAGTTCAATGAAAACTTGGTTGCGTACAAGTAGGATTTTTTACAAATTAACATTTAATTTTACAAAAACAAAAGTGAAGCATTGAAAAGTGTCATGTGTGACGTCATAAAATACGTCTAAAATGGGGGTATGAGAGAAGTGGGAAAGGAAACCTCCTTAAAAAAAGAGGAATTAAGATGTATTTTTATGACGTCATACATGACACTTTCCAGCGCTTCATAAAAGTTAATTTATAGTGCTTAGAGTATAGCTTTTATAGATTTTGGTCAGCCCATTCGTTCGTAATGTGATAGGTCTTAACCAGGGCCGTCCAAGGGGGCTAATTGCCAACCTCAAACCCTTTGAAAAACCCCAAAAAGATGGAAATTTGCGCACTTTTTTTTTAAATCAGAAAAATATTTTACACTTTAAAAACCCAAAAATAATTTATATATTGATATTAGGTTAAAGATGACAACCCCAATGAAAAAGCTGATGAACATATTCTACGAAAGGAACCATATCAAACCTGGAATGGTCAGGTACAGCTTTGTTTATTGTCTTTCTTAACCCTTATAGATTCAACAGGGAACAAATACTGACTGAGAGGGAGTGGAAATTGGGCGGATTATTCCATTAGTCCCCAAAGTTTTATAATAACGTTTTTTTATGCGTTGCCTTAACAACTTTGGGGACTTTTACTGAACTCAACTATGATTAGTTGTTCTATTCAGTTGAGTATTTAAATGTTTCAATCACTAATTGTAATCTACAAAAGGGTTAATTTTGTGTATCATTGAGGATCTGCATCAATTTATCGGCCATTGACTTATCACTTTAGATCCCTGGAACAAATATAACTCCTGGACCATGAATTAGATGCTTTATTTTTGAGAAGAATCGAATCTTTTCTAAAGTATTTGGCTTGCGAAGCTTTGATTTTTTCCGTTTGTCTTTCTTTTCCTAACTCTCCTGAAGTGAGCAAAGTTACTCAATTTTTCGTATATCCTTATTCAACAAGTGGCCGCGTTCCAAGCATCTTTGAGCTCGCTATTTGAAGGAGTAAGGAAAGTAGGAAAACAACCCAAACTTAGATATAAATATTTAATAGCTTAAAACCATCCAGGGACCTATCAGTTTCCACTTGATCGGTTCAGTAGTTATCAAAATCTTAAGCTACAGACAAATATAACTTACTACTTTATGCAATAGGATATATATTTGTATTTATATTAGGTTTCTGTTTGATGGAAGAAGGGTACATGGAGACGATACTCCAAATGAACTGAATCTAGAGGATGGAGATGTTATCAATGTTTATGGAGAACAATTAGGTGGTCAACTCTGCTAATCTCCAGGGAGGGAAAGGACATTGGACTGTTAATTACACTAGCCCCCAAAATTTTATAATAACGTTTCTAGTATGGCTTCGAAACCGATAAATATCCGCTGGATTAGAACCGGTTCTCATCCATACTAAAAAGTTATGTGTAGCATCGTATCATTTCCAGTTTTCTACGAATAATCATTAATCTTATAATTGTACATTTTTATATCCGCGTAAAGCTTTATTTTTATACGATGCGATAAATTACTATTTCTTGTTTTTCGGCTCAACAACTTTAGGGACTATTTTGAATTTTTGAAAGTTTCAATCACTTATTGTAATCTACAGATGGGATATTATCATAGGGGATGTATATCAATTTATCGGCCAATGTCTTATCCCTTTAGAACCCTGGATAATCCCGATGTTGAGCAATTTAGTAACAAGCACAGATCAGAGAAGATGGAACTTTGTTCGTTTTATATTTTTGGATATTCTTATTTCATTATTTTAAATCAATTTGTTTTCAAAATATGTATTAATTTTAACAATCGAATCAGTTTTTTAATATTTATTAAAATTCTCAAGAGAAAAAAACGTTTGGCAATTTAAATAAAATTTCGTAGGTATAAAATATAAAGATTCGCGTTGATCCATAAATATTTTTTTTGGTTGAAAATTAATGTGATATTAATAATTTATGTATCTATAACTTAAATAATATGAAAATTCTTAGACTCTGTTGTAATAATAATATTGAAAATTATATTATGCTATATAGGTATATGAACTATAAATACCAATGAATTTTAATCGATCAATATAATGAATTTTTTTGTATAATCTGTGACTGTTACATGAATATCCATCTTTTCTATGTTAAGTTAATTCTTTTTTATTATTTTCAGAGTTATAATTTTAATTAAAATGTAAGTTTTTATGATACATATAAACTTTAAAAGACATCCAGTAAATAAATGAACATTTTGTTTAAAATTTAATACAAGTGAAACGTTTTCAAATGTGAGAAAATTATACTATACACCTTTCCCTAATACTTCCCATTGCATTACCCCCCCCCCCCCCCACTCATGCTTTATTTTTTCCGCGCATTTATTTCAAAGTTGAAAGGACCGTGCGATAAGCCCAGCCTGTCTGTAGATTAGTCAAACATTCTCTGACAAATAAAGGTTTGTGATTGGCGGATTGTGTTTGTACAGATACTTGTGATTGGCTACTACAAAACAGAGTTTTCTTTTAGATTAGTTCTTATTTAAACTGTTAGGTGTCCTACGAAAAAACCCAAAACTTAACTTTTACCTATGATTACAATAACTACTTATACATGTTTTTTATTACAAGTTATATAGCAGGTTTGGTAAGGTATTAAAACAAAAACTTCAACTTTAAATTCAAATGTAATTGTGAAACCTTATTGTTTTTTAAAACTAGCTAAGTGTAGTTTAAAGTAACATTACTACAGTATCGCTTCTCGGCCTTTTGGCTAAGATCAAAGTGTAGTATCTGTTCTTATCAGCTTAATATCTGATACGGGGACCATGTGTCCCCTTCGATATTAAACTCATTTTTGTCAGGGGATGAGGACTTGGAGCTTGCTCCAGCCTTGTCACGGGTTGGCCTGGTATTGCAGTACCGCCAGGATCGGCCCACTTCCCCACTAAAACTATGGAAAATTTATTTCAAGAAATATAGAATTTCATAGTTTAAGTCTAAGATTTACCATCCCGGGACTTATAAGATGCTTCCCTAAACTGGAATCTTAATAGGTGAAGTAGTTATCGAAATATTAAGCTACAGACAAAAAAGACGGTCTACTTTATATAATTGGATTTAAATTCTCTAGAATCTGTAGTCAAAACACCTATAGGAACTGCAGTAGTCTGTCCCAAGTCCATTAAAAGTTTTATAGACGGGATCTAATTTCTGTTCTCCTTGTCAGGAAGTATTGTTTATAGACCCCAGGGAGGGCGGAAGCCATTGGGCTGCATTTATTATACTAGTCCCCAAAGTTTTATGATAACGCTTATATAATAAGCTTATTGGTTGATTAATTAAGTTCAGTGTCCGAACGTTTCAACCCCTAATTTTAATCTATTGAGGAGGGAAGTTTTGTATATCATCATTTAGAGTAAATCAATTGATCCCTTTAGATCTTTACCATGGACCAATAGGCTATTGTTTTGAATAAATACATAGACACTAGAGGCGAAGCATTTCTCTATTGGGGTTTCCTTTAAAATACTTTCGTGATAAGGGATATATATACTAAAATGTATGCGTGACCATACAGAGCCAACATAATCTTTTAATCCCATTAATCATGCAATAATAAAGTTATTTCAATAATGCAAATAAATTAATTTTACTGGTAAAATACAAAATTTACATAGAAATATTTATTTCTTAATTATCTTTCTTTATACAGCTGCGACGTTTCATTATAAAGATTACAAAGAAGACGTTTTTATTGTTATTATAAGGAATGTGATGATTGGACGTATCATTTCTACCTGCCTGCCCACCATTGGCCACTAACCAAACGAGGCACGGTTTTATAAAAATTTATCTTCAACGTCAAATTTTAAAAAAAATGTTGTATTCACATTGTAAATTCTGACTAGCAACTGCAATAGTTATTCTTTCTTTAATAAAAGTTTTATACAGATTAATGTATTTTTGTTCGTTGTAGCAAAATATATATATAACTTTTAAAAACCCATCTCTTCTCTCTTTTCTCCAAGTGGCTTCCATCGAATCATCACTCAACTTCACTTAACATCACAGCAGCCAGAAAGAGGCAGAAAGAACTGAGTAGTGAGGAGATAAATCTTTATTTACTTTGTGATCAGCAGCTCTGCTTGCTATGGGCAGGCTGGACTAGGTGCACATAAAATATCAAGTGAAGAATGCATTGTTTGTTTGTGTTTATTCAATATTTAACCTTGAAAATTATTTCCTTTGTTTTTGTTTATTTATATGTAATTGTGCATTGCTGTAGTGGGGGATAAAAATACTTTTAAAATCCTAATTGAAATTATTTTGTAATTGCATAATGAGAAATATATTTTACTTTCTAAAAGACATTTTCATCGTAAAAGTTAAACTAATGATACAATTAAATTTTATGGAATTTCTTCGCCGGTCTTAAGACTTTTTTCAAAATGATTGTTGTTTAGTTAATAAAAAACACTTTATACCTATTATTTAAAAAAGAATAAAGAATTTAATAAATTGGCTTTAAGCAAAATTTGTTCATCTCTTTAGGCTTAAACATATATATGTGATATATTATCTAGCAAAAATTCCTTACTAAAATTCATACAATTATATACAGTTTAAGGATCATTCCATCTAGCACATAACTTTTTGGGGTTTTATCGATAGCTGTTTGTCTAATTTGTCTAATTTGGGGGCTAAATGAAAGAAGGGTAAATTGTTTTTTTTTCTTGTGAAGGGTGGTTATACTAGAAGATTAATTAAGCAATACCAATAATTTTTTAGCATTTTGAATTTGCTTTAAAAGTCTGAGGTGAATTCTTGAAAAACTTTTTGGCTCACTGCATCTCTAAGATAGTGAGGCAAAATTATCACCTCTAAATTTTTAGCGAGCCTCACTGATTTTAGTGAGGCAAAGGATTTTTAGTGAGGCAAAAGTTTTTTTAAGAATCCACCTCTGATCTACAATTTGTTTTCTATCTATTATAATTTTTAGTTCACGTTATAGGTATTTTTTGACAGAATTATTTTAATGGAGAATTTAACAAGTTTACATAAATGAACCAAAAAAATTCTTAATTTTCATCTGGAAATTATTTTATCTTATCTGTTGGAATCTTACATTTAATTTGGGGTTGACCTCTAATCCTTAACTTTATCCTTTAATACTTTAGGACTTACCCCGGCCCTGTAATTCCTTATTTTTTTAAAATTACATTTAGCTACCTACTACTTTTATAATATCAATCCTTAAAGAAACTTAATAACAAAATTTCCCGTTTTATAAGAAAACTTAATGATTGGGAAAGCTAATATTATATAAAGTTGAAGTTCAATGCAATCAGCTTCCCTTGTCCTTCAAATTCTGTCAAAAGTATCCTTTAGAAAGTAGGCAAGGGTGAGATAACCCCCACTCCCCTCTTTTTTTTTCATGTGTAGTTTGATAAGGATTGTATATAAGTTTATTTATTAAATATTTTTTGCCTGTTGATTAAAAGATTTCAAACATAGCCAAAAAATTAATTTAAAAAATATCCTTTTTAAGTAGATTTTGTGATCATATATTCCCCTACAATTACTCCCTTTCTTTCTATAAACTATGTACAATATACAAGCTAAGAAATAGGGGTTGACTAACTTTCTAAATTCATGACTAATCTCAGATAATGTTCTACTTCTGGAGTTTTTGGCTTGTCCCCCTTTTTTATACAGAAAAGTAAAATCCATTATAAAATATGAATTAAATCTAGGTTTATTTTTTTTTATACATTTTGGGATGTATTTTAGATTTAATTTTACTTAAATATATACTTACTTATAGGTACATCAAAAATCTAATAAATTTGTCGAGTTTTTTTTTCATGAATTTTATTAAAAAGTATTTAAATTTTGTGTTTATGCAAAAAATTACATGACGAGTTAATTAAAGCTTGTTAATACCAAAATAGTCTTGTTTAAATCATCCAATGTAAAAATGTAAATAAATATCAAATTACTTACACATACAACGTACTTAATAATTATTATCTAAAATAATATCAACATTTAACATTCTTTTCTTTTTTAGATTCCTTAAGATGACAAACTTTTAGGTTTTTAAATTTTGAATTCGGGCGGAGAAGAGACTTTATAATGTTTTGGTTTTCGCCAGTTGACCGCCTGATGTGGGCAGTTCTGGTTGTAGTATTGGCATGCGGGTCAGTCTGTCCTGTAGGCGGAGCAGGTATGTACATTATATCAGGGATCTAAAGGGATAGGACAGTGGACGATAAATTGATGAACATCCCCAATGACTATACATAAAATTACCCCTTCTGTAGATTACAATTAGTGGATGAAAAGTTTGGGCACCTTAATGAACCAACCAATCAAAACTCATTGAAGTCCCCAAAGTTGTTTGGTCAACGAATAAGAAATGTTATTATAAAACTTTGGGTACTTTAATAATAAACTGCCCATTGGCCCCTTTCTCTCTGTTAATCAATTTTGTTAGATTCGCCAGAGTTTCTTTGAGTTTTTGACCTAAGACTCCTATAGTATTACGAGACACTTTAGAATATACATTTTTTGGTGTTTTTTTCTATTTCAATAGGTAATATCATGGTTAAGAAAATGTTGGTAAATTGAGGGATAATAGGTTGATTGGGCTGTAATCAAGAAATGTAGTAAAAAATCTTTTAATATTAGTCTCGAAAACCTTAAAAATCCTTATAAATCTGCGAGTCGCGTTTAAGTATTAAATAACTTAATAGATCTCCATCCTCCTTCGCCCCCTGATTATTTTAAGCCTACGATAGCGTGGCAATACATTTTTGCCATAAACAGGAGAGTAAATTTTTTTTCTCTCACTTCGATATATTTAAACAAAGTAGGTAGTTCTGAGGGAAAATTCAGACTGTTCAGTAGATATTTAAATCTTAATTTACAGAAAAAAGCATTTCTAATGTAACATGTATCTAGATGCTGCGCCTCTTTTATATGTTAATAAAATAGCCTAGAACAACCCATGGACATATATAAAGCTTTCCTAAAATGGAAAACTCAATCGCTTCAGATATGTTAGCGAAATCTTAAGCTACTGACAAAAAAAAATTGCTTCTTGCACATAAAAATAATCTTAGATGTTTTAAATGGAAACTCTTTAGCTTTATGTTTTACAGGCAAAATTTGTATGGTCCGTTTTCTTGCCACGACCTAGCATATATCCTTGCAATATTTTTCACCCTTAAGAAATTCGAGCGTGTTTGTGTGTGTGTGTGTGTGTGTGTGTTAGTCCGGGTGAATCAGTTTTAGTTACCTGTCCTCTCTTCCCATGGGCACACTACTACACCTAAAGTTACTCCAATGTGTTTGAAAGCTCTTGCTATAACTAGGGGAATTATAGTTTTTGCAAAGAGAGAAAGTGATATTTTTGTGAGGTGCTGTAAAGGTGAAAAAAGAATGTGCAACATTTTGTGTTTCAATGAAAACTAATGTAATTTTTAGAGTTATATTTCAAAGTTATGTCATCTTTAATTTTAAGGGTAAGAGATTAAAATAATTTATATGCAAAAAAATAGTTTATTTTTTATCATATGTATTTATGTATAATACAAAAAAATCCTAACACAATGAATATAGGTATATAATTGACAACAAAAGCATCGGAAATTTATGATTTAATTGTAATTGTAATTTGAACAATGACGATTTTATTAAAGCAAGGATTTTACGAAAATTCTTTAAAGTTTTTCATCAATAAGATTTACTGATTTGAAGTAATTTTTTTAAAAAGAATCACTTAATTCTGTTTTTAATTTTAATACCCTGCTGTAGTACCCAATCAAAGAACAAGTTAAAGACATGTAAACCAATAAATCATAAAGTGGCTGTTAATTAAGAGAATTTGATTATCTAGTGATCAAGTAGTTAATAATTTTTTAATAACATTCATTTGCAAGTTGAATTAGTAACAGGTTTCTACTCCGCAGTTTTAATACCATACTTTGTGATATTTGCAACATTCAAACATGTTAGATTTTCCCTAGGTCTTCATTTAATTAGATATTTTTGTAAAATCCTTTTAATTGTGTATCATGTAATTCATGCTCACGATCATATTAATTTAAATGGTAACCTTAACAATCACATATTACATATTTTTGTAGATACTCCAAACCGATAACAGAATTTTTTATTTTGCATATCTTAATAAAGAAATCGAAAGAAACATTTATCCCTTTCTTATTAAATGCTTTTCTTGGACTTACTACTATGCTTTTAACAACTCACCATCCTAGAGCTTTATTTTTCGTGGACAACTTGAATTAAGGGGGGGGGGAAGTTCTGACACATTTGCGTAAACGGTGATTATTGGCTTTATCTTTGGACTGAGAGGATAGGTTATTAGGGATAAAATCATTCTTATATGATGAATTTCCCCCAGATTTAAGATTTTTTGGATAGGCCTCCAGGTTCCGGAGCTCCAGGCCTCCAGGTGGTCTCTGGACAGGTAAAAAAATTAAAAAAATTCTTATTTGAACAGTTAGAGGTAAGTTTATAAAACAACATAAGCTTCTTTTTATATATTATTTATATATTTGAAGAAAAAATTACAATCGGCCTCCAGGTTCAGGTGCTGCAGGCCTCCAGGTGGCCTCTGGACAGGTATAAAATCCGAATTTCTCATTTGAACAGTTAGAGGTAAGCTTATAAAACAACATAAGCTTCTTTATATATATTAGTCATATATTTGAAGAAAAAATTACATTCGGCCTCCAGGTTCAGGTGCTGCAGGCCTCCAGGTGGCCTCTGGACAGGTATAAAATCCAAATTTCTCATTTGAACAGTTAGAGGTAAGCTTATAAAACAACATAAGCTTCTTTATATATATTAGTCATATATTTGAAGAAAAAATTACATTCGGCCTCCAGGTTCAGGTGCTGCAGGCCTCCAGGTGGCCTCTGGACAGGTATAAAATCCAAATTTCTTATTTGAACAGTTAGAGGTAAGTTTATAAAACAACATAAGCTTCTTTTTATATATTATTTATATATTTGAAGAAAAAATTACAATCGGCCTCCAGGTTCAGGTGCTGCAGGCCTCCAGGTGGCCTCTGGACAGGTATAAAATCCAAATTTCTTATTTGAACAGTTAGAGGTAAGTTTATAAAACAACATAAGCTTCTTTATATATATTATTCATATATTTGAAGAAAAAATTACATTCGGCCTCCAGGTTCAGGTGCTGCAGGCCTCCAGGTGGCCTCTGGTCAGGTATAAAATCCAAATTTCTTATTTGAACAGTTAGAGGTAAGTTTATAAAACAACATAAGCTTCTTTATATATATTATTCATATATTTGAAGAAAAAATTACATTCGGCCTCCAGGTTCAGGTGCTGCAGGCCTCCAGGTGGCCTCTGGACAGGTATAAAATCAAAATTTCTTATTTGAACAGTTAGAGGTAAGTTTATAAAACAACATAAGCTTCTTTATATATATTATTCATATATTTGAAGAAAAAATTACATTCGGCCTCCAGGTTCAGGTGCTGCAGGCCTCCAGGTGGCCTCTGGTCAGGTATAAAATCCAAATTTCTTATTTGAACAGTTAGAGGTAAGTTTATAAAACAACATAAGCTTCTTTATATATATTATTCATATATTTGAAGAAAAAATTACATTCGGCCTCCAGGTTCAGGTGCTGCAGGCCTCCAGGTGGCCTCTGGACAGGTATAAAATCCAAATTTCTTATTTGAACAGTTAGAGGTAAGTTTATAAAACAACATAAGCTTTTTTATATATATTATTTATATATTTGAAGAAAAAATTACAATCGGCCTCCAGGTTCAGGTGCTGCAGGCCTCCAGGTGGCCTCTGGACAGGTATAAAATCCAAATTTCTTATTTGAACAGTTAGAGGTAAGTTTATAAAACAACATAAGCTTCTTTATATATATTATTCATATATTTGAAGAAAAAATTACATTCGGCTTCCAGGTTCAGGTGCTGCAGGCCTCCAGGTGGCCTCTGGTCAGGTATAAAATCCAAATTTCTTATTTGAACAGTTAGAGGTAAGTTTATAAAACAACATAAGCTTCTTTTACTATATTATTTACATATTTGAAGAAAAAATTACAATTGGCCTCCAGGTTCAGGTGCTGCAGGCCTCCAGGTGGCCTCTGGTCAGGTAAAAAATCAAAATTTCTTATTTGAACAGTTAGAGGTAAGTTTATAAAACAACATAAGCTTCTTAATATATATTATTAATATATTTGAAGAAAGACTTACATTCGGCCTCCAGGTTCAGGTGCTGCAGGCCTCCAGGTGGCCTCTGGACAGGTAAAAAATCAAAATTTCTTATTTAAACAGTTAGAGGTAAGTTTATAAAACAACATAAGCGTATTTTATTATATTATTTATATATTAGAAGGAAAAATTACAATCGGCCTCCAGGTTCAGTTGTTGCAGGCCTACAGGTGGCCTCTGGACAGGTATAAAATCCAAATTTCTTATTTGAACAGTTAGAGGTAAGTTTATAAAACAACATAATCTTCTTTTTATATATTATTTATATATTTGAAGAAAAAATTACAATCGGCCTCCAGGTTCAGGTGCTGCAGGCCTCCAGGTGGCCTCTGGACAGGTAAAAAATCAAAATTTCTTATTTGAACAGTTAGAGGTAAGTTTATAAAACAACATAAGCTTCTTCTTATATATTAAAAACTACTTGCCTAGAAGGTGAATCTATTAACGATGTGTCCATTATTTCAGATCTTGTTAAGTAGTCTAAACTGCCAGTAAATGTTTATATGAAAATTATGTAAAAAAAAATTTGCACCCCATCCTAGATTATCTGAAATTAAACATTTAGGTATTATCCTCTTAGGATTTATTTTTCTTCAATTTAAAATTTTGATTACAATAGAACCTGGCCGCGGCTCTCGGCCTTCTGACCTGCCTAGCCATGGGTACTCAGCTTT
Organism: Acartia tonsa; assembly: GCF_053477335.1. NCBI lineage: Eukaryota > Metazoa > Arthropoda > Copepoda > Calanoida > Acartiidae > Acartia > Acartia tonsa. The sequence goes on along the minus strand of NC_137263.1, from coordinate 49,765,593 downwards.
TAGCCTATAATCTAACCAAACCTAATTGTAAAAAAGTGCCGCTGCCAGGTTTTATAGTTTAGTCGGGGGATAGCAAAATTTTCAAAATTGAAAAAAAAATTTTAAGAGGATAACGCCAACATATAACATTATTAGGTCCTACACATTGAGACTTCAAAGGTTTAAATTGTAGGAGTTAATGACATTATCTTTTTTTTATTTTTACCTGTTCAAAGCCCGAAGCTCCTGAGCCTGGAGGCCAATTGTAATTCAAAATTATACTTATTATAATATTATTTTGGAGGCCATTTGTAATATTGTCTTTAAATATATAAATAACATATAAGCTAATTTTTTTTATAAGTTTACCGCCATCTGTTGAGATAAGAAATATTGATATTTTACCTGTCCAGAGTACAACTGGAGGCCTGCATCACCTAAACCTGGAGGCTAATTGTAAATTATTCTTCAAATATCTCTAAAGCATCTAAAAATAAGCTCATTTTGTTTTTTATGTAAACTTGACCTTTAACTGTTCAAATAAGATTTTTTTGATTTTTTTAGCTGTCCAGAGACCACTTGGAGGCCTGCAGCACCTGAACCTGGAGACCGATTGTAATTTTTTCTTCTAATATATAAATAATATATTAAAATAAGCTTATGTTGTTTTATAAACTTACCTCTAACTGTTTACATAAGAAATTTGGATTTTTTACCTGTCCAGAGGCCAACTGGAGGCCTGCAGCACCTGAACCTGGAGGCGGATTGTAAATTTTTCCTCAAATATATAAATAATATATAAAAAGAAGCTTATGTTGTTTTATAAACTTACCTCTAACTGTTCAAATAAGAAATTTTTATTTTTTACCTGTCAAGAGGCCACCTGGAGGCCTGCAGCACCTGAACCTGGAGGCCGATTGTAATTTTTTCTTCAAATATGTAAATAATATAGTAAAAGAAGCTTAGGTTGTTTTATAAACTTACCTCTAATAAGAAATTTGGATTTTATACCTGTCCAGAGGCCACCTGGAGGCCTGCAGCACCTGAACCTGGAGGCCGAATGTAATTTTTTCTTCAAATATATGAATAATATATATAAAGAAGCTTATGTTGTTTTATAAACTTACCTCTAACTGTTCAAATAAGAAATTTGGATTTTATACCTGTCCAGAGGCCACCTGGAGGCCTGCAGCACCTGAACCTGGAGGCCGATTGTATTTTTTTCTTCAAATATGTAAATAATATATAAAAAGAAGCTTATGTTGTTTTCAGGGTTGTCGAATTGGGCACTTTTTTTTATATTGGGCGGCCCAATTGCCCAAAAGGGTTTTGGGCGGGTTTTGGGCGCCCAAAAGTGGTTTTGGGCACCCTTTTTGGGCAAATGTCGTAAAAAGCATATAAAAAGGATATAAAATAGCCTAAAACCATACCTAGACTTATTATTAGAAATAAAATAGCCTAAAACCATCTCAGGACCTATAAAAGCTCCACTGGAAAGGAGAACCATATCGGTTCAGCAGTTAGCAAAATCCTTCTCTAGATACAAAAAAGCTTACTAATTTATATAGTTAACTAGCGGCTATGGCCCTAGAGGCCTCTAGGGGCACTTAAGGAGGGGAGAGTCAAATTTGATAATCCAATTATTATATTAGATTTGAAAAAAAGTAAAAAAAAATTGGGGGGGGGGGAATAATTTTTTTTTTTGGGGGGGGGATGGGTTTCCTCCCCCCATTTTTATTTTTAGTTTAAAAAATTTTAAAAAAAGGTTTTGGGGGAGTGTAATTTTTTTCTAGGGGCGATTTCTCTTAGGAGGGTGGTGGTACCCTCCCCCAAAATAGTTATAAACCTTCCCAGAACCTATGAGAAGCTACCCTGTTAAGGAGAACCCGATCGGTTCAGCGGTTAGCGAGATCCTTTGGTACAAACACACAGACACACATCCTGTTTAGTATAAGGATATTATCCAAAAAATAGGCCCGCCCCCCCCCCTCTTTTTTAACCCCCTCCCCTTTTTCTCTCCCCCTAAAAGGGGGGTGCCCAAAACTGCTCAAAAGGACCTTATATTGAGCGGCCCAAAACCGCCCGCCCAAAACTGCCCGCCCAAAAGCGCCCGCCCAAAATGACAACCCTGGTTGTTTTATAAACTTACCTCTAACTGTTCAAATAAGAAATTTGGATTTTATACCTGTCCAGAGGCCACCTGGAGGCCTGCAGCACCTGAACCTGGAGGCCGAATGTAATTTTTTCTTCAAATATGTAAATAATATATAAAAAGAAGCTTATGTTGTTTTATAAACTTACCTCTAACTGTTCAAATAAGAAATTTGGATTTTATACCTGTCCAGAGGCCACCTGGAGGCCTGCAGCACCTGAACCTGGAAGCCGAATGTAATTTTTTCTTCAAATATATGAATAATATATATAAAGAAGCTTATGTTGTTTTATAAACTTACCTCTAACTGTTCAAATAAGAAATTTGGATTTTATACCTGTCCAGAGGCCACCTGGAGGCCTGCAGCACCTAAACCTGGAGGCCGATTGTAATTTTTTCTTCAAATATATAAATAATATATAAAAAGAAGCTTATGTTGTTTTATAAACTTACCTCTAACTGTTCAAACAAGAATTTTTTTATTTTTTTACCTGTCCAGAGACCACCTGGAGGCCTGGAGCTCCGGAACCTGGAGGCCTATCCAAAAAATCTTAAATCTGGGGGAAATTCATCATATAAGAATGATTTTATCCCTAATAACCTATCCTCTCAGTCCAAAGATAAAGCCAATAATCACCGTTTACGCAAATGTGTCAGAACTTCCCCCCCCCTTAACATTCGGATTCATTTATTAGTATGAGGTTTAAAAGAAATTGATACAAGCTTTTGTATATTTTGAGTTGATCCATCATTCAGTAACGAATAGCTCTTAAAGAAAAATTAGACATGTTAGAAAAGTCATATTGATTTCAAACTTTCTCTGATGATTCCAAACAGCTTGGTTTAGAATGCATGGTATGTCTATGTTCATATAACACGATGATGTTCTAGCTTTTTTGACTGTATATCTCCTATTATCCTAATTATCTAATGTTCTTGATATTGATCAAAAAGACTATTTGACACAATTTTAACAGCAAAGCATCTCTTTAATATAGCCTAAAAATGTGTGTGTCCTTTCCGTATTTAAGAAGTTATGAGACTGTATCTAGAATATTCTGACTTTAAAGTAAGATTAAAAGCGCTGATACTCTTTATTTTTTAATGTTCGTTTGTTTGACTGGTTTGTTGAGCTTCGCTTTTATTGATGTTGTTAATTTTGGTAATTTTTTCCATTGCGTCTTGACTGTAAAGGAAAACCCATTTCTTTCATATAGCATAATTAAACGTTTCAAAAGTAACAGGGAAGAAAAGGAAAAAAACGAAATATTTTTTTTTATCTGGCTATTGGCTGATAACTGTGCATAGAACTATTGTTTATTTAGGTGGCAAGATTTCCAAAGGTTTTACTTTCTTTCATGCTTTAATCAATCTTTAATTTCTTTAATAATGTATATCTGAACTATACTATTATATTTATAGATATACTTGCGGATACGCCCCTCAAAGCCTTTTTTTTGAGGGGGATACCCTCCCCAAGAAGAAAAACCATATCGGTTCAGTTTTAGCGAGATACTTCACTACAAACAATAAAATCTTACTACTTTATATGATGGGATAATACATAACTCTTGAACCAGTTAACCTATTGAAAGTGGTAAATCGAGAATATTAGGAGTACATGCCACTTACAGAATGTGACATAGCAACGGATTTTTCTGTTATGAATTCTGCTAATTCAAATGCTATGAAACTAGAAGGTAAATATAGGTAAATAAAATATAAATCTACTACTTTTAGTTGGTGAATATGAAGCTGAGTACAGTGCCTTGTTGGATCAAGTAGAGGACAGGACGGGGCTACAGGCCATCAAACTATTACACCAACAACTTGATGATGATAAAGATGGTACTATAGAACCATTCGAAACTGGAGACTTCATTAAAGCTGATCTCAAGGTTACGATAATTTTAATGTATTATGCATATTATGCAATTTTGTTCGATAGACAGCTATTACATAATATGTCAAAAGTAGCGTATCTTTTATAATATAAAAAAACCGTTAACGCATTGAATAAAAGTGTTATTGTAATCACCCTTTTAAAGTCATTGTGAACAGATCTATAGTATAGATGTATATACAGATAACTACCACTCCCTCCCCCTCCCTTTTCAATAAACTTTTCGTCTGCCAGCAAATTGTTTTCGGTTAATTTGGCTGTTTTGATATTCCCGTTACCAATGCAATGGTTGATTTTCAAATACACAATTGAGAGTCGGCACAAGGTTATTGCGATAGAGAAATACAGTTATTTAACCATATCTACCTGTAGTGTTGTACTCTAACTCATTGTGAATAAATCACTGAATATGACGATTTTTACGAAAGAAACCTAATCTAGTGCTTCTTTTTTAGTTTGAAGGGGACAAGCGTCGAGAAAACATTTTTCACCACAAAGATTCCGAGATCACTGTGACAGACTTGTGGTTGACCTGGTCCCACTCCGAGGTGTACAACTGGACTGTCCAGCAGACAGCGGACTGGCTCTCCAACAACCTGGATCTGCCACAGTACGCCACAAAGTTCCAGGATGAGAAGATTAATGGGTCCATGTTGCCACTACTAGCCACCAGCGATGCATCGTTTCTGACCAAACGGCTGGGAATAACTAATCCGATACATAAATCAAAGATTACACTGAAAGCTATGGATGTTGTGTTGTTTGGCCCACCTAAAGAGCCAAATAATCTTCTTAAGGAATGAATGAATTATTATTTTATATTGTTGCTTATAATACCTATGTATTTTTTTCAAGCTTTTCTCAATAATCTTAATTAACATTGATAAATCCTTAATTAGACAAGATAAGTAGGTTTAACCAACTAAAAGTTAATAGGTAATTAACCAAAGTTTACAAATTGGTTTATTTTTAACTAATAGCGGCTGCTCCTGTAGCACCTAGGGGATCTATATTTGAAGGTATAAGGGAGTAAGTTAAAATAGCCTAAAACCACACTACTACTTTAAAAAATAGATAGCCTAAAACCACCCTGTTACCAATATAAAGCTTTACAGAATAGGAGGACCATATCGGTTTAGTGGTTAGCGAGATCCTTCGCTACAGACAAAAAATCTTATTACCTACTTTATATAATAGGATTTGTCATACTTAAATTAATTTTTTAACCCTATAATTCTTATTCATTCATTATTTCCCAGGACATGATAGTTGCCATGTTGTTGATAGCCCTGATAGGTGCCCTCACCTGGGCATATCAACAGAAAAAAAGGTCGGAGGAGGAGCTCTCCAAGATGATTAAGGATATGGAGAGCTTGACAAAGGCCGAGCAGATGCTTCAAGAGATGCAGGTAGTTAGATTTGTTTTAAAGTTTATCTATAACTCGCGTTTTCGTCTTTTTGGATTTTTTTTTATAGAAAACTTGAAATAAAGCTTTAATTTATTGACTAAGCAGGGGTGTATATTCTGCACAAGATTTATTTTTTTTCCCCGGCGACAAATTTTTTTGTTTCCCCCCCCCCCCCCCTAGTTTTTTCTCACCAAGCAGGGGGGAAAATGGAAAAATATTTAAAGAACTCTATATTTTATTTATTTTTTCCCTCCTACCACACATTTTTTTTAGTTTTTTCCACCAAGGACCCCCCTGGAATGGAAAAAATGTTTTCAGTTTTTTCTTAATTTTTACATTTTTTTCCCCTCCAACCACTTATTTTTATTTCCCCCCCCCCCCCTGAGCCGGGGATCCCGTGTAGAATATACACCCCTGTGACTAAGTGATATCATCTGTTTGGAGTATAAATGGGTGTAGATTCTAGAATATACGTTGATATTGTGAAAAAATGAAAAATTGTCATCAATTTAGCTTGCAATTTCCCCTTTCATTTGTTGGTCAGTTCGTTTATATAGTGAAGAGGAGGGATGGTATAAATAAAATCAACTACATTGTCAGTTCTAATATTAAGTAATTTCTGTATTATTAATATATATCATTGTAAATTCTACTTCAATATTAGATTTTTTATTCCTACCCATCGATAAAAGAAATATTTTGCACTTTTATTCATTACTTTAGACACGTGTTGACAAAGCAGAACACAGTCAGAAGGAGCATCAATACAACCACATGACCCAGTCCAATGGTCCCTCTGCAGGTGGAGACGAGGAGATGGGCAGGCTCAGGGAGGAGGTTGAGATCCTGCGTGGGGAGCTGCACAGGGCAGAGGTTGAGCTGGAGGACAGGTGCTGGGTGGCTCCTACAATACTTCAGGTAAACTTTTATTTATTTCTGACAATATTTATAATTGGTAGATATAAAAGCAATCAGAGGTGGATTCTTAAATAAAATTTGCCCCACTAATCGCTTAGTGGGGCAAAATTGTTTTCGTGAAAAATCCTCCAAAATCACATAAAAATCTACAAAAATTAAATAAAATCATATGTTCATAACCCTTCTATGATTTTCTTTAATTTTTTTAATGTGATTTGGTGGATTTTTCACGAAAACAATTTTGCCCCACTAAGCGATTAGTGCGGCAAATTTTATTTAAGAATCCACCTCAGGTATCAACCTTTATTAACCCGCGGCATTAGCGTAATTAATAATCGTGTTGGCTTTTGTTGACGAGGAGGTGTCGGGTTCGAGTCTGTACCACATGGTGTCATACTGAAGACGTTAAGAATTGTAGCATCATGCTGCTATGTCAAGGGCGTGACATCATTAGTTAGAGTAGGGGGAATGCCTTGGCCCCTATACACCTCTGCAATTAGATGTTTTCCATTTTACGTCTCTACTATATGAAAAGGCTTCTAAAATATACTAATAATATTATATTTTCAGCACTGGCTTCAGCTCACTTATGAATTGGAATGCAAGGTATGATGTTATTTTTCTTTATAAGCTCACAGATATTTCCCCCGCCCTTTAATTGTGACAAGGATATAAACATTTTCCTTTTCATATATTATACATATTTCTCCTCCCCCCCCCCCCTCCCCGTGAATATGGGCGTCTTTCTTTCCTGTTTGATCAAACTCAATTTCCCATAAAATAAAGGTCAAGCAATCTTTTTCAATCCCCTAAACACTCATTCACATTAAGCCTCTGTGTGTATATTTTATATACACACACACCCACGCGCGCACACACACACACATTAAATTTTCAATGACCTGGAATTTATTGTCCTCTTTGTGATATATCTAGGGCACACAACTCTATCTATTTGATTAAGAAATGATTCATAGCTAGAAAGTAGTTCGGTTTTTGTTTAATTACCACGGAACCGATAAAGTTTTCTATTTTGGGATGTTACATATAGCCCCTGGGATGGTTTTATGCTATTCTTTTTCTATTCGGTTTTTGCTATTTTCCTGTCCCCTTTCTCTCACTTAAAATACAGATACCCAAGATGCAAGGGGCGAAGTGATTAATTTATTTTATTTTATATCTGATGAATTAATAAAAATACAATTTTAATCATAGGCAATCTTAATAATAGCAATAATAGCATAATAAAAGATTTCTAATTTAGTTGAAGACTTGTATATTAATTACCTACCTACCTAACTAATATTTTATATATAGCCTATCAAAAATGATCCTGCTTTTAATGCACTTTTTAAAATTATATAATCGACAAGAAACTGAAATTCTAATGTAACTCAAATCCTACTTACAACAAGAGGCCTAAAACTGATTAACCTAATTCGACCTAAGGAATACATAAAATATTTTTTTGTTTTCAGTTCTTTAACGAAAAACGTCGTTCTGCCGAAGCCCAAATGGAAATCGCCAAAGACGCATGCGAGAAGCTAAAACGTAAACGGTCGAGCATTGTCGGAGCATTTGTATCCACTCATGGAAGATCTATCGATGACGTAGACAAATCTATTCTCGAGGCTAAGACAGCACTTCTGGAACTAACGCATGACCTGACCGAGCGATCCAGGAGATGGCGACAAATAGAAATGTTGACAGGTGTCTCCATAATAAGTAATCCTGGTTTAATCACTCTGCAGAAGATTGTGCGTTATGTTGGCGGTGGTAACAAATCATCTGCTGTGCGCTGCTCCGTTAATGCGGGCGGCATGTCTTCCAGAATGTCGAATATGTCGTTGGACGAACTAAACGACGATGATGCTCGCAGCCTTGCCGCCAGCTCGCATGTTTCCTCGCACATTTCCTCCGTCACGCGTAACTCTAAGCTGCGGAGCTGCGGTAGTGCTAGTGTGGTCGGCGAAATGTCGGCTGTGCATCGTCGGGCTGCTTTTGAAATGTCACGCGAGTCCAGCAAAGAATCTACTAGCAATGGGGAATCCTCAGACGATCAGGGACCACACAGTCATATTCAGAGCAACTCTACAAATCCTAAATTTACGGGCCTAAAGTCAAGAATAAGTCAGACCAGTATGTCAAGTGAAGCCTCGCGTCACAGCCAAATTTCTACGGGCAGCGGTGCACATATCGGAACAGAAATAACGGCTAAATTTCCAAACAGCTCGGCTGCTGCTTTAGCAGCTGTTGCTATTTCAAATCTGCGAGCGGGAACTCCGCCGCCGCAAGGTTCTCCAGGGGGCAGTGGCGCGGCCTCGAGGCTGCAAAGGGCTGCAAGGATGATTAAGTCATTGAGCCAGGATTCTGAGACGGAACCAGTGATTATTGAGCATCCAACCATGACCTCAAGTATTAGTGATAGCGCTCTAGCCAGTAATAATCTTTTTAGAGCGGCTAAAGTGAACCAGTCAGTTTTGGACGAGGTAGGTTTTTTATGTAATATATAAAAAAAGAACTTATTAGTTTAATTTTTGATTACTTACTACATTCAACCCTCATCCTCCTGAAAATATTAGTTATTTAATTTTTATTATTATTATTGAATCTGTAACGAGATATACCTACCTCATTTTTTATTTTTTGGGTCATGGAAAGGAAACCGAGTAGCATTTCTCCTATTTCTAGCCCCTTTGGGGTCAATCTATAACCCTGCATGGCAATCATTAACATTTACATAACTTATCAAAAGTTACTTTCCATAATCCTTATTTTTGTTTACTGTTCGTAGTCGAACCTTTAAAAATATTGTTATTACAGATTGAAGAATCTTGTTCCGCCAGTGATTCAGGGTCTCTATGTGACGCAGGTAACAATTAACAACAACAAATAGGAGGCCTCCCCCCCCCCCCTCCCAAGCTAAAATAGTTATTTCTCGCATCGTATTATAAACGGCTTTCCGCGGATATAGAATGTACAATTATAAGATTAAAACTAGTTTTGTTAGCCCCGAGGTGCCGGAGGCACCGGCTAAAAAAACTGGTTTTAATCTTATGATTGTACAATACATTTCTATATTCGTAGAAAACTGGATATAATTCGATGCTAGACATAGTTTTTTCGTATGGATGAGAACCGGTTCCTATCCACCGGATTCGAATGAATACGAGAAATAAATTTTCCGTCACTTAAAGGAAGTTTTATGTCTGTAGATGAAAGGACAAGTAGCTTTTTGCTGATTTTCTAATTAACTTATAAATTAATAAACAAACAAAAAAAGTATCCTTTTATTTTAGTTTTGTCAAAAATAGGGGGACGGTTTCAGTGCTAAACAACGTACTTTTGCCCCCCTCCTATTATGCCCCATTAGAGGTTAGTAATGTAGTTCAATTTATTTCAGATGGCAAAATTAAAAAGAAGAAAAAATCATTCTTCAACTTTCGTCGGAAGAAGGAGAAGGTGGAAACAATCAGCTGATTTAGGTTCAGGCTCTCTATTGCAGGAGCCAACAAATTTAAATTCTTGTTCTGTTGCCATAATCCACTATCATACATGAAAGCCAAGCATAAGAATGGCAGTTGTGTCAACGGCATTGATGACTGTGATTTCATTGACGACTCTGTCTTTGAACCGCCGCCTCCGCCGTCGATTTTGTCTCAACATGGTTTGTCCTCTACAAAGAAAATACAATAGCTTCCTTTTAGTTTTATTATTAGCTAATTTAATAATGTATGTATTGTCAGTAATGATAATATTTGAAAACGATAATCAGAATTTAGTTGCTGGTGTTAGTTTTTTTTCTTGTAAAAATGTTTGACAATAGCATATGCGGATAATCGAATACCTATCTTTTAAAAATTTATTTTTACTTATTAAAATTTATTTTAGTTATAATTTTTAATATCTAAATATTTCAAATTTATTTATTTGACACAACAAAATTTTCAAATAAAGCATGTGCTATTAAAGAAAGATTTTATTTATTGACATTATTTGAATTTATTTTATACTTTTTGTAAACCTAAATTATTTATATATGAATATTAAGAAAAAAAATTACCTAGCTATGTACTACCATTTTTGTTGGTAGAAAAACTTTTTCGTTACATTATTCCTTCAAAATATTTTAAATTAAAAAAAATCGTTACATAAGCGAAGATACTCATAGTGTTTGTGTCTGTTGGTCGGTAGATCTGTCTTTTTTTCTTCATTATCATGCATAATAATGTTCCCCTTCTTCTCTTTTCCTTTCAATAACTCGCTCAATATTTGCCCTAATGTTACGTATTGCTTCGCTACTATTAGACGTGATTGACCTTGTTTTATTCTAAAACAAAAAATGTGCCACAATTAACCAACAACCTTCAAGTTTACCTAAAATGAATTCTGATACAGTAATGCCCTAGTCTAGTCTAGTATGGTTTACTTTATTTAACCATATATTTGACGTATTCATTCCATTTTTTTCGTGCAAAGTTACTTGGATATGGAAGCAGCATTTAGTTTCTAATGAAAATTGACGTCATGCAATATAAATGACGTCATTTTTTAATTAGGCACTATAAGCTGCTTCTGGATATATTGTGCATCCTAAATTTTTAATTACCATTTATTTTGTTTGGTGCTACTTAAAATATTTGTTTATATTTTTAAAATATTATTAGTGATGTATGTCTGTATGTAAGAAAAGGGTTTAGACAATTTATTATAGATATTTTGTAATCCAAGCGATAAATAATAAGAAACCACATAGAAAACTAAATTATTTAATATCCAGTACTACCGTTTTTTATACGGGTATTGCAAGAATCTAGGAAAAGTTTTTTATCGCATCGTATTTCAAACAGCTTTCCGCGGATATAAAATGTACAAATTTAAGAATAAAACAAATTTTTTAGCCCCGAGATGCCGAAGGCATGGGCTAAAAAACTGGTCTTATCTTATTATTGTACATTTTTATATTTGTAGAAAACTGGATATAATACGATACAATAAATTATTTTTCAGTGTAGCTTTGAACTGTTTCTAATCCACCGGATATTAATCGGTTTCGAAGCCATACTGGAAAGGAATATTATCTTCACTGCAATGACTACAATATATCTAATTGTCATACTTCCCTTTTTAGTGTGTCCCCTTTTCCTTCCATAGGAATTAGTCAACTTAATTTCATTTTGATAAAGTTATTTGAAACCCATTATTTCAGTTTTCAACAATTCTTGGTTCAACAAGTATTTTTGTGCGTTTGTTTTTCGGTCTAATTTTGCTGAGGCGCTCAAATTTATACAGAAAAAAAAACATTCTTTTAGCAGAGTTTCTTTTCTTTGCTATTAAAGAGTAGCCTTCCCCCTTAAAATTACTTCACATTAAATTTCATTTCAGTTTATGTAAAAAAAAAGATTTTGTTGCTCATTTTCTTTATGGGGTTTGGTATTTGAAGATATCCCGTAATTCATGTATAGATTGCACTTCACTTTAATTTGGCAACGTAAAACCTTCTATGGAGCTCTATAAGATTCATAGCTTTCTTTGGTAATGTTTTTTTTTTTAACTGTACTTGATACTGAATTACGAAAAAACAGCCCATCCCCCTCAACAACATATTTTAGATTTCTATCATTTTACCTATTACAATTATTAGTTAATATAATAACAATGAATAAGGAAATAATAGTGATCTGTAAACTTGTCAGAAAACTTTTAAAACAATAAAATTTTTATCTTTCATGTTATTGAATACCTAACTTTTTCGCCAACAAAATTGTTATAAAAAGTCTTGTGCTTTAGTCCTTCTATTTATGTATACTATTTATTTTAACTTGTAAATTTTGAAAAGTTTAAATTACAATTATAATTTAGCAATGTAATCAATTTATTTTCAATATGGAAATACTGAAAAATCATGTATTGTATTGTATTATATCCGGTTTTCTATAAATATAAAAATGTATAATCATAATATTAAAACCAGTTTTGTTAGACTGTGCCTTTGGCATCTCGGGGCTATCAAAACTAGTTTTAATCTTATTATTGTATTTTTTATATCCGCGGAAAGCTGTTCATAATACTATGCGATAATTAACTATTCAAGTCTCTAAATTAAAATTAAATTGATACTTCCACTGTAACAAGCCATGCAAATAATGCTTTAATCAGTATTTTATACATCATTTTAAACATTTTTATATATTCATAATTTTGTATTAGGGGTTAGATTGATAATATACCTAAGTACACGGTGCCAAAATAAAATTTTATGGGGATAAATAACAACATTTTGTGTAATATGTAAATTTGATTTTCAGATCAAACAAGAATCTTGAAATGTGATGCTAGTTAGTTTAAAAACTTGTGTATTTTGTACCAACCAATCATTTTTATCCATTATTTATGATTTTCTACAGGATTTTACAAGTTTTCTATTGTTATGATATTTAAATTTTTAGTAAATAATATTGTGATCTTTATTAAACTGTTATTTATCCAAGCTTTTGTTGACAAATATATAGAATTAGGAGGCTAAACTATGCATTTTTTCATAACAAGAATATATAACGTAAATAAACACACACACCTGTGTTGTGAAGCTTATTGCCTAGCAATGTTGGTGGGCTAGGTAGACAGAGACCTCCGGCTGGAGGCCTTGTTGTTTTAGTCCAGTTGCCAGGTACAAACTCCACAGATGAAACAAATGTTGTAGTCTAACTTTAAGCGCCCAAATTACTCCATGGCATACATCCTTATCTGAATGGATTAAAGAACTGGAGCCCTGTACACGTGTAACACAAAACTTTGTGTACAAAAACATTGCTATTAGCTTCAATCACAAATCACAATAATTGAGTACAAGGTTTTATGGTACAGGCTAACAGAGGCTCCAGTGATTAGTTTAAATTCATAATTAATTAAAAATGTCCTTCTTATTATGATTTAGAAATGGGATGCCTTATTATTATACTTTATGGATAAAATCATAAGATTGATAAAATGGATTAAAATTAATTAAAATCACTAAAATGTCTTTAAGATAATCTCGATAAAATAATATATAATAGGTTGGATGTTTTGGCTTTGATTTTCTTAATTGTAAATACTCATTAAATCTTCATGCTGCAGTGAAGTGGATCCAAGCATCCTAAGATAATAATGCAAGTTAGAATCTTGGATTATTACGTAACAGTTAGGGAGTTGAATCCATTTTTATAGAAGCAGAAATATAATCTATGATTATGGTTTGGACCTTCTAAAACTGTAATCTACCTTTCCACTTTCCCCTCTCTTGGTAAAGATATCTTCAACGCCGATACGATTTTTGAAATGTAAGATTCTACTTTCCCTTCTCTTGGTGAAGATATCTTCAACGCCGATACGATTTTTGAAATGTAAGATTCCACTTTCCCCTCTCTTGGTGAAGATATCTTCAACGCTGATACGATTTTTAAAATTTAAGATTCCACTTTTGCCTCTCTTGGTGAAGATATCTTCAACAAGAGAGACAAAAGTGGAATCTTATATTTCAAAAATCGTATCGGCGTTGAAGATATCTTCACGAGAGGGGAAAGTGGAAGGGTAGATTACAGTTTTAGAGGGTCCAAACCATAATCATAGATTATATTTCTGCTTCTATAAAAATGGATTCAACTCCTAACTGTATAATATAATAATGTTTATTTGGTGCTGCCAGGAGATAGCACATACAATACTCTAAATTGCTGCTATCTATCGACAATTTAGAGTTTACATTATGATGTTTAGTCTCATACAAAATAAAATAATATATACTAAGAGATTAATTATTAACTAAATATAAATTGGTGGAAAAGAAGTAAAATTTTCAGGATATGCACCAGGAGCTACAGGAGTACTATCTTGACCAAAATGGGGATAGTGTATTTGATTCCTGAAGCCCCTTTTTAAAGAAGACGAAAAGAAAAAAAAGAATGGGAACATCCATAAAAGCGAAACCTTGAAACGGTAGGACAAACGTACTTGTAGAGCGCCAGAGCTGAATAAGCAGAATATTAATGTGAAGTCTAAACATAATTGTAAGTAAATTTGTTGCAAAACTTCTCAAATTCAAGATACTTATAAAGGGCATACTTTAATTTTTAAGACTATTATAGAGATTCTTGCCTTATAACATTGTACCTAATGGAAATAGGAATCAGTAATCCAATAATCAGAATTTATATCATACAAATATTTGATGTAAAAAAAAGTAAGTAATCAGTATGTTTTAAATGGACGCACGGGCTTTTTGATAACGATTATAAAGTTGCTACAATTCTAAATCGTATCTAATTGTTATAGAGTTCATGCAAAGTTTGAAATCGGTAGGACAATTTTAACATGCTTTACCCTCCTAGCATTGAGGGGTTCGTTACAATTGGGTGAGAATTTTTCCCTCTCATATAATGCTTATTTATAAAAAAAAAAGATTTTAATTTCAGATCCCGAATCACTAGAGATGATTGAAAAAAAACCCCGCTATATAGCCTCAAACCTGCTCTGGGCCTATATTATGCTCTCTAGAAAGGTTGGACTCTATTGGTAAAGTAGTTTGCGAGATATAGCTTGACAAGCGAACTATATCCTATCCTAAAATTGATAAATGTCGTCTTTAATTAATAATTACATAGTAGTCAGCGGCATTCTACATTCTTTTTGCGCAGTCTGACGTTTTTTTCTTGTCACAATTTCACAAATCAAAGTCTGAAGAATGAAAGTGCTACGTTTCGGTTTAAAAAATCTTTTTAAAATTAGACTTAAAACATTTTAAAGATTATTTTTAAGAAATTTACATCACAATAATTTAGTAAAAGATAAATTTTAACTGCTTCTATAAATGTATATTAATCATGATTTAGACCTAAATTGTTTTATTACGTATTACTTAATTCCTAGCACTGCACTGTAAGAATAAGATTTTAGATTTTTTATAAATGATTTATTGAAAAAATCATGATTTAAGTTTCTGTTTTTCTCTATTTGTTATTCTTGATTTTTTATTGTCTTTTTTTCTGTTAATTTTTAGAGATTTTTTATTAATATTTGAAGCTGATGTTAAAGTTGTTTAATGATCTTAGCAGTAGGCTGGAACCTTATCAAACATTTTGTTATAAAAACTTATTTTTACTTTTTATGTTTGAAAAAGGTTTATTCTTGCTGAGGGCGCGTTATGACGATCTAAAATCAAATAAAGAGAGGGGTAGGTTTCTGGTAAAATCCGTAAATGTGTTATAAGTAAAAAACAGTAGTAGAACGCTATATAAATTTATGTTAACTTTTAAATAAAATTTTTGTCTATAGTTCTTTTCAATAAGAAATACACATATTTAGTGAATATTATCGTTCTACTACTATTTTTAAGCCGTAAAACACACCTTTACGGATTCTACCAGAAACCTACCCCTTTCTTTATTTCATTATGTTACCCTCGATCGTCATTTGATATCTCTATTATTAATAATCTAAAGCGATATAGGATTAGCTTAGCTATTTCGAAGGTTCTCAACTGCATTAAACCCTAGCTTTTTTGATCAATTGATCAGCCCTAACGATTCATCAAAGATAGTTAATACGAAAATGGCTTTAAACCTAAAGTTTCTATTTTATCTCTAGATCGAAAAGAATAGTTTTTGTTAAAACATTGAACTTTTACGTCTTAACTGTTCAATTTTTATTGTACTATTCTATGACCGCGCTATCGCTTCCGTGTTGTCTATATACTAAATTTTTTAATCTCAATGCATGCTACTTTGTTTTTCTAATGTTTATCATAAGTTGGCTATACTCAAGAAATGCACATGTCAATAAATGCCTGCGTAAGCATTAAAAAAAACAAAAGGTTATATATTCTTTATTGATTAATCTTATGACAAAGGCTTTATTTAAGTTTAACGTTTTTTGAGATAGGCGTTATTTGAGATTGACGTTTTTGGAGATAATCCCACAAGTTTAATTTTCATATTTAGGCTAAAAATGGATGAAGAGGAAGATAGTTGTATGTCTGATGTTGATAATGATAATAAAGATAAAATTAATTGGAAGGTAATTAAATGGTTATTTCTTATTTTTCTGTATTTTAAAGAAGATTTTTTGTTCTTCGGTTCCTTAAAAATCTTAATTTTTTTGTGACCATTGAAAGAAAACAAAGTAGCGGGTTTCATCGTATTTTATTTTTCATAATAGCTTTTGATATGTTATTTTAGGTTAGGTTAGCTAGGTAAATGTAAATGATTGCCCGCATGGATAGGAAATAGGCCCCGCAGGGGCTAGAAATAGGAGACAAGCTACTATGAAAATACGACGAAACCCACCACTTCGTTTGTTTCAATGATAATTTAAATACCTATTTTAATATTTTTGAAAAATATTTACCAAGAACATATCTTTTAGGAGCAGCGTAAATTAGAACTTGGTTTTATTCCACAACGTGATATTGTATATAACAATCTTCTACCATATAAATCTGACTTGGACGGTAATTAGATTTCTTATAACATGAATAGTTATTTAGTGCAACGTATTATAGACATCTTTCTGCGGATATTAAAATAAGATAAAAATCTGTTCTATGAGCCCGAAGGTCAGGGATAACAAAATTAGTATTAATTTCATGATTATTATATTGATATTCGTGGAAAACTGTCTGTAATACGACGCGATACATGATTTTTCAGTATTGCTGAGAACCGGTTCTAATCCAACTGATATTAATCGGTTTTTAAAGCCATACTAGAAAATTTATCATTTTATTTAATGGGCTAGTCCATAGCTGTTTAATTTGTTTTTTTTTGCGTAAATTAAAATGAACGTGCTGTTTGCGACGTAAGGCAGTTTAAATTGCAAAAACTAAAAAGGATATTACTATTATCTTAATTTTTTTCATTAAATCTTTTCTGTGCTACTTAACATTAATATTTTTTGACTTTTTAAGAGGAATCAATAAGATGGTTCAAAGAAATCAAGTACAATCTTGGTCTAGCTTTGGCTACCAGGGAACTACGACCAGGAGTATTTGTTTGGATCTCAAGACTAAACAAATATATCCGTCTGTACAGTCTCAAATTTCCAGTAGAAGACCACTTGACCCTGATAAGGTTAGTTTACAGAATAAATATTGTCTGATTTCTTCGCATACATTCAGTTTTAGTTTAAAACATAGCAATTCCAATTCTTAAAGTGCCGTAAGACTAATAGTAGTAGTATATGTAACAGCGATATAAAGTGAAAGTAAATATCTGATGGGTAAAAAATTTCGATAGAACCCACCCTCTTGCAATGTAAATATTATTTACCTTTTATCACAGTTGTTTTTATTATTATTAGCCTTTGTTAATGCGCTTATTATAATTTACCTAATATTATCGTTATCGCATGTAGTTAATTAAAATGTTTTATTTTTATCTAGACTACTCTTCTCTCTACTGACAAGTCCTGACATGGAACCTGGTTTTGTCAACCACATTGCAGGAGCACTCTTCTCACTGCTCAAGAAGGTGGAGTTGCTGACTCCCGAGCAGCTGACGCTCGACTGGCGGCCCCTGTTCAACCTTCAGAAGCGGTTTGTGTACACCAAGTATCCCAGCCTGGGATTGCTCAACATTCCACACTCGTTGCCGAACAACATTCGCAACGTGATCCGTGTGTGCCGGCCCTACTTTTCTCTGGACGCCACCAAGGAGATGATGGAGGACTGGCGGCCGTTGATGTGTCCGTTGGACGTTACCTTTGGAGAGGCTGTGGCGCACATGACCCTTTTTCTGCCCACAAATCAGGCTTACATTAGCCCGGATAAGACTTATAAGGTACATTGATTTTATCACATATTACCGTATTTTTGTAGGGGTGGGGATTAAGTCTATGAAAATTTAACACGATTTTTCTTTAAAGGAAAAAGTGCTGGATTTTATTTCTGAAAGTGCAAAATCTACATTTATGTCCTAAAATATAATTGAAAATGCTTTAGATTTGGTTGGATGAGATGACTAGTTTCTGGAAGTCTTGTGGTAACAAATCTAGTTGGGAATCACAGTATATGGGTAAGTAAGAGTACCTAAATATTTAAAAACTGAGTAACTTGATATTAGTGTGTCCAGTCCAAGTATCACAAGATATTAGGGGAGAGAAGCTTTGCATTGTTTCTGGGTAGGTTTTAAGCCTGCCGTTGGGGTTAAAAACACACTGTCTTCATTCTCCTCTGGGAGGTAGGAAAGAGATATCTGTTATGAAACGTTTTCTCTTTAAAATTTTCCAGCTACAAATGGCAGAATAACACATATAAGAATATAAATGTCCGACTATTGTCCTATTACTGATATATAAAACATAGAATTGAATGTAAAATAGGGAGCCGATGGGGATGAGGTGTTAAGGGGGGGGGGGGGGGAGTTCTGACACTTTTGCGTAAACAGTGATTATAGGCTTTGTCTTTGGACTGAGAGGATAGGTTATTAGGGATAAAATCATTCTTATATGATAAATTTCCCCCAGATTTAAGATTTTTTGGATAGGCCTCCAGGTTCCGGAGCTCCAGGCCTCTAGGTTGTCTCTCTACAGGTAAAAATGAATTTTTTTTTTTTTAAAGAGTTAGATGTCAGCTTATGAGACAAAATATATATGTTTTTTCTTCAAATATGTGAATAACAATCAAAAAGAAGTATATTTTGTTTTATAAATTAACTTCTAACTCTTCAAAAAAAAATCTTATTTTTAATTTTTACCTGTACAGAGACCACCTGGAGGCCTGGAGCTCGGGAACCTGGAGGCCTATCCAAAAAATCTTAAATCTGGGGGAAATTCATCATATAAGAATGATTTTATCCCTAATAACCTATCCTCTCAGTCCAAAGACAAAGCCTATAATCACTGTTTACGCAAAAGTGTCAGAATCCCCCCCCCCCCCTTATCTATTTAAAAACCATATTTTGAGTTTCATATTGTTTTGCTTTATAATTTTAGGTCTATTGGCACGTTTGGCAAATCAGACCACTGGTCTCATTGATTGGAACCCATACCTGCCCTTCATATTCTCCAGAGTGGAACAGATGTTTCATCTTCCTGTCAAGTTTAAGAAAATGGGGTAGGATTAATCAACTGTTTTTTGTTTAAATTATTTTGATAAAAATTAACTTCTTACTTATTGGACATGCACAAACCACAAACAACGTAAGTAAATCAAAAATAAGGAGGATGGTTATTTTTCTTTCTTTATATCAACCCTTAGTGGTGTCCCTTAACCTGCGGGGTCTATACTTGTTTATATCTGAGGGGCTTTTGTAACCAAATTTAACCTAACCACACCAGACTCTCGACTAGGCACTTTGAGGTAAACCACTGTTTATTTTGATCTAATATACATAAGATAAATAATGATCATCAAATTATTTATTTTCAAGGACTGGATCCAAGGGTAGTCCAATGGACGACTACAGTGCAGCTAGATGGATAGTTTCCACCCTGGGACGAGGCCAGGCGGGTCAGAGTGAGACACAAACATACCTCACTAAGCTCTTTGGGAGCATTGATTCATATTTTCATCCAGCTAACATTGGAAGGTTTGTTTTATTCCTCATACAAATAGATATAACAAGGACAACAATTTCATATAACAGGGAAAACAGTTATTTGTTTACAAATTACTGGGAATAGATTATTATTTGTAATCATATGTAATTTTGCTAGGAAATAAATAGCTTATTGAAATAATATTTCTCTCATTTTTTGTTTCCAATATGACTTTTTCAACCACTTTAGGCACTGTGAGATACTGACTGGTTTCATGAACAAGCTGACCAACATGTTTGTGCAGCGCATCAACCGCGAGCGGTACAAGAAGCCGGAATGGGGCTACATACCTCCCAAGGAATACTGTCTCACAGACGAGGACATAACAACATTTGTTGAAACTCTAAAGCCAGCTGCGCTGCAATCCATGTGGTCCAAGTTTGGCTTCAGGGATGCGGGTGTCACCCTCCAGAATTTGGCCACACTTCGCCCGGAACTGATTTTGCCAACACTGACGGATAGATTCACGGCAGCTCTGGAAGTAATAACTGAGCCGCATAAGTTGACCGCTAGCCTGCACAGTATGATTGGTGTGAGCAGGTCGCTGGTCACTTACTCTAAATTTTATCCCCAGGGACAAGTTTCAGTTCTGCCCTTACTGTTCTCGACCCTCCCAGGTACATTATTTTAAAAATTAACTTTATTATCTTTTAAAAAAATCACTGATAAACTTAGGTATTAAAGCTCCCCTGTATCTCTTTTTTTTGCTGTGCAAATTTTGATTAAGAATTAAAGAGAGAGATACGTGAAAAATTAGCCTCATTAAGATTAATGTATTACTGTTTTATATCAATAGGTACTTAAGTATAATTGGTTAACAGTAATTACGTCATACATGTATTAACTAAATATTAAATGGTTGTCACCCTTTCAGATGCCTGATGTAAACTATTATTTTTAGGTATCGACACAAACGACCCAAGAAAGTCGATGTTGACATTCCAG
Source organism: Acartia tonsa (assembly GCF_053477335.1). Taxonomy (NCBI): domain Eukaryota; kingdom Metazoa; phylum Arthropoda; class Copepoda; order Calanoida; family Acartiidae; genus Acartia; species Acartia tonsa. The sequence goes on along the minus strand of NC_137263.1, from coordinate 49,744,715 downwards.
TACATTGCAACATATGCCACCCTCATTCCCTTCGTGGATTTCTCAACAGCTAGTGATCATCATAATCTTACAGAGGAACAACATCAAATTAGGAATGTGTGATAGTATTTCATGATTTTTTTTTCTAAACCTATCCTATTAATTAAAGTAGTGAGATTTTTATGTCTAGCTTAAGATATCGATAACTACTGAACCGATAAGCTTCTAAGGGGAGGGGGGCGGATATGCCACTTTTTGAAACCAAAAGTAAAACGCGCATGTTCTTAGCCCATAAAAGGGTTACAGCTCTAAAATTTAGCACATTAGTTGCTTTTGTGGAGAACAATATGGAACTGTGAAGAAACGGCGGTGGAACCGCCGCTCCCGCCGAACTTTTCAATCATCTGAAATAAACTTTTTTATCATAAAAATTTCATTTGTATTTTCTTTTGACACTTGTAAGATTTTACACTTTTAGGAAGCTTCACATCGATCCTATGATGGTTTTAAGCAATTTTTTTAATTTTTAGATTCATGTTTTGGTAAGGTTTTTGGCTATTTTCTGCTGATATCTCTCCCGTTGAATATAGAGCCCTTAAATGCTAGGGGAACAGCCACAAATGAAAAGTGAGTGTCATGAATGGGTTTTAATGAGTTCTGCTACTTCGTTAAGCTATCTCTCTTTTTTCCTCGTAAATTTGAATCATTATCATACATAATTGCTTTTACCAGTCTTCAGTCTAGTCATTTTGATGACTTTGTGGCAGATTTCTGTGACAGGTGTTTTGCTATCATTGAAAACTCCATTGTTCTACAAACCAGGGCCGAGGTAAAATAAAATTAAGTTATTTATCGCATCGGATTATAGTCAAATTTCCGCGGATATCAAAATGAAAAATTATTAGATTAAAATCAGTTTTAATAGCCTCGCGTGGTCGAAAGCCCGGGCATGAAAACTGGTTTTAATTTTATGATTCTTTCTTATTTTGATAAGGTGTAAATTGGAAAATTGTCTGTCATACGATGCTTTACATAATTTTCAGTATTAGAAACTGTTCTAAACCAGCGGATATCAATCGGTTTCGAAGCCATACTGGAATAAGATATTCTAAACTAGAGCATTTTTATTTATAAGTAGCGCAGCATTAAAAGTTATCAATATTGTAGATGGAAAAAAAACTGTTGTATAAGGGGGGGGGGGGGTTTAATGCAACCATCTCGTAATCAGTGAGCAAATGGCACTTAGAATTCGAATTTCGATATGAACTTTTGCATGAGTAATCCTTGGTAGGTCTATTTTCCCTAAATCGAACAAAAAGTTAGAAAAGTAACGGCTGGCGGCTCAGCCGTTTAGCCGTTTTTTTTGCCTATTTTTAGGGTAAATCCATCATCAATTACATAGGAATCAACTGTTTAAAACATATTTTTGGTTTAATTCATGTTAAATGATAGCAAAAACCATTTTTAAAACTTCTAGTACCAACAGCTACCGTCTAGATCCGTTTGATAGCGTTTTGGAGTGGCATAGAGTCTTATGTGGAGATAGGTTTCGTGACTAATTTGAACAATAGGTAGCCGAAAAATGGCAAAACTGCTGAGCCGCCAGCCGTTAGCCGCTACTTTTCCAACTTTTTGTTCAATTTAGCGAAAATAGACCTACCAAGGATTACTCATGCAAAATTTCAGGTCGAAACTCGAATTCTAAGTGCCATTTGCTCACTGATTACGAGATGGTTGCATTAAACCCCCCCCCCCCTTATATTAGAATCATGACTTAAAATATTAATTATTAAAATCATTAAAAGAAACTTATTTCATATTGGTAATTAAAATTTTATCATGACATTGAAAGCCTTTTGCCTTTTGTTTTCATTTTTAAATTATCATACTGCTAGGTACCTAACGAGGACATGAGGATATCTCGCGAGGACACGATGACAAACGTGAGCATGGCCTCCACTCTGCAGACCATACTCATGCAGTCCAGCATAAAGGTGTACAATGTGGCCCTCAACAAGATCAGGTCCTTCATAACCGGTAGAATCTTGGAGTGCAAAGTGTCAGGAAAGATAGCCGCAGGACTCGTCAAGTGTCTTGTCAGAGTGAGGCCCGAGATTGGTCTCAAAACCTTCGTGCCTAGTCTCTGTGATAGTATTATTTGTAAGTATTTTTTTCTTCTCAAAGTTTTTACTAATTTGGGTTTTTTTTAAACTGCATATGAGGGAAAAAAATTAATTTCTTTGGGGTTTTGGAAGTTTTCTATCTCTCTGCAAAAAAGTCCCAAAAAGCCAAGATTCCAAAGGGGGGGGGGGGAAGTGACACTTTTTGAAACCAAAACTAAAAGTCAACAAAGGAACTCAACTAAAAAAAGAGTTACAGGTCTGAGATTTTGCATGGCAGTTGCTTTATAGGGGTGAAGAAACGGCGGTGCAACCGCCGAAAACCGCCGTTTCCCGCCGAATTTTTTTTTGCCTTTTCTCGGCGGTTTTCGGCGGTTGCGCCGCCGTTTACTTTACAGTTCCATATTGTACCCCTATAAAGCAACTGCCATGCAAAATCTCAAACCTGTAACTCTTTTTTTAGTTGAGTTCCTTTGACTTTTAGTTTTGGTTTCAAAAAGTGTCACTTTCGCCCCCCCCCCCCCTTGTTTTGTACTTCAACAATCTTAGCTGTTGTTCAAAATTAAAGATTATTAAACGAAAATATTAAATTAAATTGAACCACAATGATACCTACAAAGGATTCATCTACAAATTTTGTTTTTTACTTTCAGCTTCAGTTGAACAAATGTCTGGTACAGACCTGGAAGGACAGACCAAGTTCCAGTTGCAGATTTTGTCCAAGATAGTCAGGTTTGAAGCTATTTTAACCTTTTAAGATTTCTGTGTTAATGGTTACTTCATTTACAAGTAATTTGTTTTACTAAAACAAGATTTTTTATATTTTTAAATTTATTTTTCCTCTGTTAATTTCAGTGTGCCCGGAAGATTTTTAGTTCCGTATGTGGCACAAATTATCCAGGTTCTGGACAAGACTCTACCTTTTCTAAACAAGGAACACCCACATAGATATTATATTTAGCATTCTCTTTAAACATATGAGAATAATGAAGTAAAGGATTAACTGCAAAAATAAATAACCATCATTTATTTATATGAATGCAGTAAACAGTAATACTTTTTTTGTCTGAAGCTTAAGATCTTAATAACTACTGAACCGACTGGTACTTAAGCAAATAAGAGAAATCACCAAATCCTTATATAAAGTAAAAGGATATATGTTTATACGCTAACTGCTGAACCGATATAGTTCTCCTTAACGGTATAGCTTCTCATAGGTCCTGGGAAAGTTTAGAGCTATTTTGGTGAGGTTACCACCACCCTTCCAAGAGAAATCGCCAAAAATCAAAAAAATATAACTCGCGCCAACTAGCGGATATTTTATGGTAAGCACTGGCCTTATCATAGAAGATTTAAAGAAAACATTTTACGTGTAGCCGCTAGTATTTTAAAAAGTAACTTATGATCACTAAAAGGGCAAATTTTTGCTTCTTTAAGTATATTTTATTTGGTTGTGTCTGCAGGAGGATGAGGAAATGAGTGGAGCACTTCTAAAGAACACTTTGCGCGCTCTCACACAATATTGTCCAACTGATTACAAGGTCATTTTATAATGATTTCAAGGACATTCCATTCTATTTCATTGGGGGGGGGGTATTCTATATGAGCTTTTTAAATGTACGTCCATGTATGATTTTCTTTTTAAATGCGGCTTTCGATATATTTGTCTGTTTTATAAGTGTGAATAATATTTAGTAGCGAAGCTTATTTAAAATTACCTTTGTCTGTCCGTCAGTCAGTCCATCAGTAATACTATAGGGGGGGGGGGGTGATTTTCTCGGCTAATATTTAAATTAGACAGCTGAAATTATCACGGAAGATTCCTATGTCCTGTGCGCATCTAGTCATTACATTGTTTTGTCCGTATGACTGTCTTTATGCTTTAAAAGACACAAAAACTTATTTTATTCTAAGGGTTTCGTCTTTAATTTTTTTTGCATATTATCTTTTTACAACTGAACATCTGCTCTATGACTGACTTTGTCTGTTTGTCCATCAATGATTTTTTTTGCTATGCTTTGCTTCTTATGGATGTTGTTATCCTTGGTATATCTTTCCCCAAATTGTCAAAATATTAAGCAGAATTGTGGATCCGGATCCGAAAGGATCCGCATGTTTTTGAGTCCGGATCCGGATCCTGGGGTATAAATTTATGGAAAAATCTACCTAAATTTATATAAAATAGTCACTTACAAAGACATTCTCTTGATGAGAGCCAATCTTTAAGGTTTAGGTTCAGACTTAAAAATTAAAAGTATTTTGACTTCGATATTAAGGAATAAATATTTTTTGAAAATTTTAGTGATTTTATTTTTATTGTCAGGATCCGGATCCGCACTGACCAAATTTTGAGGATCCGGATCCGCATACAACACTGATATTAAGAATGTGTCGCTGTGTGCTGCCAATTGTTGTAAAAAAAATTCTTTTTCTGTTTAGTCTTCCGTGAAAGGTTTTGACAGACCTCTGTCAGAATACCTTCCTCTAGATGATTGGGGGGCGACTGTGGCTCCTAAGGATATTCAGATTGATTGGAATATTCCAGGTATGCCTATTAATACAGGGAGGGAGGGGACATTGGGCTGTTTATTACACTAGTCTCCAAAGTTTTATAACAACGATATCTTATTCGCTGCGTATAAACTTTGGTGACTTTTTTAAAATTCAGATTTGTTTGTTCATTAAGTTGTCCAAACGTGTAAATCACTTATTTTAAACAACAGAAGGGGTAAGTTCTGTGTATAATCTTTAGGAATACACATACATTAATTTATCGGCCATTGTCTTATCCCTGACATTATTATTATCTAACTTAGCGGGATGGAACTTTTGTAAAGATCTTAAATATATAATAACCACTTAAATAGAGTTTTTAATCTTTATTTTCTTCACAGCAACCATTAATTGTGACTTAAAGGGCATAAATGTGAAGTTAGTAAGTTGCGCTTGCAAAAATTACATTGTAATGCCGAGGTTTGTTTTGTAGGTTACATTTCTTCAGAGGTTCTCTTCACACCTTCATTTTTCTTTAGACAAAGATATGATCAATGAAGCCTCCAAAATTCTGGTGAAGTACTTAGCCTTGGAGGAGAGTAAGTTGTTGAGCTGGATGGAGGGACAGAAGACACTCTCCAAAGAGGAGCTGAAGCACTCATTGACTGTGATATTAAACCTGGTTCAGGGTGTTGGGTCTCAACTCCCCTTCTGGGAAGGAACCCCTATACAGCACCAGCATTCTAAGGTAACATGCTTCATTTGTAGTAGCGAAGTTATCTACAACTAAACCTACGTTGTACATCCGTTCGTCACTGGGGAGGTTATGGGTTCGAATTTCGTCCCTGAAAACTGCATCAAAACTAAAGACAAAGAAATTTACCTATTGCTGCTGTCAGTTGCGTAACAATAATAGAGTAGGGGGAATGCTTTTGTCCAAAACTTGTGCAAGTCAATATTATGCACAACAATTAATATTTTCAGGCAAATGTTGTGCAATCAAAGGGTTTACTGTCTGCAATAGTTGGAATGAGTGCTTTCTACCAATTATAAAGGTCTGGCCCTAGGTTGTTATAACTGTAAACAGAGGTTACGACTCTAGTTTTCCATTTATTGAGCTGTGTTTTCTGTAATATATTTTAACTACTACATACATACCTAGTTATCAAACTATTTTTTATAGTTCCAGATAAAAACGTTAAGATACGTCTCAAAGTGGCACATTCTGTTTTTTAAGTTAATTAATTTCTGTTAATATTTAGACAAACATGGAACACCATAAGCACGTGGTTTGTCTGGGAGAAAATTTAGAAATTACCTACAAGGAAGGAAATATCAGACTTATGGTTGTACAGTTCATGCACAAGGTAATAAATATCTGTTTTAAATATAATATCATATTGTATACCTTGTAATAAGATTTGTTTTTGTCTCAAGTTTAAGATCTCAATAACTACTGAACCAAATTGGTTCTCTATTGGAAGTAAGATTCACAAGAATGTGGAGTCAAACGCAGAAAACTTAAAATAAAATAAAAAAACTATACCTATGATAGCAATATTATTACAAATTATTTTAACATTGTTTAGTTGCTGCATTACATAGTGGCCGAGTTTCCCGACAGAACCAAGTGTCTGACCACCATTGTCAGCGTACTGCAGGCAGCTCTATTCTGGAATGGAGTCACCAAGGAGGAATACGAGGCAAGAAACAAATCATTCCAAGCGGTCAAGAAGGTGTTGGAAAACAAACTGCTGGGCAAGAAGAAAAATATTCGTCCCATCTTTGTTGACCGGGCACATTTGCAGCACGAGACTAGGCTAGTTGAGAATGTAAACAGAGATTTTACAGACCACCATAGACAGATATTTGAGGATATTCTGGAGCTTGCCACAAATCATTATTCAGAGGTGCGTATAAAGGCCCAAGAGTTGATGGGAAAGTGTCACCGTCACTTTGCCTACAGCTACAAAGTTGTTTTGCCCAGGCTTTTGCAGTTGGTTCACAAGGATACTAGCGGAGTTACACATGAACAGTACAAGGGAGCTTTGTACGTTTTGTTGGGACACAGCGGCAAATCCTTGGCCAACAAAAACTGTTGGGAAACCTTTGAACAAGTCTGCCCAGCAATGCTAACATCTCCATTGAGCGAAAAGCCAAGCATAATTGAAGTATGGTCCAAGTTAGCTGAAACAATCTTCAATCACATGGATACAATTGCGGTTAAAGTGGAGATTGAAGATCCTGTTGTAGACTGCGGTCTGAATCTGTGGGATAATGGCAGCTTTCTTGTTCCTGCGGGAAGCAAACCTAGTCAGGATGAAATCAACACAGGCTGTCAAGAGTTAAAGCAGCTCAGTGATGATAACTTGGAACGGTATAACAGGATTATTAACAACCTGTGTGACCTGCTGGAATCTGGTGAACTTCACTGGAAGCGCTACAAGGCTGGAGTACTAATCATAGCGACTATATTAAGACATGACGTCAACTTACCAGCTAGGGCTGTTAAATTATTGGCAAACAACCTAGCCCATGATAATTTAGAGGTGAGAAAGACCTCAATCTTTATTATGGCTGGAGTTTTAAGGCTTCAGAAGAGAAAACACAAGATTGCTGTCAAGGAGATGCCTGCTCAGACTCCGCCTGTTTCCCCAGGTGTCAGACAAGACAATGACTGGATGCTCTACAAGCCAGAAAATCATCCAACTGACGAGGAATCCTGGAATAAACCAAACTTTGTTCACAAAACCCACTGGGGCTATTATTTGTGGCCCAAGGAATTGAATATTTATGCCCCTGATTGTAATCAACCTAAATTGGATAGAGACATGGAGGAGTTGAATCCTGAAGAGCGACCAATTCTGGAGGTTTTTCACAATCAGAATCTTGTAGACAAAATTGTTGGATTCTTTTCTCTGGAGGAAAGAAAAGATATGGACAAGTTTGACTCGAGGAAATTTATGCTTTGGAAAGGATTGTTCAGAAACTATGGTGAAAGTGCTTTGAAGCTGTTAAAGCCTCACATAGAACGTCTTTCATTGACTGAAAACGAGTCATCCCAAAGATGTGGTGCCGAAATTATAGCCGGACTAATCCGTGGCTCCAAGCATTGGACTTGGAGCATGACAGAGAGACTCTGGGAGTGGCTGGTTCCACTTCTCCGCAAAATACTACTTTATGTCACTGTAGAGACTGTTGGGGACTGGGGTACATGCATGGCAACAGCTAGCGAATCCAGAGATCCAAATCGAATCCACTGGCTGTTGGAAGTGCTGATGGAAGAACCATTGCGTAGCCAGGGAAGTTTTCTGGACAGTAGCAGGCTGTACATGCTGCAGGGTGCTATGGCACAGCAGGAGTGGAGATGTGCTAGTTTGTTGCACAACCTCAACAACTTTCTCAGCCCTTTCCTCAATCATCCCTATCACAATGTGCGTGAGAGAATCGGATCTATACTGACCAACATTTATGCATGTGACTTTGATCATGAGAATAAGGAGGATATCATTTCTACATCTCCTAAAGTGGCAGATTTTGTTCAAAGTTTATTACCCCGGCTAGAGATTATGAAAACAGAGCCGGACCCGGAGTTGTACAATTTCCACAAAGCTTCGACTCAAAATCTCGAAATGAACCAAGAGTTTTTGGCATCTCTACCTAAGGAGTTCAGAGACATGATTTCAAAGCAAGGTTTGCCAATGCTTCCCATGGGAATGATACCAACAATTGGGCCTATGACTCCACCGCACGGAAATGCTATGTCTCCAAATGGTTCTAATTTACCCCCGGCAGGCGCGATGATCCCTCCTGGAGGTATGCTTCCACCGGGAGCCATGTTTCCTCCTGGGATGATGCATCCACCAGGAGCCATGTTTCCTCCAGGAGTTATGCCACCACCTGGATCAATGCCTTCTCCAGGTGGTATGTTTCCTCCTCCGGGGTCCATGCCCTATCCACGTCCTCCACCCCCTGGTGCTATGGTGCTACCACCTGGTGCAATGAGACCGCCTCCTGGTGCAATGGTACCGCCTCCAAATGGTTTTCCACCGTTTTTGATGAGGGGTCCACCTCCTCCAGAAATGCAGGGCAGGATGCCGTTCATGCCCCACTTCCCGCCTGGCAGTATACCTGGTACAAGTTCAGACAAAAGCAGTCCTGGTATGGTACCCATGATATCTGCTGAGACCAGTAAGACGTCAGTTCAGGATTCACACGTATCCTCTGATCCAGAGCTGCAACGGCAATGGGATGAGCGTCAGGCTGGTGTGAGGCTTCTCCAAACTGTGTGCAAGTTTATGATTGGCATTCTGTCGAGAAATCTTTATCCTCTAAAAGCGGAGCTGTTTGAATTTCTGCCAATGTTATGCTTGAATGAGAGTAATGAATTGGAACCAGAGTTGGCTAGAGATTGTATGTCTGCCCTCTCAGTTATGTCAGGTAAATTTTTTTTTCAATTTTAATTATTTTTTAATACGATTCCTGAGGTGTATTCTTTTTTTAAATTTGGGTCGCTGCATTGCTGGTGAGCCAAAATTATTTTTGTGAAAAATCCTCCAAAATCACAAAAAATCTACAAAAATTAAATATTATAACTTAAGATTTATTTGATTTTTACAGATTTTTTTATGTGATTTTGGAGGATTGTCCACCAAAACAATTTTGTCTCACAAGCGATGCAGCGACCCTAATGTTTTAAAAGAATCCACCTTTTTTCATGGTTCACGTGTTATGTGTTATGTTTAACAAAAATGAATAGAGCATCTTGAAGCAAAAAGTCTAGTTATTTAAAACTCCGTAGCTTTTGAATTCGAATTATTTTTATTTGTTTTGTAGGTTCCTTGTTATCCCCTGATCTTGTATCTGTATCTGTGGATGGTATAACTAATGTCTGTAAATCACAATCCTGGAAGGCAAAAGTCTGTGGCTTAGAATTTTTGCAGGTAATTTTGTGATTTAAAGGATTAGGATGTTTATGTGTCTTAAGACCTAATAACAATATAATTTTCAGGGATGCCTCGTATAAGTACGGTTTATATAATTCCTTTCATAGAGCATTTAAGAATGAAATACAATTCCCCATGATTTTAACGTTTTACCTTTCATAAACAAGAATTTAGCTTGGTTAAATTGTTACATTGCTTTAGTTATTAGTTATGAAAAGTTTTTAGGGGTTTTCATTTACGTACTAAAAGTATGTATCATATTAATTTATTTGAATAAGGTACTAATTTTTAATATTTCAGGTACAAATATTCACTAACTTCCCTGTATTTTTGTGCGCGCCTCAGAGCAGTACCCAGACCCTGATTGACACGGTCACCGACCTTCTCCAGGATCCACAGCTAGAGGTCAGGGAGAAGGCGGGCACGGTTCTCAGCGGTCTCTTTCATTGTGGCTTCATCACATCTGAGCTAAGGGAAAAAATGACAGTCGACTTTATAGCGATTGCCAACAAGAAGCTGAAGAAATGGAAGGATGGGGAAGGAAAAACGGCAGAGGATAAGGCTGCTTGGCAGAATAAGCACAATCAGGCGTTGATTAAGCGCCACGCAGGTCAGGATAAAGTTGAAGTAGTGGGTTTCGTCGTATTTTCACGGTAGCTTTTTTTCCTATTTCTAGCCCCTGCAGGGGGCGGGGGGCCTCTAACCCTGCAGGGCCTTTTTCCTAACCCTAAGGGGCAATCTTTTAGATAACCTAACCTAAAATAACATCAAAAGCTACAGTAAAAATACGCCGAACCCCTTTTTCGTTAATTCTACGATCCAAATAAAGAAATATACGTTGTCTAGTCTAATGTAAAACTTTTTTAAAAGGTAAATTTTATCAATTGAAATTGTATTTTTTAGAACAGGTATATTACAAATAAAAAATGAAATAAACTTAATTTGTAATCATTATTAGATTTTTACATACAATCTAGGCGTGTTGGGGCTTTGTAGTGTCGTGAGTGCTTGTCCATACGATATACCTGACCATCTACCTGAGGTTCTCATAGTTCTGGGTGACCATCTCCATGATCCTAATCCTATCCCCGCTACTGTCAAGCGTGTCCTTCAGGATTTCAAGCGGACTCATCAAGATAATTGGACAGAACACAAGGTAAGTCCATCTTTTGTTTCTCCCGGAATACCTCCCCCGGCCCTCAACTATTCATCTCACATCAACATTAATAAAGAAAGTTGAGTTTTTACCAGGTAGGGAGGGGAAATGGGGCTGTTTATTACACTTGTCCATAAAGTTTTATAATAATGTTTTCTATTTATTCGTTGGCTTTGCAACTTTAGGGACATTGAATATTGGTTGGTTGGATAATTAAGTTGAGTATCCAAACGTTTCAACCACAAATTGTAATCTATTGAAGGGGTAATTTGTGAATATCATTGGGGATTTACATCAAGTTATCGGCCACTGTCTTATTCCTTTAGTTTCCTGGTTTTTACCCATATTTATTATCGAATTAATTCAGTAGTTGGTTATTCCTATACCTATTATTTGATTTAGGAGAGATTCACCGAGGACCAGCTAAACGTGCTGACCGACTTGTTGGTATCTCCCAGCTACTATGCTTAGGATCTTCCTTGCTGTGTCATTTGCTTTACCCCAAGTTTGACTATTGTATACTGTTTTTTACCAGTCACGCAAAAATAAATTTTTATTATATTTAGTACCGTAAGGGTTTGTTCAATGATAATTTGCTTGGATCCAAAAAAAAAACAAAATTTTTGAGCTGAAATTGCCAACGTTAGTACCTATAGTTGAGTTATTTAATCTAAATTATAAATATTTATATTTAATATCTCAGTTCATTTAATTATCATTATTTATCTAATCCTTAAATGTTTAAGCTAAAAGAAAATTGATCTCTTCAAGTGGTCGTATTGGCATAAGCCGGATTGACAAACTTTTGAGGTGCATCTGTTAGTTAAAATTCAAAACAATCATATTTATAATTGTTTTATATTTGCAGCTTAGTTTAAATTATACAATATTCTAATATACATTGTTGTTAAAGGTGCTTTTTGATCGATATAATAGGATCTCGAGCAATTTTTAGCTTTTATTAATAATAATCTTTCTTATATTTTAATATTATTACATCTAGCTTTAGTATTGAATTTAAAAATAAGTTTAATTCACATTAGGGATTATTTTATTATGTTTCAAATAAAATTCAATCAGTTAACAAACCAGTCACAAATTCCTTATCTGTGATTGTTTTTGGATTTTTAAAACATTTTTTTCTCTTTGTTTAAAATTATTTATCTAAATTTTTTTATTGTACTGAATTTTATGTATTACAAGTAGACTACTAAATTAATGTATTAGACAATTTTTATCCCTATCAAAAACTTTTCATGATGCTCATTTTACAGCGGTGATGTTTTGTTATTGTTTTTAATATGGAAAAATTTTGTATGTAGATGTATTTATTTTGTTGATTTTCATTTATGACCATTTTAATATTTGGAAAGGAAATTTTACTGTTGTACATGCGAGACAATTATTTTGTACTAACCATAATATTACAGAAAATAAGGCAAAGCTAAACAAAAATGGAGGTACCGTTACCCGGGGGAGGTAACATACCAGTTGATCCGGGACCTCCAGGTGTACCACCCCCACCCATAGTGGTGCCAGGCCCGGCCATACCGCCCGGGCCTGTCGACGGGGAACTGCTCTTTCTGCCAGACCCAGAGGCGGGAGTGCTCAATCATGGCGGTGTGGCGGGTGGTCCTGCTGTGGCTGGTGGCCCGCTACCGCCTAATCCTCCGCTGGGTGTGAATGCTGGATTGATCAATGCCAATCAGGAAAGGAAAAACAAGATAGTCTTAAAGGTATGTTTTTGTTACCTAAAAATGAATAATTATGAATTCAACATGCAAAGAAATATTTTAGAAACTTTAAAATACATTTAAAAATATACTTATGTTTGTAGAACCCCGAAAGTCTGGAGGACATGTGTATAATGAGTTATCTGAAATACCTGGAATCAGAGGTTGTCACCTACATTGCTCTCACTCAGTCAAAGTCAAGAATTCTGAAAGGTGTAGCTAAAAGAATGTTGAAGGTAAGAAATAATTCCTTTTTGTATATTTACATGTAATATACCTACTATTTTTACTAGCAGATATCTAAAATAAACATATTCCTATATAAAAGTAAAAGGTTGCCTTTCTGTGTGTCTCTCTCACAAGAAAAAATTACCCCCTTCTCTCAAAAAATATAAATGTTTTTGTTTAAACACTTTTTCTTTTAAAAACTAGAAATGAAAATAGGAGGGGGGGGGGGGGTCGAAATTAACCTTTTTTTTGAGTTCATAAAGGCATCAGTTTTCATGAAAATCTAATTTTGTTTTTTCTAGATATTGAAGAACGACATCAAGTATAAGATCACCGGAATAGCGAGTTCTTCCATACGAGAGAAAATGGTGACTATGATTCTGAGTGAGAACTTTCCATCTGAGGAGTACTGTAACATGTATACAGATAACAAGGATGATAATAATCCAGACAGTATAGAATCAGAAGAAATTGTCATTCCAACTTGCCCAAATATTTGCTGTAAGTATTTTATTTAATATTTTCATTCATAGAAAATGATCATTTGATTTTGCATACGATTAAGGAGGTTTAATAGCAACAAAACTATTTTTGTTTAAAATATTATTCGGTGGTAGATGTTTTTTAACGAAAAATTCACAATCAATTCCTTTGGTCTAAGTTTATCTTTGATGTTCAGGCACTGGAGCATTCGTGCAGGAGGCCATGATGGGAATAATCATGTGCTCAGAGATTCGTCAGCTCATTTTCACGGAGGACAAAGTTAAGAGTAGACGCCATGCCCCTGGAACTCTCGAGTTTAACGTGCCTGTAGTTCTAACTCATCTGCTTGGTGCTACAGATGGCAAGGTAATAGTTTCTTCATAATTTATCCTATTTTATATAAAGAATCAATCAATCAAAGAACAGAGTGATAAACACAGTTTAATTAAACATGTTATTTTCATTTGGTAAGCTTCTTTGTATGTAGCGAAGGATCTCTCTAGCCGCTGAACCGATATAGTTCTCCTTTACAGTAAAGCTATTTATAGGTCGCGGGATGGTTTTTGCTATTTTTTATATGAAGTCTGTGTATGGTTTATGCTATTTTTCTGCCCTTTATCTTATCGAATATAAGGCCCGTAGATGCTAGGGGCGCAGTAGTTAGTATTCTATAAAGTAATAAGGTCACAGTATGTATGTGTTTGATGGTCTTGAAATAAATCTCGTTAACGGCTTAACCATTATACAATTTTAATAAGGAAAATCTATGAGTTTTTTTAACATCTTTATCATGACACCGATAGAATTTATCACATCTCCACATCCTAATATATGATTTACCATTGAATTAATTTAAATACAAAATTGCTATGGCAGGTGTCCCAGCTTGAGAGGTTAGTATTCTCCGACAGTATTGTCAAAGAGGAATCAGAAAACGAAAACCCACCAAAACCTTCAAAGAAAAAGTAAGTTTCTTACATTTTATAAAGTATATTATAAAGTGGTATAAACCTAAGTAAAAAAGTATGTTTTTTACATGTAATTTTTAATTATTTAAATAGAAGGCAATTCGTAAGTAGGAATATATGAATGTTTGTACGAATTTACTTGAATCCAAAACCAGATTTTATTTTTTCATGTATATTCCTGCTTGTCTTATCCCATTATCCCTGATTTTAATAGACCCTGAAACATCTTTTGATATATTTAGTTTACCACGGTTGGATCAGACAGACAAACAGCAAGCCTTTGCCAAGAACTTTGGTATGGGAAATATTTATGACACACCGGATAGGCGGGGCATTGTTGTGGATCTTATTGTCCTCTTCAGAGATATTCATCCAAAGGTACCTATTATATATATTTTTATATCAAGGGTGTATATTTTGCACAAGATTCATTTTTTTTCTTTCAAATATTTCCACATATCTTTTGTATTTTTGGTTCGATTTTCAAAATTTTTTGTTTTCAGTTCACTTTATTTTTTTTACATGTCGATAGCGAGTGTGCTTTAATTTAATAAAGTTGATATCTTATTGGTTGTTTTAAATGGTTATTTGTGGCGGCTAAAACTTATACCTATTCACAAGCCAATAAAATAATTGCCCAATTACTTAAAAATACTTCACTTTAACGAGTAGTGATTGTCCCAATTAAAAGCTACTTTTGGTATGAAATCCTTGCAATTAACGGAATAAAGGGGAGGTATATTTTTATTAAGTTAATTTATTTCACTTAACAATACATTTTTACCCCTTCACACACTACTATATTACTGGATATAATGCAACATTTCCTATAATAGGTGTGCTAATAAATTGGTGGAATTATCTGAAAATAAAATTAATCTTCAATTTAGAAAAATTTGAGCTTTTAGTTAAAAAAAAAGATAAACAAATGTTTAGGTAATCTTCAAAATAAATTTACTGTTAGCAACCTAAACAAAATAATATCAATTATTAAAACATATTTTTAATCACTATGAATATATTTTTAGTTCATAAAAATTTTATACTGACAGATTATTTTTAAATTTTCTTATTAGGGTCTGAAGTACAACAAGTTGACAGAGTTAGTTTTGAAGAACAACATCCAGTGCAAGATTTACAGTCGGGCAGACTTCCAGTTTGAATTTCTGGCGCGCATTGGCTTCTGCTGTCCCCGCCTTCGCATTTTTGACGTGTTTGGAACCGACACCTGGGCTGACTGTCTCATAGCTCTTTTCTTCAGAGACGCATTTCACAGCCTTCATAGGTAAAACCTTATATTTAGAAAAAAAGGTTGTTAGATACATTGCTCACTACGTATGCATAAATAGAATTTTATCCTAATATTATTTATTTTTAAAAATAGCTAAATTGATAATAAATGATTTAACCTGTTTTTTTATATTGTCAAGTCGTGGCACATAGTAAGCAAATTGAAAATTATTTTACTTAAATTGATCAACTCATTTACCCTATTCAAATTTGAATGATGTTTATTTAAGGAACATAAACTTATTTATTGAAAAAATTAGATAGACTTGCCTTAGAATGTTGTACCTTAGAATTAAGACTTGATAATTTAATTTTAGAGCTTCCTTAAATACTAAGATTCTTGTTTGTACTGACATCTTAAGAATCAAAAAGATTTTTAAAAAACTTTGTTTGAAAAAGTAACAAATTATTGTAATGTTGTCGTTAGTAGCCCTGATTCTCTGAGGCTAAGATTCAGTTCAGATGCACATGGAGATTTTTCCTTTGGTAAAATACTTTTATTTTCCTGTCAGGTACCTATTCTTCAATTTTTTCTTTCTGCTAGGTACCTATTCTTTATGGAAAACGAGGAGGACGAATGTTCCGAGTACCATCCGCACGACACAACCAGATATTGTCAGTTTTGTCTGGACCAGTGGCATCCCAACCAAGTTGAGAGACCTTACACAAACAATCCTGTCATCCCCCTCCTTGATTCTGTATATAAACATGTTATTAAGAGATATCCTAAAAGGTAATGCATTTCTTAATTTTCATCACTAAACTGTATTGATTAAAAGCACTTAAATTCATATTTTAACCACTTGACTGGTTTAAGGACAGTTTTAATAAAGTTAGAAAATTATATACTTTACCTATACTTTTTTCCCCTCGGCGATCTTAAGAGTTTGGACAGCCACTATGGTTGGAAACCACAACATATTCCTAATTCATTTGTGGAATGTTTTAACCAACAAACAATTGAAAACAGAAGGTTTATTATGTAGAACAAACTTTTTTCCTCGCTCCGTAATTGCTAGTGAGCACTAACATGAAACCCTTTTTCCATTTTTATCAGGGGTGTATATTATCCAACCTAGTTGAATTTTTTCTCCAATTTATATA
This sequence comes from Acartia tonsa, assembly GCF_053477335.1. NCBI lineage: Eukaryota > Metazoa > Arthropoda > Copepoda > Calanoida > Acartiidae > Acartia > Acartia tonsa. The sequence continues at coordinate 49,728,215 of NC_137263.1, read as the reverse complement.
GTAAAAACACGGAATATTTCCGTATTTTGAATAATTTTCTTTTCCACCTTCCCCCCCCCCCCCCCGTCGGATTTTGGGGAATTTAGAAACATATACATACGTCATACACCCCTGTTTTATACTTAGTAAAAAAATTTCATAATGAATTTCAAATTATTTTATAGCTAATACTTTACAAACATATTATTTATTTTGTAGGTCCTATTTGATATTACGTAATTGTGTGTGTGTAAGTGATCTGATCAAGTGTACCGAGTCTACAGTGTTTGAACTAGTCCGACCAAAAAGAGCTCCCATCTGCAGATTATGTACTTCCTCTAAGGTAAAACCTTTGAATGTCGTGGTTTCATACTTAGGTTACTTTTAGCTTCTCAGTTTCCTTGGGCGGTTCCTTTCCTGCTTTTTAGGGGTGGTGGCCTCTCCTCTTTAATGGAGGAGAGGATGGAAGGGTGTTTAGGTTGCACTTAAATTTTAGATATAACCTGGATATGACCTAATATTGATTTTTGAGTATTTTAATGGTACTTTCAGGTCTAAGATTCAAATTAGATAAATTCAAAGCTTATTTTTCTTATTATAAGTATTAGCCTCTACATCTATTTGTAAGTATGTACCCCTGATTCTCTTAAGTTAGGATTCAAAAGCATAAGTAGATTATCCGTGTGAATCTACATCTATATGAAGTGGGCACTCAGTTCAACATTATCTTATTTTCAGGTTTTAAGATATACCTAGAAAATCCATAATCATATCTGACGGGCATTTCTAGTTTGAAGCAATGTTATTAATAAATAATAAATATACTTCTATTTTATTGCAAGTTTAATGTTCATTTTTGCAATTTATTAACTTACTTATGCTGTTCTACATATGGACAAGATAGTCCATGTTAAATTATATTTCATTCATTTCCAGGCTGCAGTGGACGTAGATCCCCTAATTAATGCAGAAACCAGTATCAAATCACGGTTAAGGAGCTGCCGCCGCTCCTCACAAAACATAAAGCGTCCTCCATTTACCGCGGAGGACACCAACTTACCTTGCCACAAACTTGCCAAACTCAACTCCCCCAGCACGGGCCCCGGAAGCGGGGAGCCGCGCCATGGTTACCGCCGTTCTGCCCGCCTTAATCCCAGCCAAGGACCGTCAGCAGGTATAAATGGATTTGCCATGAGCTCAAGCGAATTTTGCAGCGAAGAAGCCTCGCACTCTGCTGCGCAACGTCTTGGAGGCGGGCCTGTAGGATCTAATCCAACTGCCGCCGGTGTCATTGCTGCCGGAGGTCCTGTAAATTTACATGAACAGCAGCGAAATCTGCAACAACAGCTACAAGACCTACAACGTCGTTCCAATGAAATACGGATATCCCAAGTGAAACGACAACAGGCTAATAAAGGTGGCCGCAGCAACAAATACTTAACCAGCCAACCGTCAACGTCAGCGGCGGTATCTCAAAGTGATCAACCAAGTACCTCAGCAAGTCATAGAAACAATGACATTAAAAATGACAGTAGCAGCACAACGCCGCGTGTCATGACTCGGGCATTAAAGCGCAAACTAGAATCAAATTCATCGAGCCCCTCGACAAGTAGCGGCTCCCCCGCAGCAGGCTGTAAATCCTCACGGCTAGACAGATCTCAAGTTCAACAGCCGTCACCTGTCCATGCAACACTGTCACCGCCTCAACCGCCAGCACCGACCACAACCCCGCAGTCCCAGCCGCCGCCACCCTCGTATAAGCGATTACTAATGGGAGTTGGACGAAGTCGGCGCGACGATCAGACAGAGCATGACAAGGATGAGATGGACAGTGACATGCAAGGGTTGGACGATTCTGTGATAAAGCACGAGGACTGGCTGAAGGACAGGAAGTTCATGGATGACAACTATCCTGCCAGTGTTTGTAGGGAGGGCGAGGTAAGTTTTAAAATTTTTTAAAATCTGGTAAAATCATTAAAAAAAACTTTTGCCAGATCAAAATAATCATTTGTCTTTATAGTCTACTAGCGGCTTCGCCCCTAGCCTCTAGGGGCTGTTCCCCTAGAGCTAAAATTAAATCTTGTATTACCTACCCAGCCGAAAAAAATGCAAATGGATCGCAAATTTTCACGAATAAAAGGAAAATTCGTAAAAAAAAAAAATTAGGGGGAGGATTTTTTGTTTTTTGGGGGGTTGGGGGTGTCCCATCCCTCAAGAAAATAGCCTAAAACCACCACAGGACCAGTAGGTATATTCTCTAAGGAGTAGAATCCGATCGGTTCAGTGGTTACCGAGATCTTAAGGGACGGACGGATAGACATCATTCTACTTTGTATTATAGATAGAGCAAAAAGTTATAGAACAAAAACAATTTTAGTTAGTTTTTAGATTTGTGATCAGGGAGTAAGGGGACATAGGGCTGTTTATTACACTAATCCCCAAAGTTTTATATTAATACTTTCTTATTTGTTGGCTCAAAAACTTTATTGACTTATTGAATTTTGATTGGTTGGTTCTTTAAGTTTAGTGTCCAAATATTTTAACCATCAATTGTCATCGACTGAAGAGATAATTCTGATTATGACCATAACAGGATGCACTTAAATTAATCGGCCATTGTCTTATCCCTTTAGATCCCTGGGTTGGGTTGTGATAAATATTTTATTGTTTTCAGTTGTGTGGAGCAGCTTTCTGTGATCAACATGAGATTTGGTTTGAGCCCAAGGTGATCAAGTACAGAGAAATAGAAAACTGGCCCCACATGAACGAGTGTGTCAAAACTTTAGAAGTTTTAAATATAGGTAATGTTAAGTTTTCTAAAAATAATCTTTAATATATTTTCCTGAATTTTATACTTTTAGAACAAAAATTAAATAGTTATTATTTTCAAATGTATTATAGACAGCTTTTTAATTCCATGGATATCCAAATAAATTTTTTTAAATGAACAGTTTTGATAGCCCCGAAGGGGTTCAAGACTCGGGTTAACAGAACTGGTATTGATTTTATGATTTTTTTTATTGTTAGTTAAAATTTGTCTATAATACGATGCAATACATAATTGTTCAGTAAGGCTAAGAACCTGTTATAATCCAGCGGATATTGATCGGTTTCGAAGCCATACTGAAAAATAAGTTTAAAACAGCTTTAAACTTAGTAATGGATTCTACAGAAAACTGAAACAAAAGATTCTCACTGTTTATCTTTCTTAATATTTCTAGGGAGCAGTAATGTTCTTGGTGAATTTCTTCCTTTTCTGTTCTTGCGCTTACCACGGCTACGCTCCCTTGGTCAGTGGCTGAACACCATGATCTACGGCCTGGAGATCCTGAAGGAGCTGCCTGGGTATGAGAACTATGTGAACCACAGGATCCAGGAGTTCAGCTACTCCAGTGATAGGAGCTATTATTGTCAGCCTTACATAGGGTAAGTGATTATTTTATAGCATTTTCAGTTTTATAAAGGGAATCTGAGGAAAAAATAAATGCCCTACTTTTTTAACAGTGGTGGGTTCCTATGACAAAATCGGTGAAAAGATAAAATATTGTAATAGATGTAAAGAATATACGTGGATATATGACAGGGTAAAAATTGTCGTCAATTTTAAATTATTTAGCTTGCTAACATGGAACACATTTATTGGTCAGTCCGTTCATTGGGGATTGGGAAAAGGAAGTAAATCGTTATTTTTGTCCGCTGCGTGTTTCAAAGAACATGAAAATCTGGTGTAAGATCCAAGTAGTAATATGTCCATTACGATTGTCCCAAAAATAAATAAAACTTTCTTTCTTTGTTATCACTAACCGATTTTGGAATAATGCAGAAAAAATCCTCAAAATCCTAAATTCAACAAGTTTAAATTTTTCTTAGGTTCGTTCCCGAGACGCCGGATTTTAAAAATGTTCGGAAAGAGATGGTGAAATATTCAAATAAATCCGCAACAAAGTTGGGTCACAAGTCAAGAAATCAATCCGCCAAAAGGTAAATACTCAGAGATAGGGCAATGAAAGATAATGAAATTATCAAATTCTTGCTTGTAAATATTTTGTCATTTTCTATTTTTCATGTAAATTCTTAAAAATCAAATAATCGTTTGTAACCTACTCTTACAACATTGTCTGCAAGTTGCGCTGATACGATTTATAATATTGTGTTAAGCATTTTACTTCCCAATAATAAAAAAAAAAAACATAGATAAGGAGATATTTTTTTTATCTTCTGCGACGCTATTTGCTGGTATTCTGATATGCGACGCTAAGACCCAAGTCGGCACAGGGTTCACGGGATGGGGACATACAGTTATTTAACCACCTCTTCACCCTCTATTGTTTTACTTTAATGATTTAACTGTTTAGAAACCAAATAATGGAAGATATTGACCTGATGGCGACAACCTGTCCAAACCTGCGCAAAGTCAACCTTGTTATCCATTATAAAATACAAATAATGGACACAATTAATACAGAGGTAAAAAAGATTTGTATTTAAAATACTACCAGCGGCTAAGCCCTTGGAGGCAGGTCTCTAGGGGCACTTGGGGGAGAGGGGAAGGGATCGATTTGAAGTTTTCAAAAGAAAAAGAAATTTTTTTTGAGGTCGGTACCCTCCCCCATATAGTTAGAAACCTTCCTAGGACGTATACGTATATTGTTTAAGCGGTTAGTGAGATCCTTAGAACATACAGATAGACACATAGGCAATGAGGTATCCTATTACTTTTATAAGGATAACTCATATAGTCACATTTCCAGCTTAAAACACTGCTAAAAATTCCTGATACTCATAATTTTTTTTTTATTACTGAAGTAAAATTTTTATTGTTAAAAATAACTCATTATTTAGGTTTGGGCACCTCTTCTTAAGTTAACAAATTTAGTGGAGCTTGATCTTATTGTTATGAGGTAGGTCATTTATTTAAAATATGAAATTGTTTTTATATATTAAGAAAGATCATGGAAAGAAACAGGTCTCGTTGAATTTTCACAGTAGCCTTTCTCCTATTTCTAGGGGGCAATCATTTGCCTAACCTATTAAAAGCTACTTACTGTGAAAATACGAAAAAACCCTATAATTCGTTTTCTCTCCATGATCCAGATCTTTTAATAACATATTGTGCATTTTATTAAGGTCCAAAAAGAACATTAGTTTAGATTTTTACTATATTTCGGAACTGAAAGAACTGATAAAATTAAATATTTAACGGTAAATTCTCCATTTGGGGTTATAATCCCCTAAAAAGGAAGAACAATCTTATATTTAAATGAGATTTATATTTATTGTTTAGGTTTCAAAACGTGAAGTCCCTTTTGTTGGTGATAGGGCATAGATTACAGAAACTTACACTAGAGTGTGAAGAAGAACAGGGCAATGGGTTAGTACCTTTTTTTATTTTCAGAAGCATAGCTTCTCTATAATATAGCTTGCATGTACCTTCTTAACTACCTCTTATTGTCCCCATGGTGGTATCTTTTCCATTTATGGAGCTTTCACATATGGTGGAAATGATTGAAGAAAAAGTTTAAAAATTGTCTCAGTTGAATTATGAGTAGGTTTGAAATGAGGATCATAATGGTGGAAATTATTCCTGGATTGTTTTTTTATTCATTTGTTCTTCTGAAGATCATTTCTTGGAGACAGATGAATTAAATAATTATTTTACCAGTATGGCTTCGAAACCGATAAATATCCGCTGGAATAGAAACGGTTTTAAGCCCTACTGAAAAATCATGTATTAAACACAATTTATTACCAATAATAAAATAAATATCATATTTTAATACCATACGGGCTGACAAAACTGGAATTGATCTAAAAAAAAATTTTAATCTAAAACACGAGGTGATTAATAACTATTCCTAAAATATGAACTGTTAGTGAATACTAATAGTAAGCCACCTTTGAAGCTAAGCTGAATATTAAAGTTAATACAAATATATTTCAGGTCTGAAATTGTACATATAGCTCGCTCCTGTCCTAATCTGGTGAACCTAAGAATAATTGTTGGGGAGAAAATTCTCAGGGGAGAAATGACCTTGCATTTTGGACAAAATTTCTTCAGGTAAAAGTATTTTCAACTAAGATGTATGGTAATTTTTGTTTTGTTTTATATCTTTTTAAAAAGTAACAGGATGTCTGTACCAAAGGATCTTGCTAACCGCTGGGCCGATATGGTTCTCCTTTACAATGTAGCTTCTCATAGGGTTTATTAATTTATAACTATTTTTGGGGAAATATCGTCTATAAGAAAAAAATTTATATGGAGGTGTTGAAGAGACTTACCCCTACCCTACCTTAAGTATTCCTTGAGGCTTCTGGGGTCGTAGTCGCTAGTTACTGTTAAAAATGAATGTATCCTTTTTTCGTTACTTAATCCATTTCATTTAATTTTCTTTAGAAAACTTGAACGATTGGAAGTTGAAGGAAATATTCATTTACATGGATTTGCTTTTCTGTGGGGACACTGTCAAAATGTCAAACACATCAAGATAGGTAACATTTATTCTCGTATTCATTCGAATCCGGTGGATAGGAACCGGTTCTCATCCATACGAAAAAACTATGTCTAGCATCGTATTATATCCAGTTTTCTACGAATATAGAAATGTACAATCATAATATTAAATCTAGTTTTTTTAGCCGGTGCCTTCGGCACCACGGGGCTAAAAAAAACTAGTTTTAATCTTATAATTGTACATTCAATATCCGCGGAAAGCCGTTTATAATACGATACGAGAAATAACTATTCTTGATTATTAACTTTTATTTTATTGTTTTGTATTCTATTTATTAGGACACCTTTCATACGCAGGGTTAGGCAATGTCGAGTAATGGATTTACAATATACGTCGATATTATGACAGGGGAATTGTCGTCTATTTAGGTTGCTAACATGGACATTAACTTTTGGTTAGTTCTTTTATCCAATAGGAGGGGAGGGAGGGAGTTAATCATCCTCGCACCAAATTTTTTAATTAAATTAATTTTTTATCAAGGATTGGTTGTGTCGAACGAGGTGACGAGTGCAAATGTTCTAATTCAGGATGTATTCACCCTACTTTTCCAGGTATTTAATCTTTCCTTTTCAATTCTGCATAGAGTTCCATATTACAATTACAACATATAGGACAGGTAGTCGTTTTGGAAACACAAGGAGGGAAACAACACAAGGAAAAGGGGAATCAAAAAGGAAGAAAGCATTAAAAAAAAATGGTGAGACAATTAAAAAAACAATATAGGGTTCCTAAGAGGTGAATAACACAGTTAGGAAATTTATTACAAATAAATTGTGTTATATTAGGTGAACAAAATGTCCCATCTGGAGGAGCTCCACATCAAGAACTTGAAAATAAGAACACTTGCAATGGGATTGTATCTTCTTGATAATCTACCAAACCTCAAGAAAGCTTCCAATTGGTATGTTACATTTTAATTAAATTAAATCCTATTCTTTAATTTAAAATATTAAGGTTGTTTGTCTGAAGCCTAATCTCAGATGGCTGGTCCGAATGGGTTATGAATAAAAGTCTCTGGGTGGTTTTATGCTATTTTCCTGAGCTCCACCGTTTTCCTCTAGAGGCTAGGGGCAAAGTAACACGTTTAATGATATTCTTGCAACTTAATTGAAAATTTTTTATGCGTTAGGTCTTGACCCAAACTGATTGTGCAGTTCATTTTCAAGTACCATCTGGTGTCGGTACAACAAAATAAAAAGTTGTATACAATTCTTTCTCTTGATATTAAACTAATATTTAATATTTTATCTTAGGTTTCTCGATCTTCCCTGGCCTGAAGTTGTAATTTTCAACAGACACTTGAAAGGATTGAAGAATCAAGGACTGAAGCTTGAATATGATCGTCTTTAATTGTTGTAAACTACCAAGAAAAAACTTAAGTCAGATGTTTACCAGAGTTTAATCAGTTACCAAGTGGAAGGCAGGAGTGAGGTGCAACATTTTCTCACCCTCTTATGTTAATTACTCATGTGATCAAATGACTCTTAAAATTTTCCTAGTTACGAATCATTTTTGAAGCATTTTGAAAGGGTAATCAAAAATATACTCCGACGCCTGTAGAATCATACTTCAAAGTTAAAAATAAGAATAATAATCCACTTGTTAACTTCTTTGATTTGTTGATATTTCAATCTTTTAAGTCATTTGTTTTCATGGATAATATAACTAAGCTTGTAAGTAAGAAATGTCCCCCACTCTTAAAAGTTTTTTTTTTTTATGATATTCCTGCTATTAATATATATATATATACCTGTTTATCATTTTAAATGTAAAAATTTCAAGAAAAACAATTATTTCTTTTTTGCTTACTTGAATTAAAATCATTTATTGTTAAAATCTTGAGTATTTTTTTATCGAGCTTTTGTTTAAATTAAGAAAAAATCATTTTAAAGTTGTGAAATGATGTAAAATAGATAAAATATCTGAAACAAACTTCTAACTATTACTCCCTACAAGTTGTTAATATATTTCGTTTTATTATTTACTTAGCTATCCATATATTTTGTTTGTAATACAAGCTTAATGAATCTTCAATTAATATTATTAATTGTGAAAAGCATAATATGATGATGTAATAATTTCTGTATAAATACATATTTACTTACTCCTACTAAAATAAGTTTTGAGCATCCCATGAAAATTCGCTCAAAGTCAAATTATGTAAAGTCTTACAAAATTTATGATTTTTTTAAAATGCAGTTTTTTTATTATTTAGTTGAATTTTTAACTTGTCTCTTTTCAAAATAATTCTTTTCCTCTGTGAAAAAGTATAAAATATTTTTTCTACAAAATAAATGTTTACTTCTCAGTTTATATTGTTAGGAGTTTTGGTTGGTATTTTTTTTACTTATTACTTGGGCTCAAAGAAGTGATGGGAGGTACCCCCCCCCCCCCTTTTGTTGTTCTTTGGGTTATTTTATATCTATATTTGCGAAAGGAGGGAAGATTTTTCTTTTGAAGGGTAGGGATGTTCCATCCAAAAGAAAATAGCTTAAAACCACTGCAGGACCAGTAGCTATTACATCGTTAGATTAGGGAAAGGGCTAGGGAATATAAACCATTTCATAAAAATAAAATGTTTAATTTGAAGATTTATCATATTAGACAAGAATTTGCGCATTTTTGTATTTACTCTTCCCCTACCCTGCCATTTAAAATAGTTCAGTTGCTTATAAGATATTAATTTTAGACACTGCACTGCTTTTGGATATAGCCAACTTAAAAGAGAAACTTCAGTTGAAGTTCATGAAACAATTTTTATCTGGATTTAAAATCTCGGAAACGGCTTTATTCCATCGATGAAGCTGTTTTGTACCAGTCGCTTTATAAAATAAAGAAAGAAATAGGTATTCTATGAAAATCACTCAACCTCTATACTAATAAGAAGCAGACCTTTTGATAAGATATCTTTTTTTCATTTTTATTCTAGTAAATAATTTTCTCGTATTCATTCGAATCCGGTGGATAGGAACCGGTTCTCATCCATACGAAAAAACTATGTCTAGCATCGTATCATATCCAGCTTTCTACGAATATAAAAATGTACAATCATAAGATTAAAACCAGCTTTTTTTAGCCCGTGCCTACGGCACCTAGAGGGTAAAAAACTGGTTTTAATCTTATAATTGTACATTCTATATCCGCGGAAAGCCGTTTATAATACGATGCGAGAAATAACTATTATAAGTTTTCATTAATTATTTTAGATTTTAAATTTTTTTTGTCTGCAAGAAGCACAAGAAATTTTGAGAGAAAAATTTTAATCATTTGGTTAAAATGAGAAAATATTTTTTAAAGCAGGGAATCTTTGTGTACATTGTTAGAGCGATGAGAAAGGCATGGAATAAGGGAGAGGAGAAGAGTGTGGGGGAAAGGGGTAATGGAAAGGCTCGGAGATCAGTTTTCAAAAATATTTTATCGAAAATAAATGAACGCGGCATTACTGGTGTATTTTAAGAATTTGTGGTTAGTTTTATGTTAAATCAATACACATTTAAATGTGTGACATATAGAATAACGCCTTTTTGTCGGTTGTTATATGAATTAGTTGTTTATTCTCCATTTAAGGGAAGCTTCTCTATAGGTCCTGGGCAGGGTTTATCTATTTATTTCTTAAAATTCCTATATGACTAAGTGTTAGGGGCGACTCCGGCTGTTTAAAAGTTAACATTTCATTAATCTTATTCGTTGAAAAAAAAACATAAACTTGCAATTGTCATTAAATTTAATTAATTATTTGATTTTAATGCAAACGATTTATAAAAAGTTGTTTAAATATTTTTAAAACCCCATCTCGGTTAAACCCATATCGTAATGTATCTTTCTTCTTTACTGTATATTGTGTATATATGTATATTTTGTGAGTTCAATAATTTTTACTTTCACAACATTCAATATACACATTATAGTGTCATATTTTAAAAAAAATGTTTAATGGTAGTGTAAATCACTTTTGTCAATACGTACGACGGTTAAGTTATGGGGAAATATGATTTTCTTGGTTGCTGGTTAAAATAGACTGCTGTCTTTAAGTTTAACTTTTAAATTCTCTTTAGATTCTAAGAGTGCATTTACTAGGTGATTATTAAGATTGAAATAAAAATGTTTATGTTTATTACAATTTTTGAAATTATTCTTTTATTGATATAAATTTTTATTAAGCTTAATTATCACAGATAATAAAATCTAGACAATTTTGTATTTATTTTTCATTATTTTTGTTTAAGATTTTACTCGATCTAGATGATACTTTCAGGAACTTTTATTCAAGCATCTAACTAATTTAATATTCTACAACTGACAGCTTTCCGCAGATATAGAAATGAAAAATTATAAGATTTAAAACCTCGGAATTATTAAAACTGGCATTGATTTTATGATTTTTTTTTAATATATGAGGAAAATTGTCTGTCATACGACGCTTTATAAATATGATTTTTCAGTATGGCAAGGAGAGTCGGTTCTAATCCATCGGATATAAATCAATATCGAAGCCATTCTTAGAATATAAATTATACCTATTAGTCTAGGGAGTAACACAATATGTATGATACATTTTCTTTAGTATGTTGCCTTGCCCGGTTTAAGAATATTTGAATTTATTGTCAAACAAAATTTCTGTTGTGTTCAAAAACCTTAAATATTTTTTTAACAAAAATTTCAGAAAAAAATGATGGATGACAAGAAGACAATTGTTGAGGAGGGAGAGGAGATGCCACCACCCCCCGCCCCCGTCCCCACCTCACAGGAGAAGGCGGAGATTGAAAAGTTGGAGGAGCAAAAACTCAAGTCAAAGTTTCCAAGTAAGTAAATTTTACTCTAATTTATTTTTGCTTATGTTACAGGTCTTGTATATTTATAAGGCCCCCCCGTGAAAATTTCCTGTTACTTCTTTTTATTGTCAACACTATTAGTTTCTACTAGCAGCTACGCCCCTAGAGGCCTCTGCCCTTGTTGTGGAAGGGGGGAGAAGAGGGAAGTCGACCCTCCAACTTTTATTTTTATTTTTAAAAAGAAAAAATTTCGCCACCCTTTTATGAAGTCATATTGCTCTTTAGAATATTCTTGGTATTTCTTTTTTAGGTTTTTTTTACTAATAAGCATTTTTTAGGTTTGCCTAACAGACCTCTTGGCGGCGGTGGCGGACATTCAGCCTTTCTACAGAAGCGGTTAGCCAAGGGCCAGAAATATTTTGATTCCGGTGACTATCAGATGGCCCAGCAGAAAGGTCGGCTGGGTGGTCCCGGCAGGATGGCCATGCCAGTCCTAGCACAAACAGGAGAGGCACATCCCACACCTGACAGTGTCCCTGGTATGTATTTATCCAATTTCATGTATTAGGCAGGGAGGGAGGGGACATCAGGCTGTTTATTTCACTAGTCCCCAAAAGTTCTCTAATGACTATTTCTTATTTCTTGGTATATATAAGTTTTGGGAACTTTTATTGAATTTGATTGGTTGGTTCATTAAGCTAAGTGTCTAAACGTTTCAACCACTAATTGAAATCTACAGAAGGTATAATTTGGGTATCATATTCTTCATAGGGGAAATGCATCAATTTATCTGCCATTGTCTTATCACTTTAGATGCCTGTGTATTAGAACTCTTATTTGAAACAAAATTCCTTAATATCTTCTAACAATAAAACAAACTTTTGACCTTTTTTAACATGATTTATATTTATATGGTAGATACAAGTTACAACTGTAGGCTTACTAATTCATTGGCTCTAAATCGTTAGGTACTCAAATAAATCTTGATCGGCTGATTGAAATTTGCAGTATCCAATACAGTTTTTTCATCTATTTATTATCCATTGGCTTGTCCATTAAGATCCCTGAAAATAGAACATGTAATTCATATATAAACATTTTGTTTAGCGAGAAAGACTTCAATCATCCAACCTCTACATGATCATTCTCAAGCTCTCCATTTATCTGGAGAAAACCCCAACCAGCCTCCAGCTGTGGTTCCAGGTAGGAGCTTCCACTAGTTCTCATCCTATTATAAAAAGTAGTAAGGTTTTTTTTCTCAATCTTAATATCTCAATAACTAATGAACCGATTAGGTTATCTATTTGGCTATTTTATTTTCTTTGTTTATCTTGGGATGGCTTTGAGCTATTTTTCGTAGCCCCTGTCTGCCCCTTACTTTCCAGGAAAATAGTTTTTAACTATCACAGGATTAGTAGGTATAAACTCCAAAAGCACATTTTAATATGCTCAGTGTTAACAACTGAACCGATATTGCTCTCCTTAACACTAAAGTGTTTAAATATATTTTCAATTATTTTGTGATAGGGTAGAGTTAGACAAATGTCACCTTCTTGATGCCTCTAGAAGCATTGCCGTTAGTTTAGGATTTAAAATCTATATCTATTATGATCAAATACTTTTTAGGTCAGCCCCTTCCTAATCCTGCCATAGCCAAGCTGTCCACATAATGGCTTTGCATTGGTTTTTGATAATCAGCTGATCAGCACCACCAGTCAACTAAGCTGTCAACAAACCAGCAATATCCACTCACCTGTCATATTATCCATTCTCCCTATGACACCATTTTATCCTAAAAAGTTTAAATATTTTTAAGAAAGCTAATTAAAAATGATAAATATCAATATCGTTTGCGTTTCTTACAGTACTTAATACACATTATATAACAAATATATTTCGTGGTATCAGAATACATAAATGGAAAATCTGTTTTTGTAAGCTAAAGAAAGTCAACATAATCAGTTCTGAATCAAACATGGACTCATTTTCGATGACCCTTACATATAATAAACAACATTATAAAACTTTTTTATCTGCAAGTTTTAAAAAATAATTTTTGTTACAAGATTTTGCTTTATGTTTTTGTTAACAATCATAAAAATGTGTTTAATTTTCTCCTTATCTGGTATATTTATGTAAGATCTGCATTGAAAACTTATTTTCCAATTTATGTTAATTCCCTAATATTTTAGCCAGTTTTAACCATTTTACTAAGCTAGAGCATAATTTATCTAACTAATAATTAAGTTAAAGATTATATAAAATACTTACCTACATAAATATTTACATTATACATGACATGCAAAAGAATTCAAATCTGAATTAATAATCATGTTAGAAAATGGTCTTTTCCACTTATTTAAGTAGCCTAGTAAGAAATATTTTTATACAAATTAAATATTAAAAGTTTGTAAAAGCTTTATGTATAAATGTTGTTAGGGATGATTATTTCTTTTTAAATTTCAGTTGAATAAAATTTCAGTTTTAAAAAAATATTAAAATATTAATGATCTGAAATATCATAGACTGGTTGTCTGAAATTCTTATGCTTTAAGACTTATATATGCTTGATAAACATGCATACCTCCCTAGGTACTTGATTAGGGCCCTTATTTATTTAATTAATCTTTTAAGGCACATTCTTATGCATTTTTATTTTGGAATCAAGTTTTGACAGCTGAATTATTGAGTTTTATTTACGCTTTCCTTGGTAGATGGTGCTACTTGTAATAGTACACAAATTTTCCCGTTCAAATAGTATCTTAATACATCAGCTGTCATCTTGATACATATCTTTTACTATTATAAATCCTTTAAGTGCCAACAAAATATGTACTAATTAAAAAACGTATTTTAAATATTCATTAAAATGGAAAAGTTGATTTTCTTCGAGAATCTCAGTTTTATTAATCCACACCTCCGGTGACTCACCATGATATATATGTAAACAAAACAAATAAACAAAAAAACTCTGTAATTTCGAAGATTTTATTCAACTTCCTAGTGAAAATAATTAAAAATGTTCGTATATTTATGTATTATTAACAGAATATATATATTTATTTCTAAGTTGGATTATGTAAAAAAAAGTTTTACAATTATCAAGTCTAAAACCCAATGGATCCAGACATGTAAATGTTGAATTTATGTCTTTTTTTTTGCAGAGAATAATGTTGGAGCTTGCTTGTTTGAATGATAAGGATATGAGTCATTGTTGTATTGAAGATTGGATTAGTATTTATGCGTACGATAGAAACGTTAATACAAGAAAATATTCCTTATCTTCATCAACAGAAATAGTTAAAAGTAAGTTTATTTAACTTTTAATTGCTTTTTTATTATGGCTTCGAAAACAATTATATACGGGGAAGAAGAATCGGTTCTTAGCCTTACTGAAAAATCATGTATCGTATCGTATTATATCCTTTTTCCTACGAATATAAAAATGTACAATCATAATATTAAAACCAGTTTTGTTAGTCCGTGCTTTTGGCATCTCGGGTCTAACAAAACTGGTTTTAATCTTATAATTGTACATTTTTATATCCGCGGAAGGCTTTCTATAATACGATGTGATATTTTTTTTGTAGAAATATGCTTCGTTACCTAAAGTAGCAATTATTTCGTCATTTCATTTCGGAAATTGACCTTTATAATCACATAATACGTAATGTCTTCTAAAAGGGAGAGATAGGTTTCGGGGAAAATCCGTAAAGGTGTGTGTTTTAAGGCTTAAAAATAGTAGTAAAACGATAATATTCACTAAATATGTGTATTTTTTTTATTGAAAAGAACTATAGACAAAACCTTTTTAGTAAAGTTAACATAAATTTTTATCGTTCTACTACTGTTTTTAACTTATAACACATAACATTTACGGATTTTACCCGAAACCTACCTCTCCCTTATTTCTCATCTACATAAGATACCTATTAATATCGGTCTCTACCTTTTTAATTTTACAGAGTATCTAGGGAGGGAGAAAAATCTGTAAATTATACTGGTCCCCAGTTTTATCAACACATTCTCTCATTAGTTAGCTCAAAAATCTTCTGACTTACTAAAGCTTGTAATGTAATACAAAATAGTGTCTAAAATCAGAATTGTAAACCTTTCCTTTAATGTCTAACCTCTATTTCTTTTTTTATTTAGATGGGCAGCTGCTTAACAAAGTGTCACCATGGCCAACAAGAAGAAACCAGGCCGGATGACCGCTACACAACTGACAACACACGAGCAGATAGCAATCGTGTCCAGGATCCTGAATTCGACGAGAATTTGCGCCAAAAGTCGCGGCACCGTGCAGACGGCGACGGAGATCGTGGCAAAGGTTGGCGGCGCAAAAGCTCTGGCTTATCGCGATTTTCGCAGGATGGTAGACACGTCATACAGCCTCCATTTACGGTTGGAGCTTTTAATATTCAAAAGTAAGATTCATTTTAAAGTTAGACTGTTAAACTTTATGGGCACTTGAGGGCGATAATGTTTTTTTTTTTAAAGAAACGTTTTGAAAAGATTAGTTGGAGTCGTTTTTTTAGAGACAATTTCTCTTGGAAGTGTGGTGGTACCCTACCCCTAAATTAGTTACATATAACTCATGCTCAGCTCACAATATTATTTTATTTGTAAAACAGACATACACACAGTCATCCTGTTACTATTTATAGAATTTCAAAATAGGATCCAATTCAATAGCCCTTTATTCTCCTATCAGCAAACAACTGTCTTATGATCCGATAATTTATATTCCGTAATCGATAAAAACATAAAATATTCAGGTTTGGTATGGCCAAACTCTCAGATAAAGAGACATTACAGCTGATAGCTAGGCTGGTCAGAGAGTTTGATATTCTACTGGTCCAAGAAGTTGTGGATGTTTCTGGGAAAGCTCTCAACATTCTTCTGGAGGAAGTTAATTCTGGACAGAGCAGCCAAGGTTCAGGTGAGTTTAGATGTATGTGTTTGTGTGTGTAGCTATTGTTTCTTAGTGTGATCATAATCATAATTTTTTTTTATAAAAAAAAGCAGTATACGTTTATTTGCACAAGATGGTGCAATGATAAAAGTAAAATCCACTTATCTAAAAATTTGTTTATTTGAAAATTCAGAGTAAGATTTATTTTGTTATTCAAGTAGATTGACATTCCCCCACGCCCCCCCCCCCTTTTGGTTAAACACGGGAAATCTAGATATGTCTTTTATTTAAATAGTTTATTCAACTTTTATGATTCATCAATATAAAGGACATCTCTAACCTTCTCTCACTTCCCTTTTGTGACCCAAATTGTAAGAACTGAATTCTAGTATTATGTAAAGTACTTATTTAGGAAAATTGGAATTTTCATTTCTAATAAAAATACACAACCCCCCTCCTTTACCCACTTCTATTTTTAGGCCTTAAAATTTTACTATAAAAAGGAAACCTCACCTTGAGTAAAGCAGTTCTATTTGAACACTAACGAGATTCACATCTCAGTCTCCTCTCAACACATAATCTAGGAAAAAAATATATATATAAAATGGAAGGTATTTTAGATTGGACCGATGCCGAACTGGCAGCCTTTTTAGAACTACCTAATGAAATTATCCCTCCCCAGGATTTGGCTCACTCTAGTGAGGGTAATTGCTTTATAGACTCGAACCTAACTAATCTATTGGTAACAGTAGATTTTATTATTTTATTTAAGTCAACAATTCGGCCTAAGGCAAGCCGGAAAACTTTCTTTGCCAAAAGATTGATAAAGGTCCAGGAAATAGTTGAAACCCAGAATAAATTTACAGGTTTTAGACCTTATTTCAGATATCTAATAACTTTATCAAAATCGGATCCTAAGATCCAAAGATTTATGCTTGACCAATGTACAGAATGCCTTTATTCTTTCTATAAAAATAAAAACCCACTATAAATCTATGTATTTTTTTTTTCCATGTATATATAACTATAATATTTATTTAACGTTTATATGCCTTTAACCAAAATAAAAAAACTATAAATCTATTCATGTATCTAATGTATGTAACTATAATATCCATTTAATCTTTTACCTATATGTAAATAAACTATGTATATATTGTAAAGAAATCTTAGTTTCTTATTAACAACAAGGATGATTATTTTCATTTTAAGTAGCACCCTCACCTGTTTAGGAAGATACCAGAATTATAGGACTGAGTTTTCAACTTCTATACACTAGTCACAGTTTTTTTTCACTCTTGTGTAACTCTGGAAGGTATCTCACTTTGTAGGCCTAGAAGAAAATAGGTTTTACTATCACAAAAGAAACATTATTACTAAATAGAGATGGAAAGATCTTATTAAGTGTCCAGGGTAATCCCCCCCCCCCCCTCCGTGGTTTTTGGAATAGCACGGATTAATAGTTGTTTAGAATATCATGCAAGTCTGTGTATGCCTTAAACCATTACAGTGACATTTCCCCCTTAAATGAACCAACGACCAAAGTATAGAGAAACACATTTGTACCTTAAGCTAGGGGGTGTGTCGCAATCATGTGGTGCAACGTCTAAATTCCTTTCTAAGCAGAAGGGGGTGCTATGTATTAAAAATGTAAATATTTGTACTTTTACTTCTGTACTCAATATACTATATAGTGCACATGTATACATATAAATATTCTAAATTGTTCTGTGTTTATAATCCTCTTAAACCACAGTGACATAAAAAAGTGAAAATAGACATAAGAAACTTATAGTTACACAAAGTAACAGGTAATAAAATGTTATAATGAATAAATTATTTTACCATTCAATTTGTAAAAAACGAATTCAGTAATATTTTATCAATCAGTATGTTTAAAAGAAAAAGTATAACTATTTTAGGTTAATACTAATCTAGAATAAAATACGCCAAATTCCCACTGTGTGTTGAATTATTTGAGTAGAATTCATGCTGTGTTTATCCTATTATAAGCACTACTCATCAAAATATAAAAACAAATTTGAAAGTACCGAGACAAAATTATTTTGCGTTTTATAAAAACTTATATTTAAATGGTACATTAAAATCTTATCTAAGAAAATGTACATAATTTACGTATTTAACTTAAGTTATGTAAAAAAAAACTAACAAATATCGCGTCTCAGCATAAAAAATTAGCGAATTATCGAAAATAAACTTAAAAAGTTTTGTTCTCACTTCTTTTAATCTAAGTATATTATTTTAAAATCCTATGTAAAAGGGACATTCTACGAAAGATAAAAAATATATACCTTATAGTTAAACAATAAACATATTTATAATCTTCTCATTCTGTGATAAAAAAAGATGGAGAAATAAAATACACCTTTACTTATATATGTAGTAAACAAAACAAATAACAATTATAAATCGTATAAATGCATGTTTATAAAAAGTCGCACTCATAGTAATACGTAAAAAAATATAATACATGTAATAAGGTAAAGATACTAGTAATTCTAATTGAAAAAATATATCAAGTCATGACTAAGTAGTAAAACCTGTGTAAAACCATTGGTGGAAATTATCTTTAGTTTTGAGGGTTAACCCAGGTTACTTTACTAATTTGTACAAAAAATTTACATTTTAATACATATATATATATATTTCTATATATAATCTAGATTACTAGATAACGTGTATCACCAAACCAAACAAACCACCAATCAATTGATAAAGCAATCAATCAATCAATCAATCAATCAATCTACAAAATATCTAACACCAAATCTTAACATTAAGACAGGTGTTCTATTTAAAAAAATAAAAATTTTGTTTCGAACAATTTTGTGTTGTATCGCAAAATTAGCACTGTTTGGCCTAACGATCGCCATTCTAATATATAATCCAGCACTTATAGACATAATCGTTAAATTAATTCAGGAAATATTTGTCACTATAAAATCGTTATTTTTACACATCAAGAATAAAGTAGCCCAACATGTTTAAGAAGGATAAAAAGGAAAAAACCGAAACGGTAAACTTAAGAGAACTATCCACGAAACTAACTGAAGAATCTCAACCTGAAACATCAGGTGAAAATCCGGATAATCATGATTACGTGGAATTTGAACGAATTACTGATAGAGCGCAAAGGTCCAAACCTACTACTCCAGAGAGCTCGAGAGACCGCTCAGGTAACCGTGG
The DNA here is from genome assembly GCF_053477335.1 of Acartia tonsa. NCBI lineage: Eukaryota > Metazoa > Arthropoda > Copepoda > Calanoida > Acartiidae > Acartia > Acartia tonsa. Next base: position 49,708,830 of record NC_137263.1, on the reverse strand, counting down.
GGAACCACTACAGGATATAATTGAATGTCTCAAGGGAGATATGGCTTTCACTTCAACCATGGATAACGGTCTGGGACGTATCCTACTCAGTAACATTGCTCAACTGAAAGAATTGTCGAAGAAAGCTAATATACCCTATCTTGACAATCTGGACGAAACTATTGAAAATTTCAACGAATACAAAGACAGCGTAAACGAGCAAATACACAACAAGGTAGAATCTCAACTTGATAGACAGACCCTCAGTTTAGATGATATACTTAACCAAAAGCTGCTTGACCGAGAGCTTTCATACCATGACCAGACAGAGACTATCCGACCGCCAACAAAATTCGCTAAAAACGATGTCCTCAATAATGCAGAATCTAAGATAACCGCAGCCAACAACTCATTCCCTACGAAAAGGAAGTTTAGTGGATCTTCCCATCCTTCTCAACCATCCGTAGTTGAATTTCTCACCAACATGAATGCGGCTCAAAGGAAATGTAACCTTAGCGAAAGAGAGTTCACCGAGTATCTCAATCTCTGTTGCACTGGTCCAGTCTTTGATACCGTCTCCTGCATGATTGACGCAGGTAAAACACTGAATGAAATATACCAAGGTCTGCTAATGGCCTTCGATACCAGATTGAAACCCAAAGTGGCCAAGAAGGCACTTGACAAATATCAACCTCCAATTGGCGCCACGCTTAATAGCGTATCTACTGACATAATGAAACTAGGACAGAGAGCCTGTCTTGGGTACCAAAAGGGCGCTCAAGGGGCAGCGTACGATGCTCTTTGTATTAATGCGCTATTGGAAAGCTTGCCTGATTCAGTACAAATACTGGCAGATAACACCTATCACGAACTGAATAGTAGGCTTAACAGGATACCTACATTCGCTGACCTGCTCAGGGCACTGGCTAAATACGGAGAAAGCATTGATAAGGAATTTCTGAAATTGAAGAGATCAAAAGATAGAAGTGATTTCAGTCCCAGGTTCAACCCCAGAGCCATCAAAAGCGCGCACATATATCAGATCAATCGAGCTCCGGGAAGAAAACCAGAACAAAAGGATATGAAATATAAAGATTTTAAGCTCCAACCGAGGAATCAACCAAACCGTATGCCCAGGAACAGGAGTCAGAAGGTGTATGTAACCACACAAGAAAACAATTACCGAAACCAAGGAGGTAATCCATACAACTCCAATAGAAACAATTACAATAATGGAGGGTCTAGAAATAATTCATATGGAGGAAACCGTTATAATGCTAGCAACCGTAACTCAAACAATAACAGTTATGGAAACGGATATCAGACTCGTAGAAATAATAACCCCACAGGACAACAAAACAAAACTGGTTTAGCAGGAAAACTCTACTGCCAACTATGTGGAAAAACTGGCAGCCACAAATCATCGGACATATGCTACGAAATCAGGGATGATAACGGATGCATTGTCGCCATGAACCCTAGCCAAGGTAAATGCGGAATTTGCAAGAGGGAGTCAGGCGAAAACCTGTTCCATCCTGAAGAATTCTGTCCCAATAGGCCTATTATGAAGAGACTCAGGGCCCAAGGACTTCTGGAGTGGCCAGATCGTGACACCCGAGAGCACCTGGCAACACTCCGAACTGGAGAATTTAAGAACCCACAATAGCAACTACAGACTATCCACGCACCTTTGTATAATATTAAATGGTTTAACGTAAAACAAGTCAACAGACACGGACAAAATGATAAGGATACTTTATTTATCAATGACATTAGTCATGACATTGGAAGGAAATTATACCTTCCTATTAATCTAAATTTAGGACATGCCAATGTACACAGAGCTGTAACACTTTTAGATAGTGGAGCAGATCTACCTATTTGCCAAAAAGACTACTTTCTAAGATTATTTTCGGAATGTAGCGAATCTTACCTCCTCTCAAAACTTGTACCTTCAAAGGCAAGATTACAATCCTATACGAAAACTCCAATTCCAATTATGGGAACCATCAAAATGAAAATCAGTCACCTTAAGGGTCAACTGAAGGTGGACATCAACATGTACATTGTTGACAGTCCAGGCCAAAGTAGTACGCCTATGATAATGCCACTTAAAATGCTGGGAGCACTAGGATTAAACATGAATTGGATAGAGATTAGCGGAGAACAAGTTCCCCAGCTAATCAATATGAAAGAAAATAACACTACTGCCCTTTCATATTACTACTCAGATGCAGAACTATCATACTGCTATGGGTATACTAACTATTTAAGACCAAAGGAAGTTAAACCCATCCAATTCATAATATCACCAGCCACAGCAGTTACACTTGATGACAAAGTTCTTCTAACAGAAGACTATATACCATACTATAGTCAGCCATCCCTTAAAATTCAACCTTCAACCTCGGTTGTATATGAAAAGGATGGAGAGCTTATAGCCATGGCACTTGTCAAGAACATAAGCAATGACTCATTCAAGGGAGCCATTCGAGCATCAGTGGAACTATGCGATAATCATACTGAAACACGAGAGGTAAAGGAGCATACAATTAGACAGTTGATTAAAGATAGATCACACATCCTTCAAGAATGTCATCTACCATTCGAAAATGAGATTTCAATTAAGGAAGTTGTATTAGACAATTTACCAAATCTAGGACCAGGTACATCTGGAGGAGTTCCTAGTAAACTATATAACATTCACGTACGCTTCCCTGAATCCCCACACTTTCCGGCGAATGGAGAAGCAATCGACAATGATGTTGACACTCTTGATAAATCCCTTACAGAAGAACGATTTCCTGTAAAAGAAACAGCACACAACAAAAGCCAAGCAGAAATTGATACATACTATGATCCCAAAGAGACCATCCAACTGGGTTTTTATGACAATCTACCATCCGTCACACATGACGATATGGTACCAGATGGACTCACCATACCAGCTCTTGTTCAAAAACCTAGCGATATTGTCAAGGAAGAAGATTACGATCCTGACATCTGGCCGTACGTTAAGGATATATTTATTGACACATATCCTAGCGTAATAGCCAGACACTCTTTAGACACAGGACGAATAAGCGATACTTTGGGATACTATACAATTCGGTTGAAGCCTAATGTCACTCTACCAAAGTATAAGAAAATTTATCACAATCCCCCAATGGAAGCGCAAATGATGCGAGATATACTGGAAGCTCTGCTCAAACAGGAGGTTATAATTAAGGCATCCTGTGCAGGTGGAGATATTCCTGACTTTGCATCTCCTGCCTTTCTTGTTAAAAGAGCAAATGAAGCAAGTTCTGCTAGACTAGTGGTCGATTTTAAATTAATCAACGAGTGTATTGCACGTGAAGCAATTAGTATACCTAACTTTGCAGAAATTCTAAACGAGCTTCGTGATTGTATTCTATTTTCAAGTTTAGACCTTAAAAATGCATTTAACTCTATCGGGATCTCAAAAGAATCACAACCGTTAACTCAGTTCGTTTGCCAATTTGGTTCATTTTACTTCACTCGTCTTCCTACGGGGATGAACGTAAGTCCCAATATCTTAGACAGGTATTGTGACAAAATGTTACAGTATACTCCATTGAAAGACAAGAATGGTAAAATTGAAACTAATGACGAAAACCTTCCAATCATGGTACCAGACACACTAAAAGGGTGTCGTACCTACTATGATGATCTTATAATGTCCTCCAAGGGTCAAAGTACATGGCAACAAACTTTAGACGAGCACTTCAAACTTTTAAAAGAAGTAGTAAAACGAGTAGCATTCCACAATGGTAAATTTGATATGTCAAAAGCAGTCATTGCCAAATCAAAAATAAACTGGCTTGGATGGATCATAAGCAATAACTTCTGCATCGCCGACCCAAAACGTGTTCAAAAGGTAAAACTTCTTAATTTTCCTGTTAATCCAAAGGGAATGAGAAAATTTATCGGAACCGTCAACTCACTGAGAATAGGTTTAGGATTCAATGTATTACAACATGTAGGTAAACTCTCACCTTTAACATCAACAAGGCTCAAGGTTTTTACAGCTACTCAAGAACAACGTGATGCTTTCGAAGCCCTAAAGCAACAACTTACTGCTGCACCACTGTATAGTCGAATTGTACTCCCAGGTGCACCTAAAATTCTGTGCACAGATGCAGCTAGTGAAAGGTCAGCTTGCTTTTCGGCCGTATTGCTTCAAGTTGTTCCTGCCAAAAATCCTAAAGAAATTATACCTAGTTTCCTATACTTTGATGACAAAACCCATAGAATCATCTTTGATGCAAAATTACCGTGCAGACCTATACGACTTATGCATGAGAACGAAACTCCTAAAGAGTATCTCTCTAATCTTGAAATGTCAGACCCGCCTGAGTTTGACTATCTTACCGATAAGAACTTTGGCTATGACGACATGGAGAACTCATTGGGTGTTTGTTTGAAAAGTATGATAGTAGCACATAGATGTTCCCAGGATTATAATCAACTCTGCATGGATGTAGCTGACAAAATAAATAAATCTATTGTCAAGCACCAACTTCTAAATGGGCAATTCCGAAATGATAAACAACAATTAAACAACTATACTGAGAATATCAGAAACGGACGCTTGCTCATAGATGACAAACTATACATCTTTCAAATCCTTGCGAACGTACTTCACCGCACTATGAAGGTTGTAAATTCTACTACGGTACACGATGGAAACCAAATTTTGTCATTTGAAGCAGGGAAGAAACCCCCATTTTTCTTTCTACTATACCAGGTAAAAGGAAGACTCGTAGTAAGACCAACACTTTTAGATGCATACAGTGAATACTCACTTGCTCGTCATAGAGGATCTCTTGAGATAATCCTTTATTACTCAAAAACTATTAGCGAAGATATGAGAAAGCTCAAAATTCTAGATTTGGAATTATTCTCACTACTGAACTCCTTAGCAGCGTGTAAAAAGCTTGTTGGAGGAGATGAACTTCTAGCTCTGGTTGACTCAAAACCGTTGTATTTTCTTTATCATCAAGATGTTACAGAAAGTATAACAAAACTTGTCAATTGGGGAAAGAAGATAACTGGTAGCTTTCCTCAAATAAAACTTGCCTTTATAAGTACTCTTAAAAATCCAAGTGACTTTCTTACAAGACGTTTTGATGTGCCAAAACCTCAACTAACACGACTTCAACTACCTCGATATGTGAATAATCTTCTAGATGATTACATACCTAAGGATAGGACCTTCACCATCAACGAATGGATAAATTGGGTACGAGAAAACGATCAATTTCTTGAATATTGCGTGGACAAGAAGGAACGTCAAAAACTCCCTACCCATCAAATTGCAACTATAGATGTAGCGTTAAAGTACTCAAAGCGAAACGTAACGCACATATACAATCCCATAAAGGCTTTGGAGAAGATTTTAACTTTAGAAACAATTATTCAAAAACAACAAACCGAACTAAAAGACTTGTACGATGAGTGCGCAATAGCACCAAATCACCAACTGACTAAGGATGATGTCAGTTACACATTAAACCATGGAATATTATACATACAAAAACAATCTACACATGCAAAATTAATGATCCCAGAATCATTAATTGCGGCCTACATATCAATGTCACATTTAACTTCAAATCATGCAGGATATGAACGCATGATTGCCATTTTAGAAAACTATTATCATAAAGATTTAGGACAACTCTGTAAAAAGTTTAGTAGATCATGTTTCGCATGCCAACTTTGTAACTATCAATCACGACAGAATAAACTTAGACCCTTTCCTCTAACTTCAGATGCATGTGAAGTTTTATATATGGATCTTATGGAAAATATGGGACCATCTGGACAACAATCTAAATTTCAAAATGTCCTTCTAGTTAAAGACCCAATTTCCAATTTCATGATACTCATTCCAATGAGAACCAAAACCGCAGAAGAATTTATACATGTATTTGTAACCAATGTCTATCAAATTTTTCATCCTCGTCAAATCTACTCAGATAACGGGAAACTATTCTCAAGCAAAGATACAATATCAACCTTAGCATTACTAAATGTTGAAATGATTTACTCCAGCGCTTATTCACCACAATCGCATGGAAGCATAGAAGTCATGGTTCGTGTTTTTAAACAAGCCATGCGAAAGTATCTCACCATTGAAAGTAATCTAAATTGGTCACTAATGGCACCAATAGTTTCACATCTTCACAACTCCTCTAAGATTGTGAAAAGTAAATTTTCTCCCTATGAAATTATATTCGGACAAAATACTCACCTTTCAACAGGATATCTCGATCACTTAAATCTACCAAAACTTCATCCTATTATTCAAAGTCACCAACTAGATTTAGAAAAGAAAAATATCCAACTAAAGAAAATACTTCAAGAATGTCAAGATCGAATTGTTAAAGAACGAGACAATAGAACTGAAAGACGAAACAGAACACGAGTCCTTAGAAAATTTGCTGTAGGGGACTTTGTTTTCATGAAGGATCGATCCATCACACCAGGATCAACAAAACCTTTACGCTCAAAGTTTTATAACACTCCGTTTGTCATTATATACGACAGACCAGCCACTGTTCTTCTTCAACGATTATCTGATGGAATAGTTTTGAACAGACATAAAGATGACATTAAGAAATATGTTAAATTCTCTGAAGAATTTGAACACCTACCACCAGAAGTTCTTAAAATCTGTCAGCAAGAAGTATACGAAATTACTGAACAACAACTTGAAGATCTCCTTAAGGTAGAAGATTTTAAGGTTGAGCAATTTGAAGATAATATAAAAGAAGATGAAAAACTAATAAATGAAGATTTCCTACCACCGTTACCCTTCATACCAGAAGAGGAAAACGAACTTGATATTGATGATGATGAAGATGACAATCGTGTGACAACGCGAAGTATGGCAAAAAGGGTCACCTTTGGTGACACCTCCAACGCAACATAAGTTTTTTAAATAGAACAAATTTAGAATGTTTAAGTGTATCACATTCACTGCCATCTTACTATCCAACCTTTTACACCCAACCAACCTCTTCACCTTCTTTCACTCTGATGATACCATCAAAACATACTATAAGTATCAAGAAGAAATTATCACTGAGGTGACATTTAACATTCCTGACATTGTCACGAATACATCTGAGATTTTTATGAAAGTATGGGAAAAACTCCACATGGAAAGTGTCTACATACAAGCCGGAGACTTTTTCATGCTCACATCAAAAGTAAACGATTTGCAAACAAAACATAAAGAGTTAGTTAAAACCTTAAAGACCATACCCACACATATAAATACGGAAAATAACATTACGATTGAACTTGATAAATCTTCGCTGCAACAAAAAATTAGAAACATTCAAATAACAGGAGTTCAATTAGAACTCTTGATGAAATCTAAAACCATCGACACACTTAAAGCAGACGTAGAAAAATTCTCAAAATTTTTGTCAATATATGAAGACTTAAACACCGACGCGGAACAAGTAGTTGAAACTTTAAACGATTTCTACACAGTAATACAGTTAACCTACCATAAGGTAAAAACTAATTACATTCAACAGTATTTACTGCCCGAAGAACAGAATGATGCCATCGATCTGGACTTCAACATTCTAGGAACTTATCTAGATGATAATCAAAATGTAATATGTATCATAAATCAAAATATACTCAAAAAACCCATTAAATATCGTAGATTTTATGCGATTCCTTATAATAATATGTCTTTGGAACATAACTATATTTTAAATCAAAATACAAGTAAAATAGAACAATTGTTCACACCGACACAAATTAAATTGGGTAACGTCAATACAAACGAACAATGTCTAAATAATCTTAATGAAAATTTTCCCAACTTTATAAATGCAACTAATGTTATTGAAACATGTCAATTCATACCTAATTACAAACAATTTCACAAAACAGCTAAAGGAATACTTCTTTATCGCTTATCACAAACAGATTTGGATACACTCAACAAGCAGTTCAAAAATGATACCAATGTCACGCTTTCAACCAATAACTTACCTGTCTATCTTGAATTCAATGGAACGATCACAATTAATTCCCATTATTACGATAATATATCATTTAACGATACACAAACTTTCAAATACACATTCACCAATTTGACGAAAGCACAACAATATGAAATTTCGCTCAAAAATCGTAACACATATGAAATTCGATACGATTTCTCGAACATTGACCAACTTCTCACTGATAACTATCCAATATTCATAATGGCAACTGCCATTTCGTTCGCATTTTTTCTAATCATTATCACTATAAGATCACTCTCCTTTAAGTGCCAAAAACATAAACCTAAAGAATTTGACCGATTTTTACGAAATAGGGCCGAGAAAAATCGTCAAAAAAATCGAAAAAAATATAAAGTTTCGCATTTTTAACAATTTGTTAACAACCTTGTATTGCAATAAAAAATAATTTTACTAAAAAAATTTTTGTACAAAAAACCAAATTCCATAGCATAACCATCAACCTGGGTAAATAAAATATTTGTAAATACAACTATTTAATCTCATAATCCGCATCTATTGTATATTTACGGGTCCCTAACAAATACGCAATTTATTAAGTACCATCTCTTACAATAATCATTTATAATATATATATTAAAACTAGTATGGACCAACCAATGGGTATGAACTATCTAAAGTTCGAAACTGGAGATATTATAACTAGTATGGACCAACAATTGGATATGAACTATCTGAAATTCGAAACTGAATCAGTTTGTAACTACTTACTTGATCTCCTTCTTCAAAGAAAGAAGCTGCCTCGCGAAACAGCAAAGGCTTTCAAGTATATTTCAAACATAACTATGCGTTTTAATCACATTTTAAATACTACAGATACAAAATATATATTTAAATTTTCAAGCATTAATCTTCCTTATTTTGTCACCCTAACAGCAGAACAATGTTATATTACAAACAAAACCTTGCTATACAAATCATTTCAAAAAACCGAAATGATTATTACATTAGAACCTAACAAAGTTTTACTATATAAAAATAATATCGTGACGATCTTGTATGAAGATTCATTTGCAAATAAGGCACTAAATCCTATATACGACTCAAAACCTTTTACAACACGTCTACTAGACAAATACAAAGTGAACTAAAAATATGCATTATTAAAGTTATACCTTCATATCGTTCATACAAGCCATCATCAATAATCTTGAATATGCTGTACATAAAGCATAATATAAAATAATAAAAAACAACTATACAATAATTGGTATAATACCACACTCTTGTAAATATTATTATAATTGTTAACAAACATATCTTAAATAAGCCGTCTTAACAGCTTAGACAACTAAACCATTATAAAGAGCTGTATATTGTTATCTTCTTAGTTAAAATACTACTATAATTGTTACTGCATCAGTTTAAATTAGCCCCCTAAACAATGCTATTAACAGCTAAAACTTATCTAACGTAATCTATAATCCATAAGGTTCATATAAAATCTTGAAGAAAAAATCAAAAAATAACATTTTATTATTGCTTTAAATTAACCATGTGTATAAGACCTCTTTCTTCTCAGGGAGGAAGGATGCTAATCCTTAATCATTACCTAATACCTTCCCCCCCCCCCTGATTTAAAAGGTTCATTACCCTTCACACATTTGTCTGTAAAGATTATAATAATCAACTATATAATATCATTACCTAAGTAACATATCTATATCTAATAAAATGCTTTTATTGTTATTGCAAATGTTAATAAAATAGCCGTTTAACGGCCTTAAAAAATTATTAAATAAACATTATAAAAGTATATAATTTTAATTCTATAGCAACTAAATGCTACAATTATAATGTAACATAAAATAAATGTAAATTCTGTCCTCGTAAAATTTTCATGTGTAAATAAATTATATGGTATTAGCATAAGGACCTATCTATGATATAACCAAAACACTCAAAATATAAACTATTGTTACATCTCATCAATGTTTTCAATAAAATGTACCATTTTAATAACCGTCATATAAAACCGCGAAATTTCCAATTAAAACATGTTACCACTGAAATGTACCTTAAAATCGTGTCATTTCAAATACAATATATAAGTTACAAAAACGGGGTAATAAACAAATATCCTCGTATATACATAATATACGCATAAACCTAACTCTAATTAGACTTAAACATCCTACTACTTTTGTATAATTATTGCTCATTATGAAAACTGCTCGAATGTAAAATTCCCTAATTATTAGACTAATTAAAAATTTTTTTTTGGGGAAGGAAAAGTAGCAGAATATCAAATTATAAATTTCTCTATTCTTCTAAATTAGATTAAGTTAATCTAAGCAAAATTATTTTATAAACAACTTATTATTTATTGCTCTAATTTATCTCTATTCTTACCCTTCCTCAAGATAAAGGGGACATAAGTGGTTTTCTTACAATAGAATAATTTAGTTTAAAGAAAATGCCTGACAAGTACAATAATCGATATTGCCTTTTTCAAGGAATTTTAAAATTTGTTAAAATAAAAATTTAAAGGGTTTAAAAAAATGTAGTGACAACCCTTAGTTAATATGTTATAAATCATAAGTTTATAAATTTAATCCATAAAAAGTAGTTAACCTGTAAAGAGCAGAACAAGTATCTCATTTTTTTTCTCACACCATTTTTTTCGCCACATTTTATATATCCATAAGAAATTTTAGCAGTCTTTAGTCTGAAAATAAAAAAACCTATTGGCACGGAAAATTTTCCAACATTTATAATTTTCTAAAATAACATAATTAAGGGCCAAATATTAAACAGGATTAAATGTACAAGCATAACTTAAACAGCGTAGCAGCTATTAAAAAATAAATAAAAAAAGCCAAAAACTAATAATGCCACAGCTTGCTTTAGTAATTACATAACGAAGAAACGTAGCGCAGCTACATATTTAGTTATAAAATTATACAAGAAAACAAAAGCGTATTTACATAGTAGTTTGTTTGTAATAGGATTTTAATAAAATATTTCAATATAGCAAAGATATATATAGCCTTTTCAAAAATGTTGTACATATGAGTTTAAAATTATCCACTTTGTAGCATATGATGTAAAAAAATTAAAGGTTAGTCAATTTGGGTACATTTGAATTAAAAAAAGCTTAGAAAGGAACCAGATCTAAAAAAAAAAGACTATAACTTTGCATATCACAGAATTAATCTGTCTCTGACAAAAGTTTATAATTTGACAAATAATTTGACTTACTTTAAGCATAATTATAATATCACGAGTTAATTAATCAAGGTGCTTAATATTAAACAAGCCTTTGAGATCATATCGGGTAACTTATATCAGGTATCTTTAATTGCAACAAGTAATAAATAAAATACTTTACTGTAAAATAAAAGCTCCAAATGAATCAGCTTTCATAATAATTTAACTTACTTTAAGCATAATTATAATATCACGAGTTAATTAATCAAGGTGCTTAATATTAAACAAGCCTTTGAGATCATATCAGGTAACTTATATCAGGTATCTTTAATTGCAACAAGTAATACATAAAATACTTTACTGTAAAATAAAAGCTCCAAATGAATCAGCTTTCATATAATATTCACATAATTGATAATTCAGCTTTATCACGTCAAGTATCACATTCGGAAATGGTTAATTTGAAATCAGAAAATAATATAGTAAAAAAATGCTCGAAGAAATTACACAATTGTGATTAATTAAATAATAGATAGACATAAAACCTTAGGAGATCCTTGTTTTAGACAACCAAAAAAAATCCTCTGAAGGTTATCACAAAAATTAAAATTCTCTCCATATTTGAGTAAACAATAAGGATAAAACCTTAAATTTTATGAAAAATAAACTACCATTTAAGGATTAATGTCTAGCATAAATTATTTTTTTCGACCCAACTCAACCTCATTTAAACTCTGGAACCGTTGAGCACTTCTTCTCGGCAGCCTAGATCTCATTCTTGGATCGAAGGGAGTCGACTGCCTAGCATCAGCTTCTTCTGTTATGAGAGGGCGCACGTAATCCTGGATCTCCTGCGAATCCTGCAGGTACTCTCTTAACCTGACCAGCTGTTCAGGTGTGCCCTACAATAAAGCCAAGGTAAACAATTTTACTAATAAGCAGATAGTCTTAAACAGAAATCAACCTTTGTACACATCCACAGGTTCTTATCAGGTAAAGAATGATAATATCACAAAACTTGTTAGTACAGATTAAAAGTAAACAAAACTCTAACCTAATAGCTATCCTTGACTAGATTTAATATTGCAAATTGACTTTAAGTGTAATGCTCACCTGTAGGGTACTATAACCTTGAAACTCACTCCCATCTGGAGAACGTGGGATCTTGTTGATACTTAAAAATGGGTTAAGAGTGGAGCTGAATGGAGGGGTGGAGGTAAATGAAGGGGATGGTGCACTGGGTCTTAGGCTAGAGGTTACCAGGGATGCAGAGGGATCGTTGTTTCCTCGAAAAATCATGGTGTTGTTTAAACTAGCCGGATCTTCACCAAGACCACTATCTGTGGGCTCCTCAGCTTTAGATTTTTCAGCATTATCACTCCCCAAATCAATCAAAACAAACTCCCCTGCCTTACTCACAGGATTATTAATCACTGGAGAAGTTTCATTCGTCTTAAAAGTTTTTAGAGGAATTGCATTTTCCATTATATTTGTGGCTGGAGGCTGTACTCGAATAGGAGGAGATCTTAATTCATCATACAACCGTTCCTAAAAAAAATAATATTCTTAAATTGATATGTTGAAAATAAAACTTCTAAATAAACAGTCACCATTAATCTTAAAAATTTTATGATTATTTTCCAGCAAGACTTTTATACTGAAATATCTACCTAGGAAAAGATAACTTTGGCTAAAGAAAATAATTATCTCTTTTCTAAAAAAATAATATAATACCTTCAAGGGTGTCTGAACATTGGCTAAACCCCCCCTGTTCTCTGTTGTTCTTGATACAGAGGGGGGTGGCTTCGGCACAGTAGGTCGCTGGTGGGGAGGTGAGGCCGAGTTGTCCGCGGGGACACCACCAGGGCTGCTGTTGCCTACCTGCGGAGCTGGAGCTTGTAAGTCGGGGGAGCCCGTTAAACTCGGTCTGGCCACAGTCGATGATTGGCCTAAGGGTGCCTGAGCCCCTGACCTCCTCCTCTGACTGAAAAACAGAGCATATAAAAACTATTAACCCACTACATTGTGGGAATGCAGGGGGAAAGCCAATATAACATTATATACACTTATACATTTACACTTTTATATAGAAAGGGAAAATTTTCTTATGTCAATGATAAGGATTACCTACCTATTAAAAAAAAAATGTATAATAAAAGTCGTGCTAAGAAAATAATAAATACTCACATTAAAATTATGCCAAAAGCCATCAAAGCTATGAAAAAACAGCCTCCAACCCCACTAAAAAATCCCTCCAAGATTAATTCCACTTCTCTTATTTTAATAGTGGCACTTGTCGCAGGTCCCGGGGTGGTTACTTGAGTTGGAATAATCGGTGTGATAGGAATAGAGGGATCCCCATCAGGGAAGGGATAACTGGAATTACTAGGCAGAAATGGGAAAGCAGTTGTCCCAGGCGAAGGGTTATTTCCCATAATTTCCTCCCACCACTTTTTATAATCCACCCTCACACGTCCACTATGCATTTTAAGGTTCTCTGAAAAGCATATCAAACACTTAATAATTTGCAACACAAGTCATATATCAATCATTTTATTAAAGCTAATCAAGGATACAAATAAACACACAAGAGATAATTTAATAATATGAAACATCATTCATATGGCGGCTACTATCTATCTATTCATTGTTTTGATTCAGAGCGCAGAATGCCGCGTTCAATTATGCACATATGATAAGGATTTTATTTATAAAAAATCATATATATAATTAAGTTTTAAAATAATTAATCGTTCTAAAAAAAAATCAAAAATTTGTCTAAATTACAAAAAACATATGTAATTATATATTTCTGTGTTTTAAAATGTTTCCCCCCTAGAAATTAAACTATAACTAAGGCTTCCCCTTTTAAAAACGAATTTTACCCCCCCCCCATTTCTTTTAAAGATAAACAATCAGATAAGCTTTCTCACAAATCAAAACAATTAATATATTTGAGAGATTTAAAGCCAAATGTTAATATTTAAATCAATTAAAAATTTCTATTTGTTAAAATTTTAACTTAACTTGGCCTGTAAAAAAATATTTTATTGTCACTCACCTGTGCAAGACAGACATACTAACAGTAGCATGACCAACACAATGAACACTTGCGACAAAACAATAACCCACACAAATTGTGGGTCCACCAATATCTTTTCCAAGTTCAAGTCATTGGAATAACTAAATATATAAAGCTTTAACATATGAATTTAATTGATTTTATAAAAAAATATTCAAAATTTGTATATTGACTTCACCTTGTCTCTGTACCCAGAGATTTCAATCCCATGGCCTCTAGGGTAACTTGGGGCGCAGCCGTGCTTGTAATGACCTCAGTAATACTCTCCACAGAGCTTACCACCAGTTCTGTAGTAACTTTAGGCATAAAATCCTCATAGGGATTAAAAATTTTGTAAGACATTTTTTTCTTCCCTAAGCTAATATGTTACCCCTTAAGACTCTTACTTATAACTGAAGAAAAAAATAATAATATTAACAAATTTTAAAAAATTAAAATAAAAACAGGAAAATTATATGATTCCAACAGCCAAGAACTAGAAGAACTTCTACCAAACGGTAAATTAATTTTATTATTACAATATTTCCCCCTGAATTAAACTACTCATTCAAGAACGACGACATTTTAAAATGCTTATAAAATCAATCAAAATTAATGATAGGGCTATAGCATAAAATTCAAAAAATCCTTGTGTAATTATGGCTGGACGGTAAAATACTACCTATGTACCAACCAATCCACAGCTAAATCAAGCTTTTCTTTTATGTAATATAATAATATGTATCTTGTTGACGTCAATTACGGCAAAAGTAATATAGGGCAGCCTCGGAAAATAGACTTTATTTATCTTTGATTTCCCAACCCAACACAACAACACTAACCCTCTTATTTGCTTTAATCTCTTTCCTTTATATAATATCTTGTCGACGTCAATTACGGCAAAATGTATTATAGAGCAGCCTCGAAATATTGTTTTTAATGCCCTACCCAATAAAAATAACACTAACCCTCTCTCTTGCTTTAGTCTCTGTCTTTTTTTTAATCTTGCAAAAATAATGAACACACACATTATAAGAATTTATTTATTATACAACTCTTGTTCAGATTTATTGGAGCAGTTAAATGATGAGTTGGCTATCAGGAACTTGGAGGAGGAAACAAACAGTCTGGCCATCCTTTCAATATCCAGGGAGCGATTCAGGATTACAACGCTCACCTCCGTGATGGGTCCCACAGGTGAACTCCTGGGTTTTGTCCTACCCCTCACCACACCACCAGAGAATATTCAGAAACTGGATTACACCCTCCATCCAGTTCATAACAACTCAACACCGCAACAGCAGCCGGCAAATTTGTTAGAGTCAGTCATACCTCATGTGGCCGACTATCAGTACCGAGTAAAGGGTTTACTCACGGTCAATGATTCCAGTGTCCTAAATCTAATGAGTCACCAAAAAATAGTGCCCATTGTAGCAATCGAATCTACCCGATTGACAATGAATAAACCAGCTTGGGAAATAATTCGGAAATTTTCCCTCTCTCCTTTCCAAGGAGCTGTTCATTGCCACCCTTATCTTCCTGATGATTCTCCACATCCTCAACCGCGGGCCATCAAAAATGGCAATAACATTTACGTAAGAACAAACTACTTTTATTGCTATGGAGTTGTCCTTATTGATTTGGTGCACATCTCTTCCACATTAATCGGAGAAGAAACCTGCAACCATCAAACAGCTATCTCAAGCTTTGTTCAGCCAGGCTCAAATCCTGAACAGCACTACTAAACAGGTGAACTCAGTTTCATTGGCTCCTGTGAACCATCAACGACGGGATGCATGCTCCACGGACAAGTTACCTTCAGGAGCAATATGTCTTCCAGCATTGATCTACAAAATCTACTCCATCAGGACAGCATGTACTTAATTTCACCAGTAACAGAGGAAGGTTACAGAACCTACAACCACCTCACATATGTCATGGATACCGATGCATTCAGACGCATCTACACCCGCCAGCAGCTGCTCAACATCCTCAAAACCACCGCCAATTACCCCCATGAGGTGGCTGAGGAAAAATTCCAAACGATTGCGCTTGATGTCCGCACCATTTTCAGAACAGACGTTTTCCATCTTGCAATCCTCATCACTCCTGGCTATCACCGTGGGGAATCTGTTCTCCAAGCATATGCGCTAACCCCATCAAGCCTCACAACTCTCTGTCTACAGAACAAGCTGCATCAAGCGACCATCCTATAAAAAGTTACATAAAAAACATTATCGTATAACAAAATTTATAAAATCATGTTTTTTTTTTGTTTTTTTAAGTTTGGGCACAACTTCCATTTTCCAAGAAAGGGGTATTATGATCATAATCATAATTTTTTTTTATAAAAAAAAGCAGTATACGTTTATTTGCACAAGATGGTGCAATGATAAAAGTAAAATCCACTTATCTAAAAATTTGTTTATTTGAAAATTCAGAGTAAGATTTATTTTGTTATTCAAGTAGATTGACATTCCCCCACGCCCCCCCCCCTTTTGGTTAAACACGGGAAATCTAGATATGTCTTTTATTTAAATAGTTTATTCAACTTTTATGATTCATCAATATAAAGGACATCTCTAACCTTCTCTCACTTCCCTTTTGTGACCCAAATTGTAAGAACTGAATTCTAGTATTATGTAAAGTACTTATTTAGGAAAATTGGAATTTTCATTTCTAATAAAAATACACAACCCCCCTCCTTTACCCACTTCTATTTTTAGGCCTTAAAATTTTACTATAAAAAGGAAACCTCACCTTGAGTAAAGCAGTTCTATTTGAACACTAACGAGATTCACATCTCAGTCTCCTCTCAACACATAATCTAGGAAAAAAATATATATATAAAATGGAAGGTATTTTAGATTGGACCGATGCCGAACTGGCAGCCTTTTTAGAACTACCTAATGAAATTATCCCTCCCCAGGATTTGGCTCACTCTAGTGAGGGTAATTGCTTTATAGACTCGAACCTAACTAATCTATTGGTAACAGTAGATTTTATTATTTTATTTAAGTCAACAATTCGGCCTAAGGCAAGCCGGAAAACTTTCTTTGCCAAAAGATTGATAAAGGTCCAGGAAATAGTTGAAACCCAGAATAAATTTACAGGTTTTAGACCTTATTTCAGATATCTAATAACTTTATCAAAATCGGATCCTAAGATCCAAAGATTTATGCTTGACCAATGTACAGAATGCCTTTATTCTTTCTATAAAAATAAAAACCCACTATAAATCTATGTATTTTTTTTTTCCATGTATATATAACTATAATATTTATTTAACGTTTATATGCCTTTAACCAAAATAAAAAAACTATAAATCTATTCATGTATCTAATGTATGTAACTATAATATCAATTTAATCTTTTACCTATATGTAAATAAACTATGTATATATTGTAAAGAAATCTTAGTTTCTTATTAACAACAAGGATGATTATTTTCATTTTAAGTAGCACCCTCACCTGTTTAGGAAGATACCAGAATTATAGGACTGAGTTTTCAACTTCTATACACTAGTCACAGTTTTTTTTCACTCTTGTGTAACTCTGGAAGGTATCTCACTTTGTAGGCCTAGAAGAAAATAGGTTTTACTATCACAAAAGAAACATTATTACTAAATAGAGATGGAAAGATCTTATTAAGTGTCCAGGGTAATCCCCCCCCCCCCCTCCGTGGTTTTTGGAATAGCACGGATTAATAGTTGTTTAGAATATCATGCAAGTCTGTGTATGCCTTAAACCATTACAGTGACATTTCCCCCTTAAATGAACCAACGACCAAAGTATAGAGAAACACATTTGTACCTTAAGCTAGGGGGTGTGTCACAATCAAGTGTTTGGACCTAAGTAGTCATGGAGAAGGACGAAACTCTTTTGTATTGCAACTAGGACTATCAAGCTCCACGTTTAAGTATATTATGACTGACCCGCT
The DNA here is from genome assembly GCF_053477335.1 of Acartia tonsa. Classification (NCBI taxonomy): domain Eukaryota; kingdom Metazoa; phylum Arthropoda; class Copepoda; order Calanoida; family Acartiidae; genus Acartia; species Acartia tonsa. Next base: position 49,690,625 of record NC_137263.1, on the reverse strand, counting down.
GTCTCAAAATAGCTACTCTTTATTACCCCATTCTCGCCGAGTATGGCAAGTGTCCCAAATTAAATCACCGTAATGAATAACGCTCTCCGCAGAGGAGCTTGGGTTAAGAATTTAGATATCTTTACACTAATAAGTATCAATATTTATTGAGTATCTAATATTGACAGTACTTCCTTCATAAATTTAAAAGTAATATGATATCTTTGTACCAAAGGACATCGCAAACCAATGATTCTGATTTACAGTGTAGCTTCTAATAATTATAGGGAAGGTTTATAACTATTTTGGGGAAGGGTACTCCCACTCTTCTTATAGAAATTACCCCTTCCACCAAAATACGAATTTCTTTTTCTTTTAATTATCCACGATTCCACACCTAGGTGACAAAGAGGGGGGGAAGTTTTGACACATTTGCGTAAACAGTGAGTATTACAATATCTTTGGACTGAGAGGATAGGTTATTACTTAGGGATAAAATCATTCATATATGATGAATTTTCCCAAGTTTTGAGATTTTTTGGATAGGCCTCCAGGTTCAGGAGCTGCAGGCCTCCAGGTACAAGAGCTGCAGGCCTCCAGTAGGTCTCTGGACAGGTAAAAATGAAAATAAATATTTTTAAGAGATGGAGGTCAACTTATCAAATATGCATCTTTTTACTTCAAATATGTAAATAACATTTAAAAATATGCATATTTTGTTATATAAAATGACCTCTAACTTTTCAACAACAAAAAATTTATTTTGATTTTTACCTGTCCAGAGACCACCTGCAGGCCTGCAGCTCCTGAACCTGGAGGCCTATCCAAAAAATTTAAAACTTGGGAAAATTTATCGTATATGAATGATTTTATCCCTAATAACCTATCCTCTCAGTGCAAAGATAAAGCCTATACTTACTGTTTACGCAAATGTGTCAAAACTTCCCCCCCTCTTATTTTATGTAAACAAAACAAACAAAAATAATTTTTATAGGACTGTATGAGGTGTTGGCATCCCCAAGGGTTGGAAGGTCCTCTCACAAGGAGCAGTACGCCATCTTTTACAAATCAACTTTAGTTCAAATAAAAGTAAGTTTTTTTGTGAAATAAAAAAAAATGTCATATTTCATAATTGTTCTAATACTCGATAGGTAGTGTGTTGCTGTTATATAACTTAGTCTTATTTAAAGAGGTAGTGTGTTGTTGATATATAACTTAATCTTAGGTATTTAAAGCTTAAAATTAAACTTAAAAAATGAATGACTGGTTTAATAGAACTTCCCTTTAGTATAACAGCCCTGAGAGAGAGAGAGGAAGGAGACATTAACTGTTTTTTATACTAGTCCCCATAGTTTTATAATAACGTTATCTTAATCATTGGCCTAGCAACTTTGGGGACCTAAGTAAATTTTGATGTGTTGGTTAATTTTATTGATAGTTCAAACGTTTCACCTACTAATTTTAATCTACAGAAGGGGTAATTTGTGTATCATCATTGGGGATGTACATAAATATATCTGCCATTGTATTATCCTTAATCTTTTTAGATTTAGGCCATCGTAGGGTAGTGGCGTTTTAGGATTTAGTTTTTTTTAATGATTTTCTATTTTAGAATAGTGAGGTTTATCACGACCCAGGAGATATTTTTATCCGCGAGCCATTCTTAGGTACATATTAATTTTAGTTTAGATTAATATTTTTGTTGTAGTTGCTAGGGTTGGCAATCCGAATCCGCCAAATTTTTTAACCCAGAATCAGCAATTCAAATTGCGGTTTCGGATTGTTAATTTTTATGACTTTTGTAGCACTTAAAAAAAATATTTAAACCCAAAAAGTAAAGTGGTGGGTAGCATCTAAAGTTCTTTGTTTTTTATTTTTACAGTAGCTTTTCAGGCTTATTTTAGGTTAGGTTAGGTTAAGTAAGGGTTAAAATTGGCCGCTGTAGGGGCTAGAATTTTTTTTATTTATTCAAAGGCCTTTAATAGTTATTTCTCGCATCGTATTATAAACAGCTTTCCGCGGATATAGATTAAAAATTAAAGCCAGTCTTTTAACCCCGAGGTGCCGAAGGCACGGACTAAAAAACTGTTGTTTTTTTTTGTAAGAATCTGACCTAAAATTTGGGCGGATTGCTTACCCTGGTACCTATTTTGTTTTCATATTTGTGTATTTATTGTTTCAGTTTCCGTGAGCGTAAACACAGTCAGTCCAGTGGGTAACGAGTTCTGTTTAGTATGTATCCACACACAACCTACATCTGCAAACAAAGAAATTGATCGTCTGGTGGATGTACAGAAACATGTAAGCAACATTCTAATTGACTAAAGATACATTTATTAATTGCAAACTTTTTTTCGGGGCGAATATAAGGATTATTTATTGTTGATTATAGAAGAATGGGTTGAGTTATCATCAGGGGTGTATATTCTGGATGGGATCTCCTGCTAAAAAGAGGGGCGAGGAATATGCTGGAGTAGGGAAAACTAGGGGGAAACAATATTTTTCAGCCGGGGGGAAGAAATGAATCTTAGAATATTACCCCCCTGGTAAGTTCTCAGGTATACTTTCATACAATCAGATAGACAACAGTTTAATATATCCCAGGTAAAAGATACGTGGAACATGGACAACATAATAATCCTGGGAGACCTAAATGCCTCTGGTCAGTACATCAAGTCACGTGACTGGGAGACAAACCGGTTGCGCGGAGCAGAATATAATTGGTTGATAGCTGATCACGTGGATACAACTGCAACCAATACATTGGCTGCTTATGACAGGTTAGTGGTGTATTTGAATCTTCATAATTAGCCAATAATTATCATATTTTACCTGAGGTAAGTTCTTGAAACAATAGAAATGGAAAATGGGCGGTAGGGTGATCAAACTACTGATTAAGTAGATCTTAATCAGTAGTTTAAGTAGATCTAGGGTGTCACATAGTGTAGTGGTTAGCGCACTACGCTGTGGTTGGGAGAAAGAAACCGAGTTCAAGTCTCCACATAGACTTTGCACTTGGTTGACAAATGCTGTCGCAATTTGTCAGATTATGATCACGCAACCTTCCCTGAGAACAACACATATCTACAAATCATAGTTTAAACACCTTAACTTTGTAAATACCCTTGATGGAAGTATTTATTTTGTTCAGAATTATCGTAAGTGGACCTATGATGGATGTTGTTGTTCCTAATTCAGCTCAAGTATTCAGATATGATCAAGTGTATCAACTTGATCAAGATATCCTGAAAAAGGTAAGACAAGTTTATTACAATAGTCTCCAAAGTTTTATAATAACGTTTTCTTATGCGTTGGCTTAATAATTTTGGGGACTTAAGTGAATTTTGATTGGTTGGGTAATTAAATTGAGTGTTCAAACGTTTCAACCACTAATTTTAATCTACTTAAGGGTTAATTTGGTGTATCATCATTGGGTATGTAGTAATGTACATCAATTTATCGGCCATTGTCTTTTCCCTTTAAATCCCGGAAGAATAAGTCGTTTTTACTCTAGTAGGGGCTTTACTCTGAAGTTGTTCGATAGCATCCATATTCATAAATAATGTACCTAATCTTTGTTTTAAATGAATTAAAATTTAAGGTTGAATACGTTTTTTTTTCTGTTTGGCCTAACACTTGCGCTAATAGAGTTGGGTCCACAACCCTGCAGGGCTACCCAAAATAAACTAACCTAAACTAATTTTTAAGTAATAAACAAACAAATGAATCACTCGACCCCTTTTATTTCAATAAATCATATATGGGAGGAAGAGGTTATCAGTGCTTAATACGGTACTAATAATCTATTTTTTTTTTTTAAGGTTTCTGATCACTATCCCGTTTGTTTTTCTTTGGAAACACTCGCCCACCCAAAGATTCAGAAGAACATCACCACAAGAATGATAATATCAGTTGAAGACAAAAGATTTATCACAAGTCCACCTGACCAGTTTCTTGATGAATTCAGCCTGAAGCAATACAAAGCTCGTGGTCTCTACGCCAAGGATGGACAGCTGACAGTTATAGAAGTACGCTCACAGCGCATCAGTAACTTGTCCAAAGTTGTCAGTACCGTAGAAGCTTTGAGGAAGTATGACCGATCTCTTGTGTCGTACTCTGTATTGGCTTCTATTAAACATCAGGTGATGCTTTTATTCAGCATTTCTAGGCTAGGATGGCAATTTGATGCACTATTCACAAAATCGGATTGTCAACGTATTGAAAAAGTCTGATATAAAGAAATTGTTGTACAAACTTTAGCTCTAAGAATTGGCGGTTTAATCCGAAACGGATTTGGATCGCTAATCTGTATTAGGATAGGTAGTCAAAATCCCAATGGCTGTAATATGGATATAACAGGGTGTGGTTTCTACGCAATAACAGAACATATATTATGCATGGTATCTTCGGCTAAGGGTGGGGGGTGAATGAAAATATGTGAAGGAGGTGGAAAAGGAAAAAATTCAGCCAAAATCCAGAATGATAAGAAAGGGAGGAGTAGGTTGCGCTAAAAATCCGTAGAGGTGTTAGTTTTAAGGCTTAGAAATAGTAGTAGAACGATAATATTCACTTAATATGTGTATTCCTTTTTGAATAGAACCAGACATTATTTTTATATATTTTTATTTAATGAATAATATCGTTCTACTACTATTTTAACTTAAAACTCACAACCTTTACGGATTTTTAGCTCAACCTACTCCTTTCTTTTATTTAAACTAGGGGGAAAAATGAAGTATTTTTTGCAGCAGGGGGAAAATTAAACTTATGCATAATATATACCTACCCCTGAGTTTTCTTACAATTACAGCCTTAATATGTTTTATGTTTAGGTCAATTTTGTGATGAAAAGCTGGGAGAAGAAACTATTGGAGGAAGAAAAAGGAAAATTTCAAGTTTTAATCCAAGTAGATGTAGAAGAAAAGAAAATAGTTTGCTCCTTGTTAATTAATACTTAAACTTATTATTATGTTATTTTTTTGTTTATCTTTAAAAATAATTTACATTATGATTTTAAATTTTATTCTTTCATTTGTTGAGTTTGTTTTATTTTACCTACATTAAATATGATAGGTATAATAAATAAAAATTTCAGAAAAAATGTTACAAACTAGATTGTATTATGCAAGGAAACCTCCTATTTTCTTATTTAAACGGTAAGTTTCGATTTTTGCTTTAACTTTTTATAATCGATGCGTGACGGTTAGCTCTTTTCGTTAGTTTAGTCATTTTAGAATTGACATATCGAGTTTTAACTGAAAAGCTTAGCAAATATATAATCGTTGACTGAAAGTCCGTATGTTCATTTATAACGTTCTGATTTTTGACAATAATTTTTTTTACTATCCTATTCATCTGATTTTTGGAACAAAAATAAGTAGGATAAGATACAATATATTAAGCAAAGATTCTCTATAATCAAATCTGTCCTTAAATAGAAACTTGTAAAATTGGTTTAGTTTTATTGCTTTTGTACCAGCGGCATTAGCGTAATAGCAACGTGTCGGCGATGACACTGCGTCATGCTAGAGACGTTAAAAAAAAGTTGCAGCTGCTAGGGTTGTCATATTGGGCATTTTTTTCGATAACGGGCTGCCCAATTGCCCAAAAGGTTTTTTTGCACCCTTTTTGGGCAAATGTCGTACTAAGCATACCCCCTTCCCCATTTTTACACCCCAAAACGGGGGTGCCAAAATCTCCCCAAAAGGACCAATAAAGGGCGACCCAAATCCGCCCGCCCGATTTGACAACCCTGAATATCACCCTAAAAAATAGGCCGCCTACTAATCTTTTTTCACCCCCTCCCCTTTTTCTCACACCCCAAACGGGGGGTGCCCAAAAGTACCCATAAAGGGCAGCCCACAACTGCCCGCCCGATATGACAACCCTGGCTATGTAAAGCGCGTTGCCCTTAAACTGACCCATCTCAATATCATACATTGTTATGACTTCCAGACAAAGGTCTTACAATCATAAGTTCGGGTCGATTGTCCATTGGGTATTACTTTACCTACTATCTGGGGTGAAAATGAAATAGAAAAAGAGAAACAAATCAGAATTTTTACGTATTTTTGGTTCAGTTTTTGCTGTTGTTACCTATTAAACTATATTTTTTCTTTTAGATTAATGTCTGGTATTAAAAGCCCTACCCTGACAAGCACAGGTGACCCTAAGAAAATTATCACCAGTCTTGGGTTACCCAGAATATCGACCATGATTTTATCCGGGAAACCTAATAGGTGAGAATTTGCAATATTGTTATTAACCTCTTCGTTTATACATCAGAAAGATGCAATACTTGTGTAATAGTTATTTAGCTCTGGGATGCCGAAGGCACGGGCTAAAAAAAACTGGTTTTAATCTTATGATTGTACATTTTTATATTCGTAGAAAACTGGATATAATAATATGCTAGACATAAATTTTCATTATGGCTGAGAACTGGTTCTATTCCATCGGATATTAATCGGTTTCGAAGCGATACGTTAAATATTTATAAAGGTCTTTTTATAAATAAAAAAAGGGATTCCATTTTCAGATGCGGATTGCCATTCCTAAATAAACTTTGTATTTTTTAGACCCTTTCCTGCCGAATATGGGGTTGACATAGATGAAATGACGGATGGCGGAAAACAAGTAAGGTACTTTATTTTATGTAAACAAGGATGACAACATTATATGTAGCATAGATCAGAAGTAGAGTAAAAGTTATTTATTGCATTGTATTATAAACAGCTTTCCGTGGATAGTATATGAAAAATAAAAAGATTCAAACCAGTTTTGTTAGACTTGAGGCACCGAAGGAAATGATTTTATTTGGTTTCAACTATGAAAATAATTTAGCTGTAAAAACTATTTCAATTGGGGAATATTTAATCTTTTATATGGAAGACATACAATTAGAAGTTTGTTTTTGTTTAGAAAGTTTTTCCCTTCAACTTGCTTCAAACTTTTATCTATTTTTAATTTCAGTTACTTACCAACTTTATTTTTTAGTTAAGGGGGGGGGCCGGGGGAGTTTTGACACATTTGCGTAAACCTGGTACCTAGGCTTTATCTTTGGTCTGAGAGGATAGGTTATTAGAGATAAAATCATTCTTATATGATGAATTTCACGAAGTTTTAAGATTTTTTGGATAGACCTCCAAGTTCCAGAGCTGCAGGCCTCCAGGTGGTCTCTGTACAGGTAAAAATAAAAATAAATTTTTTTTTTTTAAAGTTACAGGTCAACTTATAAAACAAAATATGCACCTTTTTAATGTTATTCATATATTTGAAGAAAAAAGATGCATATTTTGTTTTTATAAGTTGATTTGTAACTTATAAAAAATTTTTATTTTTTATTTTTACCTGTACAGAGACCACCTGGAGGCCTGCAGCTCCGGAACCTGGAGGTCTATCCAAAAAATCTTAAAACTTCGTGAAATTCATCATATAAGAATGATTTTATCTCTAATAACCTATCCTCTCAGTCCAAAGATAAAGCCTAGGTGCCAGGTTTACGCAAATATGTCAAAACTCCCCCCCCCCCTTTTTTTCTATTACCTAAACATAAAAAAATAATATCGTATGAAAGAGATAACTCACGATTAAATTGAGATTAATAATAGTATTTACACTATTTAATAGCCTTGCATCGATCAGTTGTATGTCTGTTAAAACCTCTAAAATTTCACTCCCTTATGTTTTCTTTGTCAGCTTTAAAAGTGTATCAACTCTATAATCGTTACCAGAAAGTCCGTACGTCCACTTGAAACATGCCGACATTTTTTTTTTGACAAATTGTTTGATACTTTTATCCTATTCATCTGGTTTTTGGATTATTGATACCTAGAACAACAAGGTACAAGAAGCATCTTCATAATCACGTCCTAAAATTACAATTTTGATTAGACTTAAAAGTTAATATATTGGTTAGGTATAAGGATTGTTTTTCATAAAGTCTAATTTTAGAGCTTCACTTTTATGGTTGTTGTCATCCTTGTTTATTAGCAAAGTCTACAAGCATTTTATTCTATAAAAGGGGGTAATTTTCCTAGTATCTATAATACAAAGTAGAACGATGTCTGTCCGTCTGAAGCTTAAGATCTTAGTAACCGCTGAACCGATTGGGCTCTACTTTTTAGGGATTATACCTACTGGTCCTGTGATGGTTTTAAGCTATTTTTTTATTGCAGAAGATTTCCTTGGTCCTTTATTTTTTTTTTTTTTTGCAGGAGATTTCTTTGGTCCTTTTTTCGAATTTCACCTTAATTTTTTTGTTATCACCTCTTGGGGCAAAGCCCCTAGAGGCTAGGGGCGAAGCCGCTAGTTTTCTATAAAGAGTGTAATGGTTTAGTAAAATGCTCTTATTAAGCCAAACTTTTCTTAATTGTGACCAAACGCTCAGTATAATTAGAAAAGTTTGACCTAATAAGAGCATTTGACTAAACCGTTAAACACAACTTTAAAGAAAATACATGAAAAAAATTACCCCCTTCAATCTTTTTTTTCCTGCTCTGATTTAATTATACCATTTAGGCCATAAGCCTTGTCACTAAGTGTGTGCAGACAGGTCAATGGGAGAATTTAGAAGGACTCCTTTCAAATGAATGTATTAAAGGTAAATATTGAAATATATGTATTATTTCATAATAAGGTTTGTGTGTTAATTAAATATCGGAGAGGGATTAAAGATATTTATATACACGGTCTCTCATTCTTTAGGGACTTATATTAAATTTTGATTGGGTTGTACTAACTAGTCCACCAATAATTTTTATTTGCATGGGCGGTAATTTTGTTTATCATCATTAGACGTTTGTACATCAATTTATTGTCCATTGTCTTATCCCTTAAGATATCTTGTTACTATGAACTGAAAAAAATTTCTGGTCAAATTGATATAGGTATCTACGTTTATATTCAGAGAGAGAGAGAGGGGGACAAAATGCTGATTATTACACTAGTCCCCAAAGTTTTAAACCAACGTTTTCTCATTAGTTCGCTTACCAACTTTGGGGACTTTAAATGAATTTTAAAAGGTTGGTTCAAAAAGTTGAATGTTCAAACTTTTTAACCAGTAATTTTGATATACAGAAGGGTTAATTTTGTGTACCATCATTGGGGATGTAACTAAATTTAACGGCCATTGTCTTATCCCTTTATATCCCTGGCTTATATTTGGTATTTCAGGATTGAGACAAAGCTTGGACAATATAACAAGTGAAGAAAGATCTACTATTGGTGTGAATGATGACGACATTTTCTTCTCATTTATTCCAGAATTTCAGTTCGAACAAACAAAGCAGTCAATTATGTTAGGTAAGATTTTACTCTGGATTATTTTTTAGTAACTCGAAACGGATATATTTTAATATCCCAAATAGATTTTTGAAAATTATTTGCGTGCATAGTGATTTGCCCGGGGTTGAAGGCCCTAAGGGGGTGGGAAAAGGGGAAGGCAATTCCAGATCCTACCCTAAAATGACATATTGAAGACGTTTTCTATAAAAGTTGAATACCTTCCTAAAAAGCTATGAAAATTTTTGTTCTAAAAGTAATCCTCATTGTGAATTTTATTTCAAATCTAGTTACACTTTCCATGCCACGACTTGGTGAGCTGCGACAAATAATTGGCAAGAATAAAGAAGCTGCTAAAGCTGTCATGGATCAAATACAAAGTGATGTCAAGGCTGGCATTATGGCAAAAGAGGAGGCAGCAACTGAAATCCCCAAGAAAATGAAGGAATCTCTGGAACAACTAAAGAATGAACATCAAGACTCTGATACTATATTCCGCAGCAATGATATTGTGATTGGAAATTATAGATTTGAAAGAGAGAATTCTACTTATGAGTGGACTATTGTGGAATTATCACAGGTAAATATTATCATTAAAAAACGTTTTTGCAGTATCTCTCTCGCTCCAGTTTTGTCATTTTTCGATGAATAACCAAGGCTATTGGGAATTCTTTGATAATTTCTTTGTACATTTTGACACTTCTCTGTACTTTTTGACACTTCTCTGTAATTTTTGACACTTCTCTGTAATTTTTGACACTTATCTGTAATTTTTGACACTTCTCTGTACTTTTTGACACTTCTCTGTACTTTTTGACACTTCTCTGTACGTTTTGACACTTCTCTGTACTTTTTGACACTTCTCTGTACTTTTTGACACTTCTCTGTACTTTTTGACACTTCTCTGTACTTTTTGACACTTCTCTGTACTTTTTGACACTTCTCTGTACTTTTTGACACTTCTCTGTACTTTTTGACACTTCTCTGTACTTTTTGACACTTCTCTGTACTTTTTGACACTTCTCTGTACTTTTTGACACTTCTCTGTACTTTTTGACACTTCTCTGTACTTTTTAACACTTCTCTGTACTTTTTGACACTTATATATATACGGGGATTATTTTTGCCGACGTTCATTAGTTTTTTTTAATCAAAAGACTTATTAGATTGAATTAAAGCCATTGCATTGTTTTTTTTGGCTTAATTAAATTACTATTTAGAATAGACATAACATATCTAGATGGTCCATCATTAAATATAAAAAGGGATTTTCAGCAGACAAAAAATTTACCTAGTTTACTTTAGGTTATATTCGAGATACGGGCGACATTATTTGAGACGAAATATTTCGACGATATAATTTTATCAATTTTCTAGGCATATGTATGCTTAAGTATTAAATTAATGATATTATTTTTGCTTATTTTTCAGATTGACTCAAGAAACGCTTGGAGCTACTTATTTCATAGACGATGGAAGGGCCGTTTGGGTATCTCACTGCGAGGCTATGATTTTTACACCATCCTCAGATGGGATTACATAACTGATTGGTTTGCCATCTTGGTTTTCTTTAATTTCATATCAGCGTCATTGATGAGTAAGTAGTTTATTTGTTCTTTCTATTTAGCAGCAGAGCTGTCCTACAAGTTACAAATGTCGGTCTGACACTTAAAATGCAAGTTCTTAAAAATTCCCTTAACCATCAAATCCGTGTTAGATATGATTATCGTATGTTACACAAATAAGAAGGAATATTTTTGTTTGTATCAGAGGAGTGTGGCACGGGGTTGTATCCACCCCCTTGGAAAAATTAAGGGGATGTATACACCCCCCTGGGAGTCCACTCCTAAAACTCCTCTACACCCCCCTTAAAATCGTAAGGCAACTGTAATTTTTTTTAGACATCTGAAATTTTGGCTATTCAAACGATGTGCGAAATCAATGCGTGTACCACATTTTCTTTACTTTTGACTGTTTTTTTCTGATTCTGGCTCGTTAATTTGACCCATTTTTAACCAAATATAACCATAAATTAAAATCCTAATTTTTTGTAATTTCATGCACCGAGTCAATTTTGAATGTATATGCAAATGTCCAAACATCACAAAGTTTCAAACCATAAAAAAATTCGGATTGTAATGTTATTTTTCTGATAGCATTGTTATATTTAGGCGGAGGTATGATTGGAGCTCCTCATTCATAATCAGTTTCCAACAATATACATTCTATATTCAACAATAGTTTTTCATCTGCTGGGAGTAAAATAAATTTTCTTCGCGGCCGCCAAGAATCTTTTTTACCAGAAATTATTTATTTGGTTCTAAACTGAAGAAAACCCGTGTCTTGCATGGTTTTAAAGAAATTGTCAACATGAAAATAAAAATCATAGAATTTAACCATTTTTATTAGACAGGGACAACAACAAAAAACATCAGAGGAATTTTATTTATTGTTTATTTTCTTAATCGTGGACAATATTCTATTAACCATGCAAGAAATATTTATTGAATTTAACTAAATCTTGATATAGTAAAATAAACTTTATGTAAACTAAAATAGATAAGAGTGGACAAAATTTCAAGCTTATTATTTTGATACCTTAGAGGTTTTAAGTATATTAAAGTAACCTTTTAAGCATTATAGTGTCCTGATAATGCATTTGTTTGCTCTTTTCTATTGTTTATTGTGTTGATTTTAAGCAAGCCGAGAAAAAAATAATTGTACCAATTATTTTTTATTTTCAGATATGATCTAGGAGGGGATAAAAACCCGTGACTAAAATGAATGACTCGCCTGAGAGCGAGGTGGCTGCCAGCTGGATGGAGTGCAGTATCTACCAGAATTATACGGCCAGCGAGGTTCTTGTACAGGTATGTAAGCTTATAACAAATATACTTGGTGTTTATTTGGATAAAAATTGTTGAGTCGAGTTGCTGAACTTTAAATATTACTTGTGGCTATGAGAGAGGCCTCTAGTAGCACTTAAGTTTAATTTTAGTTTTAAAAAGAAAATTTTTTTTTTTTAAATGCCAATGATTTTTTTTTTCCAGTGGCGATTTCCCTCACCCAAAATAGTTTTAAACCTTCCCTGAAATCTTTCACTTGTTATTAATTTACATTATCATGAAAAGGTCAAGTTTTATATTTTCTGACCTAGTGATGTTTCCCTTCAAAGGAAAACTCAGCCGGTTCAGTAGTTATTGAAGTATTATATTTATAATAGTATTTATTCTCAGAGAGAGGAAACAATTGGCTGTTTATTACACTGGTCCCCAAAGTTTTATAATCTCGCTTCTTATTCGTTGGCTTAACAACTTTGGGGACTTGAGTGAAGTTTGATTGGTTGTCTCATTAAGCCGAGTGTTCTACCACTAATTTTAATTTCCAGATAAGTCCTTGAGGCGTGGAATCAGGAACGTTTGTCCGTTTCAAAATATCTCGTTCCTAGCCTTAGAAATGACTAAAAAAACACCCTTTTTTAGGGTTTATTGAGAATTGTCCAATTTGTAGAGATTTTTGAGATTTTCTCAGGCTAGGCACGAGATATTTTGAAACTGACATAAGTTCCCGATTCTACTCCTCAAGGCCTTTCCTGGGAGCACCAGATCAAATTACAATGTGCTTGTGTGGTAGCAATTTTTGCATTACAGAAAAAAATTTTGCATAGGTCATTTTTTTGCAAAAATCAATCACATTTTGGCTGGGAGCAAAAATTTTATGAAAATTTTTCCAGGGCGGGACACTTTAATGTACAGAAATATATTGACCATTGTCTTATCCCTTTAGATCCCTGAATTATTTTGTTGAATTATTTAGGGAATAGCAGGTGTGATAAATCAGAAAGATGTGGAGCTGATAGTGAGAGCACAGAAGAAAATGCTGCAAAGATTTGAGAAGACCAATGAAATGTTGACTAATGTTAACAGTCTTTCTGCTACTAGGTAATTAGAACTTTTCTTGTGGCGAAGCTACCCAACAACTAAGGCTATCCTTATGATAAAGTAACAGGATGTCTGCATATTTGTTTGTTTGTACTGAAGGATTTCGCTAAACACCAATTTTAATCTAAAATAAAAAAAATTGGGTTATCGAATTGAACTCTTCCTCCTCAAGGGCCCCTGGAGGCCTCTAGGGGCGTATCCTGTAGTATGATTATAAAGGTAGACTAAAAATTATGTTATTTTTTACCTTTTTAGAAACGAAAGATATTTTCTTGAAAGCAACGTTAATCGCGGGAACGATTTGTCTCAACTTTTGTGTGTCTTCAGATGTCATAAGCCGTAATGCTACTCTTTGCGTCAATGCTATTCGGCTTTGTATTAAATTATATTTTTAAAAACTTTTTAATCACATTATCTTCTTATTAAGATTAGAACGAGCCCAGGCTGATTTCAAGAAGCACAGTCAGACAGTCGACGCCATGAAGAAGGACCTGGAGTACATATTTAAGAAGATCCACCAGATCAAGGGGAAGCTAAGCAGCCAGCACCCGGAGGCATACGCTGCGGCCACACAGCATAGACCTGTCATTCAAGGTAGGATATTGATTTAATTTCTTATAGAAATGTACAATTATAAGATTAAAACCAGTTATTTAGCCCCAAGAAGCCGAAGGCACGAGCTAAAAAACTGGTTTTAATCTTATGAATTTTATTTTTATATCTGTGGAATATTGTCGGTATTATAAGGCTATGCATGATTTTTCAGTATGACTGAGAACAGGTTCTAATCCAGCCGATAATAATAATCGGTTTCGAAGCCATACTGGAAAATAATTTCTAGATGTCATGTGATTGTGCAGTTATGGTATAATCCGCTTAAGAATTTTTTTCAATTTTGAAAATTTGTAACGGATTTTTTTCCAACCCTGATGTCAACAGTCATACATGTTGTTTAAATAATATTTATATTACAGGAGAGGAAGACGACGAATATGACATTATAATCAGAGAGGCCAAACTTGCACAACAACAGCAGAATAAACAACAACAGGATCAACAAAAATAGAATCTTCCAACATCTTTCAAACTGTTTGTCTAAATTTAAATTTTATTGTAATGAAAAGTTATTTTTTGTTGTTTTACCTGGTCGCATTGGAATTCCTTGAATGCGTGATTAACTACACATGTAGCACCCTTTGAGGAGCTTAACTTTGTTGCCAGCCAGATTGCTCTGTGCGCGGCAATCCTTGTTTATCAACGAATAGGAAGATTTGACCTAATTTATCTGTTTGCTATTAAAGGTTTTGAAATTCTTAAGGGTGGATAGTTTAATTCTATGTTTAGAAGGGATTCTGGTTTAATGCTAGAAACATACCAAAGATTATAAAATATGATAACTACTTAGTGATTATTTGTCAATTTGATTTTGAATCGTTGCATTTATAATTAAAAATTTCAGAATGTAAATATAAGATGCTATAAAGGAAAATAGATGCACACAAGAAAATTTGCAACATCATGTCTTGTTATGGGTAAACGATCAATAAAGGTAAGGAAAATTTTTAATTATGCGCATTTCCTTAAAGCTCAGAGGTGTACTGAAAACAACAGCTGAGAGTATTTAGCGGGGGGGGGGGGGGGGGGGTACTTCTTTTCGGACATTGTCTAATCCCTTTAGATCCCTGATTTGCAAGGCAGTAGTACAATGTGTACTTCCCTAACAAATTTTTCATTTCCCGCTGTAGATAAGACGGCTGCCACGGTTACGCCGCTGTTTATTATTCTTTTTTGGGTCAAGTTTCTACATTGGCTTTTCAAAAGTTATGTTCCTCCTCTCTTTCAGCAGCTTTCTTTATTAATTTCAACAAATTGACTTTTTGTTCTAGGCTGACAAAAATTGTAAAGCACAAACTAGCACAGAAACTTTAAATAAAGCCCAAGTGTCACCATTTCAAAGTGTGTCTGATGGTTCTATACTAGTTGCTGTTCATTTGAAACCTGGCGCCAAGTTTGATGAGATTATTGAAGTTGGAGAAGTAAGTTATATTTAGAGTATTTAAAATAACTGAATGTTTGTGTGTGTGTGTGTGTGTCTATGTATACTAAAAGATATCCTTAAACGTTGAACCGACATGTTTCTCCTTTACAATATAGCTTCTCATAGGTCCCAGGAAGGTTATAAACTATCTAAGGGAGGGGTGTGTAGTGATGTGTACCCCATCTCTCCCAATAGAAATCGTGTCTGTAAAAAGATCCAAAAAAAAAAAATTTCTAATGCTGTTAGTCCGTCACGGCGTTGAAAACATTTTATTTAAATTAGTTAAGCCACCTTATATTTAAGGCTAGTGTTAGCATATCAGTAAAATCCGCACCAGTAGAAGGTCAAGCTAACTCAGCTCTCTTGGCATTACTTGCCGAAGTTACTGGGGCTAAAAAATCCCGGGTTTTACTCAAGTCAGGGCACAAGTCTCGCGATAAGGTCAGTTTTTTTTCAACTTTATCAAGTTTTGTAAGAGTAAGATTATTCTGAAAATATTTTTAGTAGCGAAGCTACTCTATAATTCACTTTGTCTGTCCGTCCGTCCGTCAGTCCATAACGCTATGGGGGAAATGGGATCTACTCAGCTCCTATAAAAGATAGAATGCTGAAATTTTTTGACAACATTCCCATCATTAAGGAGCACAATTAACTATAAAACATCAATAGCGGTTGGACGGCTTTTTAGCAGGTTTTAGGCTATTTTTTAAATTTTCCACATTTTTTCCCATATCTTTGGTGTTTATGGTCCGATTTTCAAAATTTTTTCAGTTAAAGATATCAAAATTTAATTTTCCGTCGTTTGGAGCAAACAACAATGACGATCAGACTGCCTTTTTGCAGGTTTTTGGCTATTTTTATATTTTTTACATTTCCCCCCCATATCTTTGGTGTTTATGGTCCGATTTTAAAAATTTTTTCAGTTAAATATCAAAATAAAATTTCCCGTCGTTTGAAGAAAACAACAATGACGGTCAGTCCCATCCACGAATTTTTGTGCTTTGCTACTTATGGATGTTGTCATCCTTGTTTTTTTTCAGTTTGGAATTCGTCTGTTTATATGTCACAACAGTTAGTGTTGCTTTAAACTTCAGGAAGGCGTCTTATTTGTTTATCTACAACTAGCAACTACGCCCCCTAGAGGCCTCTAGGGGCATTTGAGGAGGAGGGAGTCGAATTTAATAATTCAATTTCTTATTTTAGATTTTATTAAAAGAAAAAGTAAAACAAAAATTACGCTTGATGTTTGTTTTTCGTTGAACTCTCTTTCTAAAATTGAGAAATTTAAAAAAAACTTAATTTCTCTAGGGAGGGTGGTGGTACCCTCCCCCAAAATAGTTATAAACCTTCCCGGGTCATATGAGAATCTACCCTGTTAAGGAGAACCCGATCGGTTCAGCGGTTAGCGAGATCCTTCGGTACAAACAAACACACAGACAGACACACAAACATCCTGTTACTTTAGTATAAGGATAAGAACCTTTAAAATGGGGGATGTGTTGCAAAAGCTAGAGATAAATTTGATGAACATTGTAGTTAGTCGTTTCCATGCAAGTAGATATCTCTAAAACGGCGTCGGCTATGAATAAAATTCTGTGCTGCTTTTAAAATAAACTCTCATTTGTGACAGTTATTAGTTAGGAAATGATGGCCTTACAAAAGTTTCGCTACACTTATTCTGCCATATCTAAAAAACCTATCAATTTGATATTCTATGTTAGCTTTTTCCAGTATGGCTTCAAACCGATTGATGACCGCTGGATTAGAACCGGTTCTCATGCATACTTAAAATCAAATAATTTTTTACGAATATTAAAGTTAATAAGTACCTACCAGTTTTGTTTGCCCGGGCGTTCAGTCTTTCAGAGCTAACAAAACTGTTTTAATCTTACAGTTTTTCCTTTTAATATCCGCGGAAAGCTGTCTACAATACGATGTTTTAAATTACTATTATTAATTTGTATTTAGGTTGTTTCAATCAGTGGAGTCAGTTTATCAGAAGTAGAATCAAGATTCATGTCAAGCTCTTCAAAATGAAAGAGCCTGAAAATTAGAATTTCCTGACTGCAAATAATATTATATTGAGGAAAACTCTATTTTATACAATCTGAAGTAGTGAACACTGATATATATATATATATATATATATATATAAGAGAATTTAGTGGAGAAAAGTGCATGATGGAGTATCTTGGATTAATCCTGTGCGTGGGGTCTGTCTGGTTCCATACTGGACTTCTA
The DNA here is from genome assembly GCF_053477335.1 of Acartia tonsa. Lineage (NCBI taxonomy): Eukaryota > Metazoa > Arthropoda > Copepoda > Calanoida > Acartiidae > Acartia > Acartia tonsa. Next base: position 49,673,144 of record NC_137263.1, on the reverse strand, counting down.
GTTATTAGCAAAATATTTCTCAAAAGAAAGTTCAGCTCTGTACCCAACAACCAGGTGAGCAATTTATTAGTTTTTACAGTATTCGAAACCTATAAATATCTGCTGGATTGGAACCGGTTCTTAACCATACTTAAAATTATGTATCTATCCTGCTACAGACCCTCGAGCCAACAAAACTGGAATTAATCTTTATTTTTATGTCAATTCCAAAAAAAATTGTTGCTGTTTCGTCCTTGTATGTCCCTTGAAACATCTAAAACGGCGATCTCCAAAAAGGTTGTCTGTCTGTTTGTCTAAAAAAAGATATTTAGTATTTTCCACAATTATACTTCATTTTAGAACCTGTGGAATGCTGCCAACTGGTTGGTATCAGCCTTGCAGGCAGTCCTGGCCACTCTGGTCGGACTATGCGTGGTCCTGTATGCCAGGCTGGACGTCATCGACACCAACATTCAGTTCTTGAAGCCCTACGCCTGGTTCAACCTGGGCTACTGGCTGTACGACCTTGTCTGCATGTACATCCTTGTCACACTTCCCCAGGGTAAGACCTGGCCCTCTTCCATCAATCTGATGTATTTTATCCAGTGGTGGCCGGGTATTGTCTTCCATCATATAGGCATCATTGCTGTCCTACTCTTTGGCATAATCTTCACTGGGCGAGTGCGAGGTGATGGGGTGGTTGGCCTTGCCCTTCTTATGGAACTTTCCAGTATATTTGTTGCTCTTAGGTTAGTCTAAATATTATTTTGTTTTAATTAATGGTATAAAATAGTTAATTAATATGATCATATTATGTTTTTCGGCTTGAACAAAGTGTCATTTACTTCAATTTAAAAAGATACACCAAAATATGTACTTTTAGTTAGGTTTACATCTAATCAAATGATTTTTAAAATTATAGTTATTAACAAAGTATAGAAGGGAGCGTATATTTTCCATAGCTCTCTTCCCCTTAAGAGGAAGGGGTGTGAGAAATTCAAAAAAAAATAAATGTTCCGTTAAGTAATTGGGGAAAGAAGTATGGACGGAAAAAAAATTCAACTAGGTTGGAAAACACATACTCATTACTAAAGGTAAATCGTTTTGGGTTCTGCTATATGTAGAATCTTTCTATCTTCCTATTATTATTAGATCATTCCTGGCAAAGCTTGAGCTGAAACGCACCCGGGCCTACCTAATTGTCAGCATTCTCATGGTCTTCACCTTCTTCACCGCCAGAATCCTTCTGATCCCCTGGGTGCTTCACCTGTACTCCACCCAGTCGAACATGACCATGCTCCAGGGACTGTTCAGCCTGCCACTGGTCTGTCGGATAGGTACGGCTCTCTTCTACTCACTCAATATCTACTGGTTTAGTCTCATGATCAAAGGCTGTGTGAAAGCTATCAGACAGGGTGGCTTGAAAGAGGAATGAAATTTATTGTTATTGCTACTATTATTATATGATTATTAATATTCTAAACTAGATTTAAAAACTATTTCCCTCACATGTTATTCAATCTAAAAATCTGAAATTGTAAAGAAATACAGCATGAGTCATAAATAAGTATTTTTTGGGTTTACAGCCCTTATTTCTTCATGTATCATTAAAAGTAGCATATGTTCTTGTTCTCTATACAATTTTACACCAGAAAAAGTAAAAAAAATGAATTTAAAGTATGTATCAACGGACATTTTTAAAGCCAAATTTTAAAAAGCTCTTATTTATATATATTCTTGTGTGAAAATGTATAGAGAACAAGTATATACGCTGCTTTTGATGATACATTAAGAAATAAGGGCTGTAAACCCTATAAGATACTTTTTTTTATGGGTAATGCATGCTGTATAAATTGTAAAGCAATGTGTTAAATCTATTATTACCGATCCGCTATTGTTAGTAAATATTTTTAACTCTCACCAATACTAGACTAGATAATTTAGAGCATCTAATTTTTAGATGATCGCGGAGTTTGGTATAATCGATTTAACGCTTGAGATTAGTAAAAAAACAAAGCTTGTTGAAATTTCTAGAATGTTCCTTAGGAACTGAGATATGGTACACAAAAAAAAACATTTCTTCCGCCATTAAAATTGTTTTAGGTTTCAGTTTTTTCTTCCTTGATAACAATTGCACGTTGTCTTCTACTTATTGTCTCAATAAACTAGCGGATTTAAAACTTTTAGGTGTTAAATTCTATTAGGGCAAGATTTAGTTTTTTTTCTCTCGCCATTTTCCATCTTTCAGTGTGGGATAAATTGTCCCGTCTACAGAATATGTTATTGAAAGTTTGGCTCTCATCTCAAAATGTCTTGCCGTTTCTTTAAAAAAAAAACACATTTAGTGTAAAAATAGAGACGATTCAAACCATTCCAAGTTTCATCAAAAATGTGACTGAAATCCGGATTTTTTGTTGTTGTGAATTTTAACAGATTTTTGGATCTGCTCAGTTTTATTTTTCCAAGTATCACCACATTTTGGATGAGACTCAAAATTTTAAGATCTTTTTTTTTCTGGCCGGGACGATTCAGTGTGTACTTTTCACATATAAAAATGAGAAATAATGACATTATTAGTTAGTGTCTACCTATTTGTTTTTATTATTTAGTACAACTTTTTATTGATTTCATGACATGTGCTTTTATTATTACTTTGTATGTAATTTTGCATTTTGATTTAACTCAAATGAGCTCTGTAATACTCATATATTTTGTTACCCACAGTTTATTTGAAGAAAAAAATATCTTTATCCTTATATGAGTTTTTCTGTATGTCTTGCTAACCACTGAACCGATATGGTTCTCCTTTATAATGTAGTTTCTTTTGGTTTAGGAATGTTTATAACTATTTTAAGGCAGGGAAACCACAGCATTTTTTAAAACTAGAATTACAAAGGGGGGTTACACCCCCCCCCCCCTCTGCAACCTCAAGTGGCCTAGGAGCTTCTAGGGGAGAAGCCGCTAGTAATTGTATACTCTGATGCATTTAAGTTATTGATTGTTAAGGACATTTAATACTTCCTTTTCAATTCTACTGTGTTCTAGTTACAATTTCAGTTTTTTTCCAGTATGGCTTCGAAACTGATTGATATCCGTGGGATTAGAACCGGTTCTCAGCGCATATTGAAAAATCATATATAGCATCGTATTACGAACAATTTTCCACGACTATCACAATAATAATCATAGAATTAATACCAGTTTTGTTATCTTGGACCTTCGGTCCCTCGGGTTAAACAAACCTGGTTTTGATCTTTAAATTTATTTTTATATCCGCAGAAAGCTGTCTATAATACGATGCGATAAATAACTATTCTCACACTTTTGTTTGTTTTGTCATTTCACAAATTGTTTGCTCAAATTATTTGTTATTACATACATCGAAACTTTATGTTGATTTTTATAAATGCTTGGTTTTGTAATTGTAACAGTCTTTTAGTACAAATGTGAGATTAATTTTTATAAACCTTAAAGTATTATTGTACTTATCAATTTATATTTATTCTTTACAATACAAACTTTATCAAACTTCCGTTTTAATAAAAAATAAATTGGATCAGTTCTCTGTAAAAGGATCCTGGGATATATTATCTCCAAAAAGCTATGAACTTTAAAGGCAACTTGCACTTACGCGTTTAAACCTAAGAAATTTACAAATAACAAATAATATGGAATAGCTTTTACTCATTAATGCAGAGTTATCTCGCAGCGAACATAAATGCGCGAAAAAGACTAATTTCATGCGTGTTTTCTTTAGTTAAGTTTCCCTGTGGACTATTGGATCTTGGCTATTCTAGATTATTATTAGCTTTCGCATGCCGCCTATAACGATGCGCGGTTAAAATATGTGCGTTTATCCATTTCTTGGCAGCTAACAGCCTTTAAAGTTCATTGATTTTTGGAGATTATCAACTTCAGGTATATTTTACAGTGAACTGCACATGGTCCAAAATATTATTTGAATTTGTATAGTTTTGTAATTAGGGTGGGGGGGGAGTTTTGACACATTTGCGTAAACCTGGTACCTAGGCTTTATCTTTGGTCTGAGAGGATAGGTTATTAATGATAAAATCTTTCTTATATGATGAATTTCACGAAGTTTTAAGATTTTTTGGGTAGAGCTCCAGTTTCCGGAGCTGCAGGCCTCCAGAAGGTCTCCTATCAGGTAAAAATGAAAAAAAAAAAATTTAAGTTACTAGGTAATCAACTTATAAAACAAAATATGCATCTTTTTTCTTCAAATATGTAAATAATATTAAAAAAGATGCATATTTTGTTTTATAAGTTGACCTGTAACTTAAAAAATTTTTTTTTTTCATTTTTACCTGTACAGAGACCACCTGGAGGCCTGCAGCTCCGGAACCTGAAGGTCTATCCAAAAAATTTTAAAACTTCGTGAAATTCATCATATAAGAATGATTTTATCTCTAATAACCTATCCTCTCAGTCCAAAGATAAAGCCTAGGTACCAGGTTTACGCAAATGTTTCAACCCCCCCCCCCCCCCTTAGTAAGTTTTAAAACTACTTATTACGATCTAATAAAAAAAACTATAGTACAGCTAAGACGCTTTTGATAAGAAGCTTTTAAAAATGTTTCAAGAACCATTCCATCAAACGTTACCGCATTATAAATATGTTTAAAGTATTTTTAGTATTCATGCGTTACCTGTTTTTAAGGCCATCAAAACATTTTCAATTTGATGCATTTATTACAAAGAAACTTAATTACAGGTCAGGTTTAGATATCAAAATTAGGTGGGCGAAACATGAGCATTTATTATTTATTTACAAAATAATGGTTAATAAAGGGGGTCATTTTTTTCACGCAAGTAATTTGTGTTACTGTTTAGTCAAATGTGCTTATTAAGTCAAAGTGTTCTTAATTTTGACCAAATGTATATATACATGAAATGACTATAATTAAGAACTGTTTTACTTAATAAGAGCAATTGATTAAATACTAACACAACTTTCAGGAAAATACGCCAAATGTCCCTCTTAATTTTTTTATTAATAGAGTACAATTATCATTATGTCATGTCACGAATAGTGTACGTAAACGCACATACACTTCACTTGAACTAAAGGGGACTATGCACATTCACAAATAGGAGCAAGTGATTATAAGCTTCTTCCAGCATTGAACCTAAGTATTTTTTGTTGAATATACTAGGTTTAGGCCAAATATAATCTAAAAAAGTATGGTTTAAACGTGGTGTTAACAAAAATATCATCAAATGTTTTGTTGAGTTCAACCTGTGCTTAAGGTGCTTGAAATCACTTGCTCTCTAGTTCTTGAATAGTCCCCTTTAGGTTTTTATCTTACTTAAACCTTTCATACTCAATATATTATATTACTTATTTTGGTTATCTATAAAAACCTAAATTTTGCTTTAGTGAAGTGTACAAAGGGGGGGGGCGAAAGTGACACTTTTTGAAACCAAAACTAAAAGTCAAAGGAACTCAACTAAAAAAAGAGTTACAGGTCTGACATTTTGCATGGCAGTTGCTTTATAGGGGTACAATATGGAACTGTGAAGAAACGGCGGCGCAACCGCCGAGAAAAGGCAGCAAAAATTACGGCGGTTTTGGCGGTTGCGCCGCCGTTTCTTCACAGTTCCATATTGTACCCCTATAAAGCAACTGCCATGAAAAATCTCAGACCTGTAACCCTTTTTTTAGTCGAGTTCCTTTGTTGACTCTTAGTTTTGGTTTCAAAAAGTGTCACTTTCGCCCCCCCCCCCCCCCTTTACAATATTTATTGTGATTATTAACAAATATATGCTTAATTAGTTAATATATTGTTATACTTGTATTGTTTTAATTAACTTAACATTGAAAAAATCGGGTATACTTTGATCAATATTTTTTAACAGGAGCTTCAAACTAAAATAAAAAAATAGTACATTCCTCTGTTTAATTTTTTATGATAGTAAAAACTACTTCACTCGAAAAGTTTTTGATTATGACTGTGTTGACTATTATTATTTCATAGTTTTTATTTTACAAAATATTTAAAAATGACGAAAATATCAATAGATGTCATATCATTTTACTTAATTGTTTCAGTAGAATAGGTAATAGATAATTAAATAGGTCATATCTTAATATTTTTGTTATAAATGCAATGAAATTTTTTTAACTGATCTCAATTAAAAAAATATTTGTAGCAAACACTAAATGTTTTATTAATTTTGCCATACAAAAAGAAATTAAATATTTTTTTGCAGCTATAGTAAAGCAACAGGCTAAAATGAATATTATTATTTAATTTTGTAAATTTTTCTAAAAATTCTAACTGTTAAATCCTAAAAAAATGTTTCTCAATAATTCTTGCCATATTTTGCAAACTTATTGTTTTTTTTTGCAAAAAGTTTTATGATAAATATTAAGCGCTGTACAATTTAATTTTAAATAAATAAAAGGGGTAGTTTCACGAATTGCATTTGAACTTAATTTAGTGAACCACATATATTTTCTTGGTTAATTGGTTAAACTACATTTATATGGCATATATTTGAAAGAATTTCAATTTTCTACCACGTAGTTTTTAAAATATCAAGACTACGTGGTAGAAAATTGAAATTCTTTCAAATATATGCCATATAAATTATAAATATAGTTAAACCCATTAACTAGCAAAAAATATGCGGTTCACTAAATTAAGTTCAAATACATTTCGTGAAACTACCCCTTTTAAATCAAATCGTTCAAGTTAAGCTAGGGAAACGGATAAACTTTCTATCTGATAATTAATATATTTTCCAGATACTCGCTAAAGATTATTAATATTATTTTTATCATTTAACTTTTTACTTTTTAAAAAAGCATCTGTAATTTTATTAGAAAAAGTATCACTGTGCAAAATTAGCAACTAAAGCCCCTTTGTTATTTATTATTTTGGAAAATACACGTTAATTTTATTTAAAGGTAAAGGTATGTGGGGTCTATAGACCTCCAAGGATGAGAGGGTAAATACCCATTTACCCTCGTCTAAACTTTGAAATCCCTCATTTTACCTCACTCAAAATTGAAAAAAAATAGATTACCCCAATTAAACCTTTTATACCCCCTCTAAAAAAAGCTTTGACGTTCTTGGTGGGGCTCAAATCCCGTGGTTTTAAAGGAAAATCCTGCGGGTTTAAATTAAAATACAGTGGGTAAAATTGTGTAATAGTTAGTTGGGATGTTGCTAGACTTGCATAAAATTATTGAAGACCTGTTTATTTGTTTTGCTAAAACTAATTCTTGTTGGTAATCTGTCAAAACTTTTGTTCTTTATTTGCTTGTTGCTTCTTTATTATATATAATAAATACATCATACAATTGTTAAATAAATATTAATTGTGTTCTTTAATTTCTTACACAGTATGTCACTTTTTTTGGAGTGGATTATGTATTAATAAGGGCAAGTGAAGCACCTTCTACGATATTAATTTAATAAGTACAAAAGGCATTTAGTTTTCAATTCTTCCACAAATTCAAAAAAAAATTTGTGTTTGTTAATATTTGTATGTCTTGGGACATTTAAAATGATGTTCTCTAAAAAAGTTTGTCCTTCAGTTAGGATTCATTATTTTTGGAGTGCCTAAATAAGCGAACAAAGTATCGCTGAATTAGCGTAGCAAGATCAACAAATTCTAATTTGCTAGTTTACGTAAACGTTACCGTAGTTGGCCTAAGACTTCCAAACAGGAGTAGAACGCAGTTTCTTTAATTACAATGTAGATTTGTGGAAAAAACGTCCGCCGAAATTATGTTTGTATTTCACGCAAAATTAGATAATTTTGAATCATTTGCAGCGTGGCCATATTCTTCAGTATACTGAAAATCTTCAGTATTTGGAAATTGGGGCTTCAGTATTTTCAGTAAATACTGAATATTCAGTATTTGAAAATTTTATTCAGTATTTTTCAGTTTTTGGAAATTTTCATGATTCAGTATTTTCATTATTTCTTAAATTCCAAAAAATTTTGCATAAATAAGATGTTTTTTCAAGTAGTTGATGTCAGATTTTTTTCGGCGCTTCGCGCCTCACTTTACTTTCCTTTAAATTACCCTATAACTTTGTACATTAATTTTGTTTTTTTTTATGGTAATCATAGACGTCTAAGGGGGGGGGTAAAGGGGCGATTACCCCCCCAAAATTTTTTTTCATTTTACCCCCCCCCCCCCCCGTTTAAAACTTACCTCTAACCTGGGGGTGCCGTAGGCACCCCCAACCAATAAGGAGGGGGTATTTACCCCCCCCCAAACAATTTTGGGGGGGTAAATACCCCCCCCAAAATAAAAATCAAACAAAAAAAATTTTGCGCGCTTCGCGCGCATTTTTAATACTAAATATTTAATAAAATTTAAATTACCCCTCCCAAAAAAAATTTTTACCCCATGGGGTAAATTTTGGGGGGAGTAAAAAAAATTTACCCCTGCCAACAGATTTCAGGGGGGGTAATTAACCCCCCCCCCCAAGCAAATTTTACCCTCGGGGTAAAAATTTTGGGTGGGGTAAAAAAAATTGCGACGCGCGAATTTTACCCCCCCAAAAGCGAATTACCCCCCCCCCCCCAAAAAAAAAATAAAAAGCTTGGACGTCTATGATGGTAATATACATTTTTTTTTCAATTTCATCTCAAATATAAATTTTTTAGATATTTGAGATGCTTTTATACAGTATTTTTTTCAGATATTTTTTTTGTCTATTAATAGAATGAATAATCTAAGGTGAGTACTTTGCATGATTATTAAAGGTAAAGTTTTTTAGCATGCTCTTAAATTAACTAAAAAGTATTTAAGTTTTGTAATCATTTAAAATATTTATCAGTCATTTTCTGCTTAATTGGTGCAAGAAAATCTAAGAGGCAAAATTAAAAGGTCTTTAAAATATCCCCCAAATTATATAGGTATGATATATGAAATTTTGAAATGAGGAATCATATAAAAAAATACTTATTCAGTATTTGTATTTTTTTGTTCAGTATTTCAGTATTTTTTCTTATTTTAGGATTCAGTATTTTCAGTATTTCCTTTTTTTTCTTCAGTATTTTCAGTATTTTTTCTTATTTTAGGATTCAGTATTTTCAGTATTTCCTTTTTTTTCTTCAGTATCAGTATTTTTTTGGTTGTGGCCACACTGCTTGAGACAAAATTTTTCAAAAAAATTTTCTTCTAGGTTTTTATACCTGACACTTTTGGTAGAGCTTGGAGATGTTTTTAATATTAAAATACAAAGGAATTCACAAGTGTCAAAAACATATAAAAAGGCCAACTTTATTAGAAAATAATAATTTTGTCTTAAACGGTTCTAAATAGTCTAATTTAGCGAGAAAAAGAAAAAAATCGGCGGGATAGAGCGGTTTTCGGAGATTTCTAGACTTAAGATTAGTACTGAAATGCTTTGCTAACAAAAGAAACTTTTCATAAAGTATCAGAAGTAAATAATCCAAAATTTTTATTTCGGGATAATGATCATAAAGGAATTTTAAATTATGTTTATCAGTGACAACTCTTTAGGTAGTGTTTTAAAAATCAACCTAAAAATTTAAATAAATTAATTCTGAAGAAATAGGTGTACTGACTAATCCGTCTTTTTATGTAACATGATAACATTGCATTTAGACATTTGATGTACTCTACTACTCTTAACAGACCTATATTAAACTAATCATTTTTAAATTGCAGACTTAAATGTATGTGTAGTTAGAACTCTAGGGATAGTTCCATGAAGTGGGTATATACTTTTTCATCTTCTGTAAAGAAAGTATTGATTTGATCCCCCAAAAAAAAATACATTTTATGCTACGTAGTTGAAATGTGAAGTCTTTAAAAGTAACCGTATACGTACTGAATCTTTATTTCATATTAAAAAATAAACTTTAACCAGCCGATTTTTAAACCAAACCTCCGTCCTTAATCCGTAAAAATTTGAATTTTAAGTTTCAACAGTTTTTAGACAATCCGACTGCCATCCGTGCAAGTTATAACATAGCCGTAATTTCCGACAAACAATTCATTTGGCGAGTTGATCTAGTATTTAATATGGCAATCGTTTTTTTTGCTTTGCATTTCAATCAACTAATATTGGGTTTATTTTCTCATTATAGTTTATCACCTCGTGAAATGATCTTCATGGAACTTCCCTTTTCAGTGTGCTTGTATGCATGACCCAAACATAATGTTGGTAGGACTAAGCACTGAGGAGGTTGCCGTGCTGGCGACAGAGATGATGTTGGCAGAGGGGGACATGGCCCGCCAGTGGCAGCATGTCCTCGCTTATGATTATACCACTGACGAGGACAATAGGGGTGTTCAAGTACGTTCATAATAAACTATATAAATCTGGAAAAGGTTACTAGCAAATAAGGTTGTGGGGGTTTGTAAAGTGATAGATGGGCGTGGTTTGCTGCTTTAGTAAAAAAATAAAGAAGAGATGATTACTGTAAAGTCCTCATAAAGCAAACGAATATGGGCATATATAGAAAAAGTATGCAAAAACAAGCTTTTAAAAAAGTTCTAATTGTAATTTTTTGACTAAGCAAAGCATTAAGTTGTTACGAATAAAGATGAATTCCCGATTTTTCAAAATTTTTCAACTGTTTCCAATTCTATGCATTTTAAGCGTTCTATTAAGTATTAAGTTTTCTTCAAGTTTTGTTTAGTACGGGATTACTAAAAGAATCACCCCTCAATTGTATAACTTTTATAGCTTTGATTATTAAGTCCTGCATTCATTCCCTTTTTTCATACGTAATTAAACACCATAAACTAGGATGGACTTCTTGGAAGAGTTGGAGATTATTCAGAATGATGTTTTTGCACAGCCTGGAAATGTTCAGCATTTGGGTTAGTTTTTTTCCTTTACGTGTGTAATTCTGCAAAGGTGGGGGAGGGGGAATATGTGGGGGTGAAAAAAAATGTATTTAAAAAACCAGGTGAGTTATATGTAATAATCAAATGCCTGGAGAAGAAAACTTGAAGTAACTGAATGTATTTAGAAGAAGGCCGAATATAAACCTTTATATATAATATACAGTCTTAAGTAGATTCTTTTTGGTATTTAGATCTTAGAGATTATTTCCATTTTTGAAATAATCTTAAAATAAATATTTATTTTTTCCAAGGTTCTTAATTTATTGATAGTTTAACCTTGCCATAGTGTTTGATTTATGCTGTTTAAATAGCTGTAGCAATTGATACAAAATATACATTAATATTATGACAGCTTGCTAACATGGCCAATTCGTTCATCCAGTATGAAGAGAGGGGATGAAGTAAAGTGGGTGGAAGTTGTGTATCGCTATTTGAGCCCGCTGCGTGTTTCACTTGTTTACAGAACATGAAAATTTGGTGTAAGATCCATGTAATGATAATATATATATCCATTGCTCTCATTGAATTCGCTCCATTCATCTATGCCTTTGACTTATCTCAAAGATCACCACATTAAAAGTCCCTACGAAAATAACCACTAGTGTAAGTTTTAAAGTTCTAGTCTTAAAAAGAATTGACATATTTTCGTTGTTTTCATAAAAATCGAGAACTTTTATCAACGATTTTTAAAATTAATAGAAAATTGACTTAAAACTTATAAAAAAAGAACATAATTGATACATAATATTTTGTTACAGAAAATGATAACATATATGAAGAGTTCAGCACTTCCTCCAACAATAACAGCAAGTTTTTAAGGTAATGATTTGTGGGGAGCGGGTCAGATATGAATATAATGTATATAAAGATAACCGGAAATAAATCATTTATAATCATTATCTTTTTGGGCTTAATCAATCATTGTATATTTTTAAGAGTAGATTTTTTCTCTTGATGGTTTATTAAGACTGACGTAACTTCTTATCTAATCTTATCTAATACAAACCCCCCATAACAACTAATTTTAAATCCTTGTGCCATTTGCCCGAGAAGTTATTTTTTTTGCTTAGAGTTCCCCATTTATTACAAAGTTACCTAGTATAAAAAAATTTGTGATTAGGTGACGCTTAAAATTGCGTAAAATTTTTGGTCTGTGTGTTTAAGTTGAGGGGGGGGGGGAATTAAGTTGAGCAATTGCCTATTAGGGCTCCCTCCCCCTTAGTTTTTATGACTTTGGGGATGGAATCACTTCAGAATACCAAACTAATCTTTAATTTAACTACTTTAGTATAAATTTCCTTACTATGAAAATTACACGAAAGCGGAATCAAAAATTCTACAATAAAAAAAACCTAAATGTTTAGGGAAAAAGACGTTTGGTGGCCAACATCCCGCCTGGATAAAGAGCTAGGCTTTCTATCAAGTCAGAGTATTGATGTGCCCCCACCATCCAACACAGGACATCAGACCCCGCGACCACTACCCTCCCCGCCTCCAGAAGGTATTCGCGTTTCTCCAGAGGTTGGCGAGCTTTTCAAGGTTCCCAATAGTAACAGCAAACCAGGTAATCATTTATTTTGTACTAGTGGCTACGCTCTAGAGGCCTCTAGTGGCGCGTAATATGTTTTTCTTTTAATCTAGCTTAAGATCAGCTGCTTACCACAAAATATTTCCCAAGGACCTATGAAAAGCTGCTCTGTAAAGGAGAACCATATCGGTTCAGTGGTTAGCTAGATCCTTCGGTGCAAACAAACAGACAAACTTGTAAGAAACTTTTTAAAAGTTTCAGTTCCTTTATTTTTGACTCAGCAATGCATATGGTGATTATTGGAGAAAAATATAACAAGGGGGGGGGGGGAAGTTCTGACACATTTGCGTACTCAACGTTTACGCAAATGTGTCAGAACTTCCCCCCCCCCCCTTATCGCTAAAACGGTCCGAATATTTGACTGTATTAAACTGTTAGATTAATTTTCTGTTACGAGGATATACAAGATACTTTAATTACAATATTACAATAATCTTACCCCATCCGTTTTAGGTATCATCCGTTTAACATTGAGTAAGAATGTTGAAAAGTATAGAGCTACCGAACTTTCCTCAAAGATCAGACAGTCGGGAGATGGAACCCCAGGAAAAGCATTTTATTTTTATGAAGAATCACAAGCATTTAGTTTAACCAACAAGAGGAATAAATTGAAAAAGGGCGCCGGCATTTATTTTTATTTTCCATTTTCCAGGTATCTTTAAATATAAAATAAAAAAATGCTTTATTTATTAGAAAAGAGAAAACCTGGTAAGTCTTTTTATACATGAAATGTCGCTATAACTCTCTGTCTTACGTCTTACGTCTATTGAGACTACGAGTCGATAGATTTTTTCGTAGGCTATTTATCCCCCGTAGGGGCTGATGTATTTGTCTAAAAAATAGCCCAAATCCTTACCAGTAAAGAGTTTACTTAAACAATATTAAAATCGCTCATGATAGTAAAGGAAACAAATCTTTTGTTTATAACAGTCTTTTTAATATTAAAGGGAAAAAAATGAATTTTCGAATAAAACAAAAAGACTAAAACATATAAATGCTTTGCATATGATATTGTGTCTAATCGTCTGGGGGATAATATTTTAGTAATAAAGCTAATGTAATTATTCTTTCAAGTAAAAATTGTCAAAATCTAACATATTTTGAAAAGAACTTTCTGGAATCCTATTATATTTATGTAACAGTAAGCGTTTTTTGTCTGTCCCGAAAGATCTCGCTACACACTGAACCTATATTGTTTTCCTTTACAGTGAAGCTTCTTATAGGTCCAGGAAAGGTTTTAAACTATTTTGGGGGAGGTTGTCTTCACCACCCTCCCCCATAAAAATATTTTTTTTTTACTAGTTTGAAAATCAAATTTAAAATGGGATGAGGTCGACTTTCCCTTCTCCTGCCTTAAGTGCCCCTAGAGGCTTCTAGGGGCGTATCAGCTAGTATATTTACATAGTTGGTAACGTTTCTCTGTGCTAAGGATATGTCCGGCTGATTATCCAGAATGACGAGATCTCCCTCCCATCTCCAAAAGATCCAATGTTCTCCAAATCCTCCACCAACAGAAGAAAGTTCAAACAGGTTTAATGCTATAATATATTTACTGGGAGGGGGCGACATTGGAATTTAAATTATTCTGGTGCCCCAGGTATACATACAAGGATGGGACAAGATGTGCAAGTCCCCAAAGTCTTTAAAATTAGTCAAAATATAAAATATTGCATTAGTTCTAGTTCCACAAGTCCAAGACAGTCAAGAAAATTAATTTTAAATCCCAAACGTTCTTTCAAACGTTTGACTTAACATATTTGGTTATTTTTTATTAAATCTTAATAGTGAATACAATCTAGCAGTAAAACATTTTTTAAATTAAACTATAATTGGGGATAATCAAAGCAACCAATTGATCGTCCATTGTCTTATCCATTAAGATCCCTGAGTATTTAACTTTTTATGCCTTTTTGAAAAAATAATGTAACCAAATGGAAGTGGGTAAGCATGACGTGATCATTCTTGTTTAGATTGATGGAAATGTGTTGGTTCTTTCCACAGAAGCAAACAAAAAGACCCAGGACGAGGCAGTCAGGGAGAGGTATTTCAATCCTATTATATAAAGTAGTACCTAAGATATTTTTGTCTGAAGCTTAAGATCTCAATAACTGAAATCTACTGAACCAATTAAGTTCTTCTTTTGGGGAAATCTTCACATATGTCCTGTGATGGCTTTAGGCTATTTTTCTAGCCCCTCTATACTAGAATATAATCGTCTGCCCGACTGTACACTGCAGTACAGCAACTTTGCTGCAGTTTAGAGTTAGACATTCAACTTGCAGACCTTATTAATTCCCCTTTTACATTTTCAACCAAATAAGGCTATGAACGAACGAGAGCAATTAATTTCAAGCTCCTTCCAGCATTAACTTAGAAGCTATATGTCTTTTTCAGTGATAAACTAAATTGGATAATTGTTGACACATTTTTGGAATTAAAAAGTCTTCATGTTACAATTACTGTTTTTATTATCATGAACTAATATAATTCCTGCGCTAATAACAATAAAAACCGCTAAAATCAAAAGATCCACCATTCCCTTTTTATGCGCTACAAATGCTATTTTCTCATCTAAAACAAACTTTTTGTTTAAAAATTAAAATTATGTTGATGGAACGAGTTTTCCATTAAAAATCAATTAAGAGGCACAGCTGTTAGTTAGAATTAAGTTATTAACATTCTTGATTTAAACAAAATTATTTCATTTATTGCTCAATTTCCTAGTTCCATTACTTTTAATAATACAGAACCAACAAAGAAAAAAATATTGATGAATATGAAATGTTAAATGCTAGGTATTAGTTTGATAATTTAGACCACTGCCAGTGCTAAAAAGTCATCGTCAGAAGAGAGATGTGATGAACAATGCTGAACGCATCAGAAGGTAACTATTGTTATTTATCGCATCTTATAAACACGTTCCCGCGGTTTTAATTTTACAATTCTAAGATTAACCCCAGTTTTTTTAGCCCAAACATGCCGAAGGAGCGGGCTAAAAAAACTGGTTTTAATTTTATTATTGTACATTTTTAATTTCGTAGGAAACCTATATAATACGATGCCATACATAATTTTTCCGAATGTCTAGGAACTGGTTCTAATCCAGCGGATATTAATCTTTTTCGTAGCTATGCTGGAAAATGTTTCAATCTAGGACTTTGGTTTTTTCGCTGCCGTTTCTACACGATCTGAATAGTACTGCCGTAAAAAGACACAGAGCTGTAACTTGATTATTGAGTTGGTTCCAAAACGCGACTTTTTTTTGCCTTGCCTTTTTAATAAAAACTAGCGGCAAATCCCCTAGAGCATTCTAGGATAACTTGAGGGGGGAGGGGGGCGTAGAGGTTGTGACCCTTCCCTTTCCCCTAGCGGCTGAAATAATAATTGGATTTTCTGCCTAGAAATGAAATATCAGCAAAATTTCGTGAACTAGCACAGATGATACCTCCGCGATACCTCAACAAGGTGAATGTTCTATTTATACCTTTTTACTTTAGCGGCCGTCGTTAAAGGGAACTATCCACGAACGAGAGCAAGTGATTCTAAGCACCTTCCAGCATTGATCCATGGTATTTTTTTTAGTGATTATACTAGGTTTATGTTTAATATTTGGTTTATCGACTAAAAAGTTAGGTTTCACCATGGTTTTATATGAAAAAACTTTGAAAGGTAAAGTATTTTTTGATGCAATATCATCAAATGTTTTGATGAGTTCAAACTGGTTTTAAAAAGCTTTGACTCAAAAGTTTATCATTTTATTAAAAATGTATGTTTAGAAAAAGTGTTGGTAGCTTGTAATATTTTAAACAGTTTAATTAATGTACTCTTGCAATTTACAGCATTTGATGCTTTTATTTTATTTTGTCCTTTGAACTCAACAAAGCAGTTGATGATATTGTATCTAAAAATGCTTTACATTTTAAAGTTTTTTCATAAAACCATGGTGAAGCATAACTTTTTAGTCGATAAACAAAATATTTAACATAAACCTAGTATATTCACTAAATAAATACTATGGATCAATGTTGGAAGGTGCTTAAAATCACTTGCTCATGTTCGTGGATAGTCCTCTTTTGTAAGAAAAATTACATTAAATGAACAAATCTCTAAAAATGACATAGCAAATTTACAGTTTTACCGAACTAAAATATTAACATAACTAATGCAATGACAAACTAAAGAAATAAGTTTTATCATGGTTTTATAAGAAAAAAAACTTTAAAGTGTTTTCGAAATGACATCAAAGGTTTTGTGGAGTTCAAAGTGCAAAATAAAATAACATCTAGCGGAAACCAAGTGTATCAAGCAAAAAACGCCCTATATCACTGCTGGAAGGTGCTTAACTTCACTTGCTCTGTACATGTACATAGTCCCCTTTGAGTTAGACTATCTAATTTTTAATTGTTGAAAATTTAATTATTTTAGTGTGATACCAAAAGCTCGTCTGGTTTGTCTAAGATCAAGATTTTGGACTCTGCCCGCCAATATTGTACCTCTCTAGAGACTACACTAACAGTAAGTGTATTCATATTTTGGACTCTGCCCGCCAATATTGTACCTCTCTAGAGACTACACTAACAGTAAGTGTATTCATATTTTGGACTCTGCCCGCCAATATTGTATCTCTCTAGAGACTACACTAACAGTAAGTGTATTCATATCTCTGCCCGCCAATATTGTACCTCTCTAGAGACTACACTAACAGTAAGAAAGTGTATTCATATCTCTGCCCGCCAATATTGTATCTCTCTAGAGACTACACTGACAGTAAGTGTATTCATACCTCTGCCCGCCAATATTGTATCTCTCTAGAGACTACACTAACAGTAAGTGTATTCATATCTCTGCCCGCCAATACTGTATCTCTCTAGAGACTACACTAACAGTAAGTGTATTCATATCTCTGCCCGCCAATATTGTATCTCTCTAGAGACTACACTAACAGTAAGTGTATTCATATCTCTGCCCGCCAATATTGTATCTCTCTAGAGACTACACTAACAGTAAGTGTATTCATATCTCTGCCCGCCAATATTGTATATCTCTAGAGACTACACTAACAGTAAGTGTATTCATATCTCTGCCCGCCAATATTGTACCTCTCTAGAGACTACACTAACAGTAAGTGTATCCATTAAGCTGTTATTTCAAGCACGAAGTAGTTAAATTAATAAGAATGTCTTTCCTCATAAAAAAGCACAACTCAATACCATGCACATTTAGGTCTTCTAGGCTAAGTTCGTTTAATCAAGGGGTTGGATGCTGTTAGATTTTATTTAACCTATAGGGCGATATATTATCCGTCCTTTAACAATATCTATCCTGTACGAAAGAATAACTTATTCTATTACAAATTTCCTGTTAGAGTTGGTTGTATGTGAAATTATATCCTTATAATAAAGTAACAGAATAGTCTGTCTGTCTGTACCGAAGGATCTCGCCAAGCGCTGAACGGATATGGTTCTCCCTTACAGGGCCGGTTAGCTTTTCATAGGTCCTGGGAAGGGTTATAACGTTTTGGGGGGAGAGTACCTTTTCGTTTAAATAAAAAATTTGGTTATCGAATTCAACTCCCCCCTCCTCAAGTGCCCCTAGAGGCCTCTAAGAGCGTAGCCGCTAGTCCTTTAATTTAGGAATGTGAGAATGAAGTGGAAAGAGAGAGATCACGCAACCTCCGGCTCCAAGCAATAATACACAAATACAAAATAAACAAAATTAAAATGCAGGGATTGTTAGATTTTGATTAAGCATTAATCACAGAATCTCATGGAATAGTGACTATGCACGAATAAGAGCAAGTTTTAAGCATCTTCCTGGTGTTTTGTCATGTTATTTTATTTTGCACTTTGAACTCAACAAAACATTTGATGATATTTTGTCAATAAAGTTTTGTTTATTTTAAATCACGGAGAAACTTAATTTTTTAGTCGATATAATTATATTAAGCATAAACCTAGCATATTCACCTAAAAATTACTGCTGAAATGTGCTTGAATTCACTTGCTCTTGTTCGTGTATAGTCCCCTTTAACTTATTACATACGCTTATTAGAACACTCAATGATTTATAACTACCTCTATGTAAATCTCAAAGTGATAATTATATAGTATGTAAACTTCAGGCATCATGTGCCCTAACCTTTACACAAAGTCTTTTTTCATATTCTTTCAAGGCATATTGTCCGCAAATTATTACTAAAGCACCAAGTGTCAATTTACTTTGTTTTGCTCATTTCATGAAACAATCATTTTTTGGCTTTAATATAAGGATTGTATAGTTTTAAAGTCCAAGGCTCATCCAAATAATGTGTTTGTATAAAACAAAAAAAGTTTTGTTATATTTCATATCTATGTATCTGTATGAAAAATTTGTGATACAATTAAAAATACTCTAATCACTTTATGTGATAATTTTAGTGATATTTGTTAGTAACAAAAGTAAATTTTTAAGTGTTTGTTATTTTTTAACCCTTTTTTGTTGTAATTTGATATTTTTGTAAATAGTTTGAAATACTTTTCTAGTCTTTTGTGACATTTGAAAATTGTGTTTTTAATAAATATTTTTTCCTTTAACTTTTCTGTCAAGTTAGTCATTTCTTTTAACATAACTTTTTGTTAGTCTGTCTGTATTGCATCGTATTACAGACAGCTCCGCGGATATGAAAATGAAAAATTATAAGATAATAGCTAGTTTTGTTAGTCTCGAAGGGCCGAAGGCCCGGATTAACAAAACTGTTATTAATTTTACGAATTTTATTTAATTTTCGTAGCGAATTGTCTTTAATACGCGCGATGATTTACATGATTTTTCAGTATGGCTAAAAACCGGTTATGATCCAGCGGATATTAATCAGTTATGAAGACATACTGAAAACTATGTACTCATACTGTTATCTTCTTGATTTTCTACTGATTGTTTCAAGGTCGTCTTAAAGCTGATTCTTGTTGCACTTTTTCTACATAGGCAAAAGAATACATTTTCTGTACTTTAATCTACACTAGCGGCTGCGCCCCTAGCATCTAGGGGCTCTTTATTCGATGGGATGTGGAAGTGCAGAAAAATAGCCTTAAACTACCCCGGGACCTATAAGAAACTTCACTGTAAAGGAGGATCATATTGGTTCAATAGTAAGTGAGATCATTTGCTACAGACAAAAAAAGCTTACTACTTTATATTATGGGATTGATATTGTAACTTAGCTCAACTATTAAGTAATATCTTGCGCAATTTAAAATTTTTTATCAGTGGAATATTTATGCATCACAATGTGTGCAAATGATTTTTAAAAAGCGAAGCTTTTCTAAAGTTAAGCTCCGTCTGTACGGAACAGTAAGCTCTTCTCGTTAATTTAGGCATGTTAGAATTGTCCTATCAATTTCAAACTTGGTATGATGATTCCGATAACAGTTAGGTAAATTTAGTAAGCATAGCAACTCTTTAATCGTCACCAGAAAGTCCGTACGTCTATATAAAACATGTTGCTTTTAACAACAAAAATTAATAGCTGTCTTGCTATGTACAGTTTTCAGTGAAGTTTTTTGGCCGTTGTTGCTTAATACATCTTCCAAAATTTCTAATCACAAAGATGTATTGCAGATTATTGTTCCGTTTTTTTTCTTTAAATAACTTGATAACACATTGTCGTAAAATTTAAGTATATAATTTTTCTTGATGAATGTCTAATGGTAGGAAAATCACTGCATTCAAGTTGTCAAATATACTATTTGAACAGGGACAATGATATCCATAAATATAACAACAAAAAACATTTAGCTATTTTATAAATGAACTAGCGGCTGCACCTCTAGCATCTAGAAGGAAAGGGTAGAAAAATATCCTGAAATCAATTCAAGACTTAAATCTGAAATACAATTTAGCCTAAAACCATCCCAAATCCTATGTGAAGCTTCCCTAAAATGGAAGACCCAATCGGTTATTATTTAGAGAAATCTTAGGTTACAGGCCAAAAACACTTTCTTCTTTATTATAGCCTTTACCAAACAACACCAGAATTATCAATGACGCAACACAAAGACCCTTGTTATGAAGTAGTTGCGCTACTCAAAGCATCATTTACTGCACACAAAAAATCCTCATGTTTTATGCATTAGCGTCACCCAAAACAATCTCACGTTTTTAACACGGGACTAGATACGGAGGCTTTCCTATACACAGACACTCTGC
This sequence comes from Acartia tonsa, assembly GCF_053477335.1. Taxonomy (NCBI): domain Eukaryota; kingdom Metazoa; phylum Arthropoda; class Copepoda; order Calanoida; family Acartiidae; genus Acartia; species Acartia tonsa. Next base: position 49,652,526 of record NC_137263.1, on the reverse strand, counting down.
TCAAGTTTGTTCGTACTTCTCTCGCATAAATTTTCCTTCTCACTTCCCCCTATCACGGAGACTCTTAAATTCCCTCTGAGAGTGTATTGACACAATTAGATTCTACACAGTTGGTTCACAGCCACGGCCAGCTCTGGAATATGCCCATTTTATTTTAAATTAAAACTTAATATTATTTAATAGAGAAAACTTAACTTTTAATAGACAATTATCAAACTTATTTTTTCCCATAATTTGTGCATAAATTGTTGATAACACTTAATTAATTTTGTGATAGTTTATTAATAAGATACCTGTTGTGATTTGTTATTAGAAGATTCATAAGTGAAGATATTTTGTTTGGTAAACAAGCATCTCTGATGGCTCCAAATAGCGAGGACCGGCAGGAGTGCTTGTCAAGCATACCTGAAGGCTACGCGCCAGGTAAGCGTGACCGCCAGATGACCTCAGCCACCTGTTCTGGCTGGATGTCGAGATCCTGGAAGATAGGATGCGTGTTGAAGGTGGATGATGCCCCGAGTTATGCCAGAGAGAAGGCTATAACAACAGGATACAGGCATCCTCTTTCATATGCTGGATGTATTAGAAGGTAATTTTTATTAAAGTTCTAAGTAATATTTCCTTTGATAGTAGGTTATAGTTGGTAATTACAAATGACATGCGAGCAAATTGGTTTGATGTCTGAAATGCTGCTCTTAAGTTAAGAATTAATCACCCAAACTAATTGGTAATGAGTCTTGATCTTGAAGAGTATCTACAAGATTAAAAGTCACCTTAGCCAGTATTTTTTTCACAAATTGAAAACATACTTGTCTATTTTCATTGAATATAACACCTCATGTATAAGTCCACGCCGGGTTAGAACCCCCCTAGAAAAATAGAAAAAATATCCACCCTTATTTTCAATTTATTTTCAAATTAAGGGGGAAAGATCAGGTTAGGGAAAAGAACACTATTCCAAATTAGAACAGTATTCTAGTATGGATTCGAAATCGATTAATATCCGCTGGATTAGAACTAGTTTTCAGCAATATTGAAAATCATAATATTAGTACCAGTTTTGTTTTCGACAACTCGGGGCTAGCAAAACCGGAATTTCTTATAATTCATCGTTTTACTATCCGCGGAAAAGCTGTCAATAATACGATGCGATAAATAACTATTATCTAGTATGTTTTGGATGCACAACGAGACAATCAATATTTGGACCCATCTCCTAGGATTTGTTTACTTTGTGTATCTCATGGAAAGGAACTTCACTACAGAACAGCCTCATAACAGGTCAGATACAAGAGCGTGTACACACTTTTTTGTAACAAAGCTACTCTATAAGTCACGTTGTCTGTCAGTCCGTAACGCTATGGGGCAAATGCGATTTACCCAGCTGTTATTGAAGATAGACGGCTGAAATTTTTGTTTAAGTTTCCCTGTACAGTATAATTTACTTTGACCGTCAGTCTGTTAGTGCTTAACAGATATTGAAAATATGTATTTTTAATATTTCAGAATGGTTTCTTGATTTCTAAGAATTATTGCACATTTATCACCTGAACATCTTCTCGATAATCAATTTTGTCTGTTTGTCCTTCCATGAATTTTAATTGCTTCGATACTTAAAACTTATGGATGTTGTCAGCCTTGTTTTTTCCTATAAGGGTGTGCCATGTTACCATGTTAAGACTTCCAGTCAAAGGGCGTGTAATGAAAGGGTTGTTATTTGTTTTGGTTGTATGTGTTATTAAGTTGGAACATATTACAAAAGTAAGGCTCTGTTTACCTTTAATCTATTCAATGGTAAATTTACCTTTTGAACTTAGTGAAGATTAATTTACCATGTTCTGACTAATTTAAAATCTCTTTAATTTTAGGAGTACTTCAGATCTTATTGCTGTCACCGTACAATTAATCACTTATCAGGTAAACAAATATTACTATTACTATAACGGCCCAACCCCCCCCCCAAAAAAAAAAATCTATTAGGTATATTTTTAATTTGGGGGTTTCAAGTTTTTTTTCGTCCTCCCCAGAAAATGGACCAGAAATGCGGTCAAAATATATAAACAACCGCATGGTACAATATGAAATAATCTATTATCACCAACAACATTTGGCTTAATACTAAGAGTTATAATTGACAACAAAATACTTCAGGCATACTTGGTAAATATTTTCCATTATGGCTTTGAAACCGATTAATATCCGCTGGATTAGAGCCGGTTCTTAGCCATACGGGAAAATCATGTATATATAGAGTCGGTCCTATAACAAATAAATTTCTACAAATATTAAAATAAAAATCACAAAATTAATAGGTACCAACCTGATTTAAATCTTATATTTTTTCTTTTTAATATCCGTGGAAAGCTGTCTATAATACGATGCGATAAATAAATAATCCTCCCCTCAATTTTTAGGTGTGCATGCTGTTCAGCAGTTTATTCCACACATTCCTGTGTCACAGTGAGGCTGTCAAGATCACCTGGCAAGAGGCGGACCATGCGGGAATACTTCTGGCACTCTGGGGCACATACGCCAGGTTCATTAATTTTTTTTATAAGTTTAGCTCTTAGTTTTTATTATTGAAGCTTACCAATCTATGAATGGATAAAGGATTTCTACCTCCAATCTCTGTGTGCATCTGAATCCTAACTTGTGAAAATCAGGGCTACAAAAATACATTTAACGTTGAAAGTAATTACCTAGTTCGGCAGGATTAAAACTTTATCTGAACCATACTGAATGTGGCATGTATTGTATGCATAATGATTTTTCACTCTTGGTAAATAATAAAATTATATACCTATATCATTTTCATATCCGCGGACAACCTTGCAATAAATATATACATACAGACTGAACTAGAAAATGTAGTTTTACAATAAATTTCTTTCTCAATACGGCCCTCACAGCAATTTTTCTATTTTTTTAAGTATCTTTAAGTAATTTTATACAAAAATACAAAGTATATCACAAATGTTTCTGAAACGAATTTCAGGTAAAAAATGAAAGTTTTGCTGTAAAAAAAATTGATGCATTTTTAATTCAGGTTGATTGTCACCAAGTTTTCCTGCTTTCCTATCTCTTTGAGTTTTCATCTCGTGTGCATAACTGCAATATTCACCCTAGTTTTCTTCAACAAGTTTAAATCATTCTTCCTACCTAAGAGTGGCTTTAATGATAAAGGTAATAGTTATTTATTGTTTCGTATTATAGACAGCTTTCCGCGGATATTGAAATAAAAAACATATGCTTAATACAAGTTTTGTTTGTCCAAAAGGGCCAAAGGAACGGGCTAATAAAACTGGCATTAATCTCATAATTTATCTTGAATCTCATAATTTTTAAATTAATATTAATTAAAATAATATTTTTAAAAAAAATGTTAAAACGCAACATGTTTTACAAGGACGTACGGACTTAATGGTAACGATTACAGAGTTGCTAAGCTTTTTAAATCATACCTAACTGCTATAGAATTCATCATGCAAAGTTTGAAATCGATACGACAATTCTAACATAATCAAATAAAAGCTTCCCTTTCAAAAGCATTATTTTTAAATAATAAGTAAATAGGCAATTAAAGAGTTCTTTTTGATAGATTCCTGTAAGCGAGAGAACGGAGTCCAACTGTACCTGTTTCTTGCCCTGTCACTGTATGCAGTGGCCCCATTTGCTCACTGGATCTCCATCTCTCCAGCATTGGCTCAAAATAATGCAAATAGTCAGGTAGTATTATCATCCTTATAAGAAAGTAACAGGATATCTGTCTGTCTGTTTGTTTGTCTGTCTGTATGTCTGTCTGTCTGTCACTGTATACAGTGGCTCCATTTGCTCACTGGATCTCCATCTCTCCAGCATTGGCTCAAAATAATGCTAATAGTCAGGTATTATTATCATCCTTGTAATAAAGTAACAGGATGTCTGTTTGTCTGTCACTGTATACAGTGGCCCCATTTGCTCACTGGATCTCCATCTCTCCAGCATTGGCTCAAAATAATGCTAATAGTCAGGTATTATTATCATCCTTGTAATAAAGTAACAGGATGTCTGTTTGTCTGTCACTGTATACAGTGGCCTTATTTCCTCAATGGATCTCCGTCTCTCCAGCATTGGCTCAAAATAATGCTAATATTCACAGTCAGGTATTATCCTATTATATAAGGTAGTAAGTTTTTTTTGTCTGTAGCGAAGGATCTTGACCACCGTATCGATATGGTAATCCTTTACAGTAAAGATTCTCATTTTTGGGGGGAGGGTATTTACACCCTTTCAAGAAAAAATCGTACCTTAAAAAAATTATCCCCTCCCCCAAATTTTTTTTTCATTTTACTTTTTAAAACTTAAATTGAAATGAGAGTGAGGTAAGTCGGTTTCCCAGTGTGCCCCTACTAGATGCTTCTAGGTGCGTATCTGCTTTTCAATGAACAGAAATAAAGTTAAAGAAATGAGGGGAGAAGAGTTAAATAACTGTAGACACTTCTACACCATCAAGGTTTAAACTTTAAAAACATTAGGTACCAGTGTAATTTATAGTCCAGTGTCCCCTCCCTCCCTGGGTCAACGCTGAGTGTCTACTCCTGGCCGTTTTTTATGATCTTGAAACACACAACTTTCAGCTTTGGAGGACTTATAAAAGAGGACAGGAGAAAAGAAATCAGAATCAATCTTACTTTGAGATTTATAAGCATTGATCCAGTATTATTTTGTGTTGATTTTTAAAAGTCAGTATCATTGTTACTGTAAATAGATGTGGCATTTTATTTAGATGATCCAATGGATGTTTTTCCCCTACTTTGTTGGCGGCTTGGGCCTGTTTTTCTACCTGAGCAGGGTTCCAGAGTGCCTGCTGCCATGTGGCAGGGTGGACATATGTGGAGCTTCTCACCAGATATGGCACATGCTAATTTTTGCAGGTATTATCAATATATTAAACATATTATAGACATTTGAAATAAAGCTAAGTAATATTCTTTACCAATTATGCTAAAACTAATTATGGGTAATTGCGTCTTGTTTTCAGCAATAAAACACTTTTGCGATTGGTCGACGATTGTAACTTTTTTTTAGATAGAATATTGCATTTTTGTAAAGGTAATTGAGTAGGGTTTAGTAGGAATATCTCTTTCTACCTAGAGGCCTTTAGGGGTACTTTGGCTGGGGGTATTTTTCTTTATTTGAGTGGTTGGGGGTGTCAAAACCACCCGAGAAAATTGTTTAAAACCATCACAGGGCCAGGATTACATTCCCTGTGAAGAGTAAAGCCTTATCGGTTCAGTGGTTACTGAGATCTCAAGCTTCAGACAGATGGACAGACAACAGACATTGTTCTACTTTGTATTACAGATAATCATATGACACGAAGCAATCTACTATGTATAACATGTATTGTATTGTAAATAAAAGATTAAATAATGAATGATGAATATAAGACTGATATGATTGTTTCTCAGGGATCTAAAGGGATAAGACAATGATAAATTGATGTACATCCCCACCCAATGATGATACACAATATCACCCCTTTTGTAAATTACAAATAGTGGTTGAAACGTTTGGACACTCAAATAAATCAACCAATCTAAATTCTACAAAAGTCCTGAAAGTTGCTACTAAGCCAAAGAATAAGAAAATGTTATTATAAAACTTTGGGTACTAGTGTAATATACAGCCCAATGTTCCCTCCCTCCCTGGATTGTTCTAGTTTACTGTGTGTTATGGAACTGTCTGTCTGTTGCCTGCATTTCTTGGTTTTTAAAAGTATTAGTGTCCCAATAGCCTAAAACCTTTTTTGCAACTTGTGTTTCAGTCTGGCTGTTTACAAGATCTTTCGTGACATGAAATATATTTTTTTCTCTTCGAGTTTAGATTAGTTTTTAAGAAGTGCCTATGTTGCAATTTTATTCATCTTGTGCCTGTTAATAAACCAAGACAATTTCCAATTATTACGTCAAACTCCAGTCGTATCAAACAGAGAGAGAGAGAGGGGACAATGGGCTGTTTATTACAATAGTCCCCAAAGTATTATAATAATGTTGTCTTATTGGTAATATCTTCTTAGAAATATTTTTTTTTAAATTTTTTTATAAATGAACTCTGGCCGCGGCACTCGGCACCCTTGCCTGCATAGCCGCAGCGCTCGGCCCCCTTGCCTGCCTAGCCGCAGCGCTCGGCTCCCTAGCCTAAAACCTAACCTAAAATAGTTGTTCTGTCGGGGGGGGGGGGGGGGGAGTTTGGTATAAACATTTTCAAAATAAAAAGGAGGAGAACGTCGTCTTATTTGTTGGCTTAAAAACTTTGGGAACTTGTGAATTGTGATTGGTTATTTTACTAAGTTGAGTGTTCAAACGTTTCAACCACTTATTTTATGCTACAGAAAGAGTAATTTTGTGTATCATCATTGGAAATGTATATCAATTTATCGGCCATTGTCTTATCCCTGCATATCACCAGTATTTATATATCTAAATGATTGTAAGAAATATCCCGAAGTAAAGTGCACTAACATTTTTTAAACCCCGAGCTTGAATGGTTCTATTCCTGGAGGTTATAGGAAACTTTGTCCGCATCCACAAGGGAACGAATCAACGTGTTCTAATGTTTATTCAAAACAAAATAATTTTAGTTGGATAGCTATTTCCAGTGTGGCTTCGAAAACGATTAATATCCGTAGGATTAGAACCTGTTCTAAGCCATACTGAAAAATCATGTACAGCATTGCATTACAGACAATTTTCCACGAATAATAAAGATACTGTTTTTTTTGTTTTAAAGTGCATAATAAAAGGCAAACTTTGTGCTTAAGAAAAGATTGAAATAGCAGAAAATAACTTTAAGAATCTGACTAACAGACCGACGGACTATTAAATTACATACTGGATGCTCATAAATAAGGTAAATCTTCCCTCCAAAAATTCAGCCGTTTAACCTGAATAACAGCTGAGAAAATCACATTTTCCCATGGCGTTACAGACTGACTGGCGGACGACAGGCAACGCAAATTAATGAGAAGATTCGCTACTATAAATTGAAATTATTAAATCAACACCCAACACGTGTATGGAAAAGTAAAGCTTAATATTTCTCTGCACATGTATTTGTATGCCTTGCAACGTGACTTGAGGCCACTAGGCAACGTGTCTAGAACACACAGCGGAGGAGGCCTGGCCTCTCAGGGATATAAAGGGATAAGACAATGCCTGATAAATTTATGTACATTCCCAATGAAAATACATAAATTACCCCTTCTTTAGATTACAATTAGTGAGTGAAAAGTTTGGACACTTAACTTAATGTACCAACCAATAAAAATACAATAAAAGTCCCCAAGGTTATTAACACAACGAACAAGAAAACGTTATTATAACACTTTTGGGGAATAGTGTAATAAACAGCCCAATGTCCCCTCCCTCCCTGCTGGCCTCTGTGTACAGACAAGGAAAATTCAAATTTGCGTCAAGATCTTTGTTAGGTATTGTTTCACTGTAATTCAAAATATTTTCCTTTTAATTATTATGTCATGGAGAACTTTATTTCTTCATAGGTAAATAAAATTAGAATATTTTAATTATTAACAAAATTATTGGGTAATTTACAATTTTTAGGATTTTATTCGTACTGAAATATTTGTTTTATTTGCTAATCTGTAATAAAAAGACGCAATGCAGAATATTTTTAGATTAGAAGCGTCTCGATAATTATTAAGATTTGTTAATTTTTGTATAGAAGTAACGTTATATGGCGGGAGTAACGACATTCCATAAAACCGGTTCTTAGGTATACTGAAGAACATTCTATATCGTTTAATATTATAGATGACTTGTTTACGAAAAGAAAATAAAGCTAGTATCAAACTTGGTTATTTTAGAGGCTAGGGGTGAAACTATTTTTGGAATGAAAATATTGAATTAATTTTATTGTGTTTCTACTTGCTACTTGATGACATTACTGTCCTTGTTAAAAGAGAAGCTTTTCTATAATCTTTTTGTCAATTTAAACGGATGGGAATAGTTTTATCGATTTAAAACTTTGCATGATGATTCCTACAACAATTAGGTACGATTTAGGAAGGGTAACAACTCTATAATAGTCAATAGAAAAACCCTATGTAAAAAATGACGATTTTTTCCTATTTGTCAACAAATTTTTTTATGTTCGCTTTTATGGATGTTGTGTCATCCGTGTTTATTTGGGGGGGGGGGGGGATTGAATCATCATATTTATGCGTAGCTTGCAAACAGAAAAGTTTTCCTGTACTTTTCATAGTACGATAGAAACTTTATTTGAGATTTCAGAAATGTATGAGCCACTGTTTGGGCTTATTAAATATAAACGCTTAGAGCCTTTTCATTTCCCCTTATATAATTTAGGAGAAGAGTTCAACAACATGATAAAGACATTACATATTTAGGGAGGGTTAAGTACAATAATAATCGATTCCTTCTCTTCGTGTATTTTGGGAGAAAGAATCACACTAGCTATACAAGATTTAAATTATATTTAATCTAAAAATAGACTTTTCTACTAAGGCATAATTGTTAAAATGAGCGCAGCCATTTTTAAATATTGGCCTGTCCGCTATACTTACTGTATGTCCCTATTTAGGCATGGTATCCTGGTATGAGTTGACCTGCTGGATGTCTGCTACACGCCCACTCACCTGTCAAATTAACCTGGATCATCTGACCTCCAACAGTACGCTGGCAAGTCTGGCATTTATGTACAAATAAACATATTATATACTAGTTTCATTCACTATCATATTAGCCAGAACTTAAAAAAATTACTTAAAATATTAATCTCTTTTTAACTTTAAAAATTGTAGAGGCGAAGAGCAAGTATGAAATTTTAGGTGAGATTTATTTGCCCTGTTGCTCAATTTTATGGTTGTTTTTATTAATTCCAATGAGATGGATTCTAAAGAATAGGATCGCTGGTGAAAAATCCTCCAAAATCACATAAAAAATCTACAAAAATAAAATTAAATCGTATGTTTCTATGATTTTATTTCATTTTTGTAGATTTTTTATGTGTTTCTTCTGAGGATTTTTACAAAAACAATTTTGCCTCAATATATTACAATCACTAGCTAAATTAAAACTTTGAGTTTTTAAATGATACAATAACTCAATGATAGCATAATACTTAAAAACATATAAGCTTTAGCAATATTACTTATCTATCTCATTATTTAATTAACTGGTTATTTTTATTTAAATTCTATTTCTTTTAATCTCTATTATAAAGTAAAGGGATCTCTGTGTGTCTGTCTGTGTACTGATGTACCACTGAACCGATATGGTTCTCCTTTACAGGGTAGCTTCTCATAGGTACTGGGAAGGTTTATAACTATTTTGGGGGAGGATACAACCGCCCTTCTAGGAGAAATCGCCTCAAAAAAAAATTACCCCCCACCCCCCCAACAAAATTACTTTAGTTTTAAAAATCTAAAATAAAATATTGGGTAGTTGATTTCAACCCCCCCCCTCATTTGCCCCTAGAGGCCTTTAGGGGGCGTAGTCGCTAGTTAACTAATAAGTTATGACTAATTACTTGTATAGTTTATTATTATTTTTATTTATTTGTTGAATTTAGTTAATTTTTATTGACTGTGATAGCGAATGTAATTTTAATATTATATTTGTTGTAATCGAGGTTAATTCAGGGATCGGCAGCCGCGCGTAAGCCTCGTGTAAGCCTCAGTGAAATCTTCATTTTATCACTATAAAATTCAGCTGGATGTATATAACTGCTCTTTAGCAGACAATCCTTCTTTCTAAAATTTCTTTTTCTGCTTACAAGCAGGTTTAAAACTGAGGCTTATGCGCGGCTGAGACGCGGCTGCCGCACCCTGGGTTAAAGGACTAAAATGATACTTTTTAATTTTGCTGGATTGGCAATTATTTTTTTAACCCTAAAAACCAAACGAACTTAGTTGACTACGGATACGTAAATGAAATAGGTGTAAACCTGTGATGTTCATGCATACTTTATTGACAATTTGTATGGAATAGAAAATGATTCAGAGCCGTGAAGAAACATGCATTTCTTCTATAATGTCATAGACAGTTTTCCGCGGATACGGAATTAAAAACAACAAAAAAAGGTCTTTTTAATAATATAAGATTTTCTACGGCAGAATTAAATCTTATTCGGAGCCTTTATAAAAAATATTTTTTTGTATTTACTGTTCTGAGATTATTTAAATATTTTTCTTAATTTGTTAATGCATGTTATAATGCATAATAATATCTTAATTAATTATTATTCTGTGATTTAGAGATTAGTATTATATTTAGAATCATATATATTATATTTCCTCATAATCATAATAAATCGTATATAAACCTTTATTCAAATATTTAATATTTCTTTAGAATGAAAATGATTTAGATCTTGTTATTTAAGTTGTACTGAAATAAGGTACCTAAGGATAAAAAAATTATTGCAAAATATTATGTAACAAGTATAACAACATCCATAAAAATGAAGCTCTGAAACGGTAGGACAAACGAACATTAAAACTTGTAGAGTGTCAGAACTGGATTATAACAGTTAGCGTATTAACAAAATTGTAGGGAAAAATGTTGCAAATTGCCTAAATACAGAAAACGGTTTAAGGACATACTTACACTTTAAGTACTTTATACTCTCATTATATAGTTACTACGCTTTCTAAACCGTACCTATCAACTACAGGAATCACCATGCCAAGTTTGAAATCGATAGAACATTTCTAACATGCCTAAATTAACAATAAGAGATATCCCTTACGGACGGACTGACCGACCCTAATTATAGAAAATGAAAGCTCATGTTGCCTACTCGTTGTACTTGAGCAAATAATAAAACTTTATGTCCAGCGTGATTTGGAAAAAAAAGATAAACATAGTCACAACTTTTTAGAAGCAAAGATTTTCTAATATTAGACTCTGCTCGTCCGTCCATAACGGATAGTTCTTGATAAAATAAGTATGTTGTAATTGTTCTGTCGATTTCAAAATTTACATTATGATTCCTGCAACACTTAGGTACAATATATATATATACTAGCGGCTTCGCCCCTAGCCTCTAGGGGCATTGCCCCAAGAGGTGATAAAAAATTTTTTTGGCGAAATTCGTAAAAAGGACCAAGGAAATTTTAAGGAAAAAAAAGGATCAAGGAAATCTTCAGAAAAAAAAATGGGATTTTTTTTTTTGGGGGGGGGGGGGGGTTAGGGGTGTCCCACCCCCCCAAAAATAGCCTAAAATCACCACAGGAGCAGTAGGTATATTTCCTGAAGAGTAGAATCCGATCGGTTCAGTGGTTATTGAGACAGAAAGATGGACGGACGGACAGACATCATTCTACTTTGTATTATAGATAGTGTAAGAACTCTATACCTAATTAATTTAAGAAAGTCCGCTTTTAACATGACTATTTATTAGCTTTTTTGAAAAAGAAATTTTACATAATTGATTATTGAAATGTGGATTACTGGTACGATTAGGTATGATATTATAAGCAAAGCTTCTCTAAAATCAAGTATTAAATTTTAGTTTTTCCTATTAAGCATCCTGTATTTAAATAATATTGGGGATGGATTAATATGAAAAAATAAATTAATATGAAAATAAAAAAATTAGCATTAAATAAGTTGTTACTCTACATTTGTTAGTGTTCGTATAAGGGGATAATACAATGGTTAATAAATTCATAAACATCCTAACCTCACTAATGATACACAAAATTATTCCTCCTGTAGATCACAATTAGTGGTTGAAACTTTAAAACATTCAACGTAATGAACCAACTAAACTAAGTTCCATTAAAGTCCTCAAAATTGTCAAGACAACGCATAAGTAAACATTATTATATAACTTTGCGGACTAGTGTAAACAGATCAATGTCCCCTTCCTCCCTGTTATTTGGGCCCTTACCACAGGGACTTTATTAGGGCTGTTAGTGGGTACCATACCCCCGAAGCAGCTATCCTTATATTAATGTAACAGGATGTTTGTCTGTTTGTACCAAAATATCTCGCTAACCACTGAACCGATCGGGTTCTTCTTAACAGGGTAGCTTCTTCTAAGATCCCGGGAAGGTTTATTACTCTCTTGGGGGAGGGTACCACCACCCTCCCCAGAGAAATCGACAAAATTTTAAAAATGAAAAAAAAACGCCGCTCTGTCCACATTTTTGTAATTAGCTATAAACATAATTAACACCATCTAGCGGCTAAAAAAATATTTTTGGTATATATTTTAAAATAGATTGAAAAGAAACAATTTTGCTTGTCCCTAGAGGCACCTAGGGGCGTAGCCGCTAGTGATATATATTTCATACTTAAATAGTCAAATCATTCAATATAATTTGAGCCTAAGCATTTTTTATGTAGATTTTGCCTTTGGTAGCCTGTGAAATAGGGTGGGAGACAGGGTTGTAGATGAAATTTTCATTCATTTTTTATTTATTATCCTTACTGATTACAATATCGCTTATTATTAAAAATTGTCTGCTATGTTCTATATTATGAATTCTGTCTGCTCCTTTCTTTTAGTTTTCGTGGTTTCAACAAGTCATTTTATTTCAAGATATCACAGAGCACAAGCTACTGTGATGAGACTAAAATTCAGCTGTGTTTCAGAATATAATTTCAAAAAACCAACCAGTGTTGTTTGAAGTAAATAGTTACTAGTTAGTAATAGTACGCTGTCGTCAGTGGTGGCGCTACGCTTACGTGCTGGGAATGAATACGGTTGAGAGGTAGAGTTATGTAATGTTAGATAATATATACACAGTGAAAAGTGACGCAGGGAGTGGGAGGGAGGAAACAATGGACTGTTTAATACACTAATTCACAAAGTTTTCTGTAAAAAGTTTTCTTATTGGATTTTTATTGGTTTGTTCATAAAGTTGATTGCCAAAACGTTGTAACCCCTAATTGTAATCTACAGAAGGGGTAATTTTGTGTATCATTATTGGGTGATGTAGATAAATGTACCAGCCATTGTCTTATCCATTTAGATCCCTGACGGTGACGCCTTTAGGCAGAATTAAAACCATGTGTGTGTGTGTGTGTGTGTTGTGAATTGAGTTCTGAATGGGATAAAAAAAGTCATTTATACTTCCTGGTTTTGTAAGGTTTTAGATTTTTTCCTAAGAATTTCATTGATTTACTAACTTTTATTGACTTACTTATGTTTGAAATAAAAAGGGTAGCAGCTACGCCCCTAACATTTCGTGGCTTTGTATTCAAAGGGACAGAGAGAGACTAGAAAAATAATTCGAAACCATCTAAAGACCAAAATGTGAAAATAAAATAGCCTTAATTTTAACAGGATTAAGCTTACCATTAAAATATTTCTATAAACAATCATGAAAAGTTTAATAGCGATCAGATAAATGTATAATTTCTAAAATAGCAAATACCTTCATACCTTAATTATAGAAAGCTTCGCATTTAATAATTGTGTTACAGAAGTACGTATTATTTGTGTAAATGTCATTCGCGATAAAATATTAATGTAAAGGGAGAGTTGCACGAAATGCATTTTAACTTGAATTTAGTGAACCACATATTTTCTCCTGTTTATTGTTTTAAACTAAATTTATAGGGCATATATTAGAAAGAATTTTAATTTTTACCACGTAGTTTTAAAAATATCAAGACTGAAATAGTGACTTTTACCTACAAAAATTAGACATTTTTGGACGTAACTCAAATACTGCCTGGTAAAAGTTTAATTTTATTTTAAATATCTTTATGGCTAATCTATATTTATATCATATTCTACAAAAACATTTATAGGTTCACTTTTACAAGTACCCCCAACTCGTTAAATGTACTTCATGCAACTATCCTTTTGTAATTGAATTAAAATGAAAGTCATATAATATTCATATGAAGGAGGTTAGTTGTTCAAAGTGCTTTCGTGAGAATAGTAGTTTGTTATTTTTTAGAATATATTAAGTTTTGTATAATATAAGCTGATTCTTTAAAAAATTTACCCTTTCACTCAATTTTTAGTATAACAAGGATGTCAACATCCATAAAAGCGAAGCTCTGAAATTAGACGGTAGAACTAACGAACATAAAAACTTATGGATATTATATAAAGGAGGGGCGGATGAGACACTTATTGCAACCAAATCTAAAACTTAAAGGAACTCAACTCAAAAAAAGGTTACAACTCTTAAATTTGACATAACAGTTGATTTATAGGTAAACTGTGTAACTGTGAAGGATATTACCTTTTAATTTTTTATGATGGACGAAAAACCATTAAAGGAAAGACAAATAGGCGCCACGTAGGGCTGGATACATATTTGACTGGATACCGGATATCCGGCAGATTTCTAATACCCGGTATCCGCGATCTATAATATTAATGATATGTTTCTTACTCTGGTTTATAAATATTTTTGGGGAGGGTACCACCAACCTCCAAAGAGAAATCGCCCCTATAAAAAAATTCCCCCCCCCAAAAAAAAAAATTTTAAATCTTTTTTTAACCAAATTAAAAATGGGTGGGGTCACCCTCACCCTCAAAAAAATTTCCTTTACCCCCCAAATTTTTTTTACTTTTTCTTTTAAAATCTGAAATAAGAAATTGGGTTATCAAGTTCGACTCTCCCCCCCCCCCCCATCCTCAAGTACCCCTAGAGATCAATAGGGACGTATCCGCTAGTATAGTATATAGTACCAAGAATTTAAGAAATAATGCTTGTGACTGTTTGTTTACAGGATTTTGCATATATAAAAGGTTATATTGCCGAATATCCGGCCCAACCCTAGTGCCACGCCCTTTCTTAGTATTATCTTTACATTGCCATAATTCTAGGATGGGCGGAGCTTGTGGTTCTGAGATCCGAGAAGGAGGACAAATACTCCTCGGAGCTGCTGATCAACTACCAGAGAATGGTATGGCAGAGTTCCAAGTCGAGGAGAATAAAATTCTTGTTATAAAGTAAGTGTGTACTCCTATTATATAAAGTAGTAAGCTTTTTATGTCTGTAGCGAAGGATCTCACTAATCGCTAAACCGTTATGGTTCTCCTTTTCAGTGAAGCTTTAAATATTTAGGTCCAGGTAAGGTTTTTAACTATTCTTTGGGAGGGTATCTCTACCCTTACAACCTAAAAGGTCCCTAAAGGCTTTTAGGGGCGGAGCTACTAGTTTATATTAAGTTAACCTCCACCAATTATGAGAAATATATTTACCTCCCTTTTGTTAATTAGAATTATTTTGGGAAAAGTAAGGACACTGTTTAGCCCAATAAAAAATTAACTTAACCCAACAAAGCCAACGTTTAAAATTCCAATTAAGAGATCTTATTTTCCATTTGTAATTAAAAGATCTAAAGATTTTACAGAAAGCCGCATGGTCCTGTAATGGAATTAAAAATCAAAGACGAAACCATTAAAAAATGTGGGTAATAAATTACGTAAAACAACGTTGTAAACAAGAGGGGGTGGGGGGGGGGGGGGTGGTAAAGCAACCATCTCGTAATCAGTGCTTAAATGGTATCCGAATTTCATGAAATTTGGAATAAATTATCCTTGAATTTTTTCTCTAAACCGAATAAAAAGTTGGAAAACTAACAGCTTACGGCTGGCGGCTCCAATGTTTGGATATCCTTAAATAGTCCCAAAAAAGAGGGAAGTCATTTTCTAGTAAATCCCGTAAAGGTGTGTGTTATAAGGCCTAAAAATAGTAGTAGAACGATAAGGTGCTCTATATATTTGTATTCCCTATTGAATAGAACAATAGGGAAATTTTTTTTTTTTTTTTTTTTGATAACCGTACCTGGAATATCTTTAAAAAATACGAAATTTCTATCAAACACTTTGTTTGGCTCAAACTGACAAAAATTTAAAAAAAATATAATTATAATAATAATGTTTTCTATAGGTACAAGGTAAAGGTTAAGAACAATATATACCATTAATCAAAGGAAGAAGCCATTCTTTACAGGTTGTACGAGCAGTGAACATTAAAATGAAACTTTAACAAATCATTAATACAATGACTTAGTGAAACAAACCAACACAACAAGTTACATACAGACAATTTTGAAAACATTCAGATATACAATCTATATAAGAAGGTAGTTGTTTGCTGTAGTGAAATTGAAATGAAACAATGCACATTGAAACCGTCTACTTCAAAGCAAACAAACATGAAATTCCACAAACATAAAACTAATTTTTGTCACCTTGAATAAATCAACCTGTAAAGAATGGCTTCTTTCTTTGTTTAATGGTATAGATTGTTCTTAACCTTTACCTTGTACCTATAGAAAACATTATTAATATAATTATATTTTTTTTAAATTTTTGTCAGTTTGAGCCAAACAAAGCGTTTGATAGAAATTTCGTATTTTTTAAAGATATTCCAGGTACGGTTATCAAAAAAAAAAAAAAAATTTCCCTATTGTTCTATTCAATAGGGAATACAAATATATAGAGCACCTTATCGTTCTACTACTATTTTTAGGCCTTATAACACACACCTTTACGGGATTTACTAGAAAATGACTTCCCTCTTACTAACATCTGAGCTGCGGCAGCATTACAGATGGGTCACACAAGCCATATCTGCACATGCCAATGCTACCCTTTTTTAGCCGGCTCAAGCAGTAAAACAGCTGGTACCAGAAATTTTTAAAACGTCTGTTGGAATACTTTAACATGAATTAGGGCAAAAATATCTTTCTAAATGTTGATTCCTTTGCAATTAATGAGGGCTTTAGCTTGAAAAGGCCCAAAAACGCTCGGCTGATGGATGTAAAGAATATAAACCTATCAAGGATTACACATGCCAAATCAAATTTGGATATTAAGTGCTATTTGCGCACTGATTACTAGATGGTTGCATTAAAATCCCCCCTTTTTATCGAGTTTTTAAAAAGAAAAAAATGACAACAATAATTTGTAATTTTACCATAAGGCAATAAAATTATATAAAAAAATTACTTTATAGTTAAGATTACGCAATGGTGGAAATCTTATTTGAAGTAAATTTTTGCAACTTATTGAAGCTTGTAAACAGAAACTATTTGCAATCAAGGATGCAAATATTTTGTCACTCAAATCTGAAAATGCAAAGCCCAGATTTGTCAGGGATCTAAAGGGATGAGACAATAGCAGATAAATTGATGTACATCCCCAATGTTAATACATACCATTACCCCTTCTGTAGATTACAATTAGTGGTTTAAACGTTTGGACACTTAACCAATTAAAATTTAATAAAAGTCCCCAAAGTTGATAAGCCAACGAATAAGAAACCGTTCCTATAAAACTTTGGGGACTAGTATAATAAACAGCCCATTGTCCCCTCTCTCTCTGAGGATTTGCACATTTAGCGTAATTATTTTTAATTTTCGTTATACCTAAAATTGAAAAAAAAAATATTTTATTAAAACTTCTTTTTTTAAAAAAAACCATTGCATTAAAACCAAGGGGGGGGGGAAGTTTGTACACTTATAGGAAATGAAATTCAGTACCAAAGTTTGGGAGGGTCGTATGGGCTTGTTTTTAAAGTTATCAACCTAATTCTTTTTGTAGGCTCTCTTATATGACTGGATATACACGTATTTCTTTGAAAATTGAATTTCGGTACTTTCCTTCTAGGGGCTTGTGGAGCAAAAGACCCCCCAAAACACTAAAAATATGAGTTCTGACCTTATTTTTAAAGATATCGACCTGATTTTTTCTTTATAATACTTTTTTAACATACCCCAATCAACGAACCATTACAGATTTCATTTTGGGACTTTCCCTCTAGGGGCTTGTGGAGCAAGAGACCACCAAAACACAAAAATATGAGTACTGGGCTTATTTTTGAAGATATCGACCTGATTTTTTTTATAATACTTTTTTAACTTAACCGAATTAACGAACCATCACAGATTTCATTTTGGGACTTTCCTCTTAGGGGCTTTTGGAGCAAGAGACCCCCAAAACACAAAAATATGAGTACTGGGCTTATTTTTGAAGATATCAACCTGCTTTTTTTTTATATAAAAATAATATTTAAACATAACCGAATCTACGAACCATTACAGATTTCATTTTGGGACTTTCCTTCTAGGGGCTTGTGGAGCAAGAGACCCCCAAAAATCATAAAAATATGAGTTGTGGGCTCCTCTTTTAAGATATCAACCTTATTTTTTTTTATATAATAAAAAAATACTATTTTAACATAACCGAATCTACGAACCATTACAGATTTCATTTTGGGACTTTCCTTCTACGGGCTTGTGGAGCAAAAGACCCAAAAAAACACTAAAAATATGAGTTCTGAGCTTATTTTTAAAGATATCAACCTGATTTTTTATATAAAAATACTATTTTAAAATAACCGAATCTACGAACCATTACAGATTTCATTTTGGGACTTTCCTTCTAGGGGCTTGTGGAGCAAAAGACCCCAAAAACACTAAAAATATGAGTTCTGACCTTATTTTTAAATATATCAACCTGATTTTTTTAGGAACACTTTTTTTAACATAACCAAACTAAGAAAAGAAACCATTACAGATTTCATTTTGGGACTTTCCTTCTAGAAGCTAGTGGGGCAAAAGACCCCCAAAAAATATTTTTAGAGATATTGAGCTGATTTTTTCATGAAAACTTTTTTCACATGTTTGAACTAGGTAGCCACTAATAATTTCATTTTGGCACTTTCCTTTTAGAGGAAAGTAGGGTAAAACACCTCCAAAACAAAATAAATTGAGTTCTCAGGTTATCTTAAAAAATAATCTCAGAACTCATATTTTTAGTGTTTTGGGGGTCTTTTGCTTCACAAGCCCCTAGAAGGAAAGTCCCAAAATGAAATCCTTAATGGTTTCTTAGTTCGGTTATGTTGAAAAAGTGTTATTTTAAAAAGATCAGGTTGATATCTTTAAATAAGCTCAGAACTCATATTTTTAGTGGTTTTGGAATCTTTGCTCCACTAGCCCCTAAAAGGAAAGTCCCAAAATGAAATCTGTAATTTTTCTTAATTTGGTTATGTTAAAACAGTATTATTTTTAAAAAATCAGGTTGATATCTTAAAAAATAAGCCCAGAACTCATATTTTTAGTGTTTTTGGGGTCTTTTGCTCCACAAGCCCGTAGAAGGAAAGTCCCAAAATGAAATCTGTAATAGTTCGTAGATTCGGTTATGTTAAAATATTATTTTTATATAAAAAATCAGGTTGATATCTTTAAAAATAAGCTCAGAACTCATATTTTTAGTGTTTTTGGGGTCTTTTGCTCCACAAGCCCGTAGAAGGAAAGTCCCAAAATGAAATCTGTAATGGTTCGTAGATTCGGTTATGTTAAATAGTATTTTTTTATTATATAAAAAAATAAGGTTGGTATCTTAAAAGAGAAGCCCACAACTCATATTTTTATGATTTTTGGGGGTCTCTTGCTCCACAAGCCCCTAGAAGGAAAGTCCAAAAATGAAATCTGTAATGGTTCGTTAATTCGGTTAAGTTAAAAAAGTATTATAAAAAAAATCAGGTCGATATCTTCAAAAATAAGCCCAGTACTCATATTTTTGTGTTTTTGGGGTCTCTTGCTCCAAAAGCCCCTAAGAGGAAAGTCCCAAAATGAAATCTGTGATAGTTCGTTAATTCGGTTAAGTTAAAAAAGTATTATAAAAAAAATCAGGTCGATATCTTCAAAAATAAGCCCAGTACTCATATTTTTGTGTTTTTGGGGTCTCTTGCTCCACAAGCCCCTAGAAGGAAAGTTCCAAAATGAAATCTGTAATGGTTCGTTGATTCGGGTATGTTAAAAAAGTATTATAAAGAAAAAATCAGGTCGATATCTTTAAAAATAAGGTCAGAACTCATATTTTTTGTGTTTTGGGGGGGTCTTTTGCTCCAAAAGCCCCTAGAAGGAAAGTACCGAAATTCAATTTTCAAAGAAATACGTGTATATCCAGTCATATAAGAGAGCCTACAAAAAGAATTAGGTTGATAACTTTAAAAACAAGCCCATACGACCCTCCCAAACTTTGGTACTGAATTTCATTTCCTATAAGTGTACAAACTTCCCCCCCCCCCTTAATGTCTTCCATTATATTGTTTTTTTTTCTACCTACTGAAATAAAAACATTAAGATATTCAGATTGAAATATTTTTTAAAGGCAGGATCCCAAGCTTATTTCTTTTTTTTTGGGAGGGAGGGGGGGGGGGGGGGTAGGGATCTAATATAATTCGAAAGATGCTAAAACAGAGATAAAATAGATTACGTAATTTGTGCAAATCTGTGGAACCCCCTTTAAATATTTTGCAAAATGCATTGGTAATTTTTTTTTATAAACATCACTTGTCTAAATGGCAATGAAGGTTTTAAACTTGGAAAGCAAGAACTTGCAGTCTTATCTAATATCAATATATAAAAACCGATAAACATGGCTAGTAAGCAATGGCGTCGTAGCTTGTTTTGAGGGCGATGAAATGATGGGTTTCAAAGGTATGAGTGGGATAATCTAATGTATTTTTTTAATTCAAAGTTTGAGGGTATAATATCTACTTTACAAACCCCCGCCCCTCCTCCCCCTTGAACGTTCTTTGATAGTAAGTACGGTTTCTTTATGATTATTGCTATTTATTTTTTTAGGCAAAATGGTTCATATCGAGGACTGAGCAGTAAATGTACGCACTACGGAGCTCCTCTTATCAAAGGTAAATATCTTTCCAGTAAGGCTTCGAAACAGATTAATATTCGCTTGATTAGAACCAGTTTTAGCCATACTTAAAAATTGTGTATATCATCGTATTAAAGACAAGTTTCCACGAATATTAAAATAAAAATCATGTTATGTTACCAGTTATGTTAGCCCGGCCCTTCGGCCCCTCAGCGCTAACAAAACTGGATTTAATCTTAAAATTCTTTATTTTAATATCCGAGAAAAGCTGTCTTTAATACAATGCGATAAATAACTATTCAATATACTTTGTATTTCATTTCTTAGTGCGACGACATTGTGTTACGTCTTTAAACCAGAACCAATTTTAATACGAAGCTATTTTGCGTTTGTGGCGGTCCGTCCGTACATCTGTTCGTAACGGAAAGCTGTTATCGTTAATTTAGGCATGTCAGAATTGTTTTAGCGATCCTAAGCTTTCCACGATGATTCCTGTCATAGTTAGGTACAATTTAGAAAGATATTAGAAAGTATAGCAACTCTATAAACAAGTCATAAATGTAAGTATTAAGCGTCACGTATTTACTTATTTGTTTGTATGCTTATTGAGCTTCGCTTTTATGGATGTTGTCATCCTTGTTGTTAGGTTTTTCGTTTCCTATAATAATACTTTATAGGCCAAACAATATTATGCATTATTATTTACTGCGGTTACCCCCCTAGCATCTAGGAGCTCTGTTTTAGAAAGAGGTTAAATATAGTCTAAAACTACTGAACCAAGGGGGGGGGGGGGGGGAAGGGAAGTTTTGACACATTTGCGTAAACCTGGTACCTAGGCTTTATCTTTGGACTGAGAGAATAGGTTATTAGAGATAAAATCATTCTTATATGATGAATTTCACGAAGTTTTAAGATTTTTTGGATAGACCTCCAGGTTCCGGGACTGCAGGCCTCCAGGTGGTCTCTGTACAGGTAAAAATGAAAAAAAAATTTTGTTGAGTTACAAATCAACTTATAAAACAAAATATGCATATTTTTTCTTCAAATATGTGAATAATATTCAAAAAGATGCATATTTTGTTTTATAAGTTGACCTGTAACTTAAATTTTTTTTTTCATTTTTACCTGTACAGAGACCATCTGGAGGCCTGCAGCTCCGGAACCTGGAGGTCTATCCAAAAAATCTTAAAACTTCGTGAAATTCATCATATAATAATGATTTTATCTTTAATAACCTATCCTCTCAGTCAAAGTTACAGGTCAACTTATAAAACAAAATATGCATTAATATTATTCACATATTTGAAGAAAAAAATAGTATATTTTGTTTTATAAGTTGATTTGTAACTTAAAAAATTTTTTTTTTCATTTTTACCTGTACAGAGACCACCTGGAGGCCTGCAGTCCCGGAACCTGGAGGTCTATCCAAAAAATCTTAAAACTTCGTGAAATTCATCATATAAGAATGATTTTATCTCTAATAACCTATCCTCTCAGTCCAAAGATAAAGCCTAGGTACCAGGTTTACGCAAATGTGTCAAAACTTCCCTTCCCCCCCCCTTGGTTCAGTAGTTATGGAAATCCTAAGCTCCAGACAAATGTTTACCAATAGGATTATTGAAGGCAATAACGAAAATATAAATTATTACTAGGTGCTCTTGGAAATGGAATTATAACTTGTCCCTGGCATGGAGCTTGCTTTAGCACAGAAACAGGTGTAGTTTATATTTTAACATTTAAAATGATTTGTATTGAAACTTTACTTATTCATCTCAGGGAGGGAGGGGACATTGGGCTGTTTATTACACTAGTCCCCAAATTTTTATAATAACGTTTTCTCATTCGTTGGCCTATCAACTTTAGGGACTTTTGATAGGTTGGTTTATTATCTTGAGTGTTGAAACGTTTCAAATATTACAAAAGGGGTAATTTTGTGTATCATCATTGGGGATGTACATCAAATTATGAACCATTGTCTCATCCCTGTAGATCTCTGTATTCATCATCACTCAGAAAGGTGACAAATGCGCTTGAAGTAATTTACACCCCTATTTCCCCCACAATTATATTTTGCAACTGATTGATAATTTTGATTTAAACTACCATTGTCCTATCCCTTTAACTCTGAATACCTGTAAAAATTTTTCATTTAGTCAATTACATTTTGGCACATTTTTTTCAAAGATTTTTTTGCAATTCTTTTAGAACATTTATCAACTTTATCTTATATAGTATACCCTATAATATGATAACAATAAAGCTTACTAATATGGACCTCATTTATTGGTAAATTTTTAAATCCAGTATAAGGGGAGGATATGGGATGGATGGGAGAATCGTGTGTTTAGCCAGCTGCGAGCTTCACTTTAACAGAGTACATAAAAATCTGGTCCAACATCCAAGGAATATAATATCAAGCTATACTACCTAAAGTAATAAAAAATTCATTGAAACATAGTTTTACTACAGGAGATATAGAAGATTTCCCCGGATGTTCCAGCCTGGTATCATACAAGATTATTGAGGATTCTGGAAATCTTTACCTGGAACTTCCAAAAGGTTTGTTTTCTTCTGTAATGGGGCTAGTGGATGAGCCCAGGGAGGAAGGGGACATTGGGCTTTTTATTACACAAGTCCCCAAAGTCTTTTATAAATGTTTTCTGATTCGTTGGGCTAACAACCTTGTTTTTTTTAAATTTTGATTGGTTGGTTCATTTAGTTGAGTGTCCAAACGTTTCAACCACTAATTGTAATCTATAGAAGGGGTAATTTTGTGTATCATAATTATAGATGTACAGCAATTTATCGGCCTTTTTTTTTCCTTTAATATTTCTTGGATGAGACTCTAGGAGCATTTGAAGGAAGGGGAAAAACTCTTCAATTTTAGTTTTTAGTTTTTTTATGTATTTTTTTTTGTTTGGGTATTTTTCAGCGTTGATTTCTCTTAGGGGATTACTCTCGTCCAAAATAGTAATAAACTTTCCATGGACATGTAAGAAGCTTAGGTGTAGTTGGTATTTATTGACTTTTATTTCTTCAAAATATCCTGCTGAAAAAGGTTGATGTTTTAAAACATAAAGTTGTTTAAACAACCTAATGTTAAAATAATATTTGTATTTTAAGAATGTTTAATTGACTGGTTTTCATTAAAACCAACTTTTTTTTTATAGATTTAAGTCTTGCTGTCAATAAGAGAGAGAAGTTTGTTGGAGTTGTTGAAGTTGATGACTCTGTGGATCATGTTGTTGTTGTTGGAGGTGGAGCTGCAGGCCATACTGCTCTAGAAACTTTCAGGTAACTGTGCATATAGCAAGGGATCTAAGGGGATAAGACAATGGCCAGTAAATTGATATACATCCCCATTCCCCAAGGATAATACACAAAATTGTCCCTTCTGTAGATTACAATTAGTTGTTGAAACCTTTGGACACTCAATTTAATGAACCAACCAATCTAAATTCAATAAAAGTTCCCAAAGTTGTAGAGCCATTGAATAAGAAAAAGTTATTTAAAAACTTTGGGGACTAGTGTTAAAAACAGCCCATTGTCCCCGTTTCCTCTCTTGGTAACTGTGCATATAGCAATTCAAGGCAGCCAGACAAAAAACGCCATCCGATTAAAAATTTGATTTGTAGCATATTATTCATATCTTTAAAAAAAATATTATTTATTCAACAATTCAACACTGTTTTCTTTAATAGTGGTTCTAAATCATTTATATTACATATAACTTTGTTCTTTAGGTCTGAGGGTTACAAAGGCAAGGTGACTCTCATCAGTGCCGAGAACCACCTGCCCTATGACAGGCCTAAACTCAGCAAAAAGCTGGACATCAAGGCTGCGGAGATGTGTCTGCGCCCCGCTGAGTGGTACACTGAGGCTGGCTTTAATCTGATGCTCGGACACAAAGTGGATAAAGTTGATGTGGAGCACAAATGTGTAACACTTGATTCAGGAGAATCTGTTGGTTATGACAAGCTGGTGTATTGTACAGGTGGAGCTCCCAGGAAACTTAATGTTGACGGGGATAATCTTGCTGGTGTGTATACCCTACGTACTCCTGAGGATGCTAACAGTATTGCTGAAAATGTAGCAGAAAAGAATGTTGTTATAGTTGGAGGTTCTTTTATTGGGATGGAAGTTGCTGCAGCTGTGGTCAAATCTGCCAAGACTGTCACTGTTATTGACAGAAATTCTGTTTCATTTCAAACAACACTGGGAGATGAGGTTGGGAAAATTTTACAAGATATGCATATTGCTAACGGTGTTGCCTTCGAAATGAATGCTGAAATTGATAGTATAGACGGAGATGAGGAGGGAAAGGTTACTGGAGTTAAATTAAAGAATGGCAAACAGTTGCCAGCAGATATTATTGTTGCCGGCATTGGGGTGGTACCTAGCACCCAACCATTTCAACATTTACCAGATTTTCTCACTCAGAGAGGATTAATTCCAGTGGATCAATTTATGAAAACAAAATACCCGGACATTTGTGCAGCTGGCGACATTGTTCAATTCCCATTGGCTACCTACGACAACGAGGTTGTTAACATTGGTCATTGGGGCCTAGCCATGTATATGGGTAAAATTGCCGCGCTCAGCGCCATGGGCAAGACTGTGCCTGCCCACACGGTTCCGTTCTTCTGGAGCGTTCAGTTTGGCAAGAGTGTTAGGTTTGCTGGCGTGTGCCATGGATGTGACAGGACTCTGTTGCAGGCGGATGATACTGGTTTTCTACTCATATATTCAAAGGACGGTTACGTTAGGGGTGTATGCACGCTTGGCAGAGATCCTGTGGCATCCCACTTTAGAAATATTATTGTGCAAGGACATAAATTGAAAGTTGAAGATGCGGCAGAAACATTTAATGCAGTTTTAGCAAGCAAACTTTAATTTATTTAAATCTAAAATTATTTTAAATATAATGTATTATGCAAAAAGGTTTTTATAATTTTTGTAGTAACTACTAGATTCAATAAATTAATGTTTTTATTATAAAAATAAAATTTATTTAAATCTATATTACAAGGGTCTTTATAAATACACAATTTGTTTAGAGAAATACAAACAAAACAAAAAGTTAAAAGTGAAGAAAGATCCTAAAGATGCCTAAAGTTAATTTAAATTAGCTGACTTAAAGCAATTTTATACCATTTAGTTTAAAATCCCCAATTTTAACTAAACCAATGTCATATAAGTTTAACAAGATGTGTAAATTTTATTTCTGGCAAGCATAACATCCTTAGAAATCTTAATTTTGTGAGAATTAAGTTTCTCTAGGAGTTTCCGCGCAATCATGATTCTTACATTTAAATCCTGAACAAGTTTGCTTTAATAAGTACTTTATAAAATCACTCCCAAGGGAGTAAACATTTTTTTATCAACTTTATCATGAACTACTAGTGTAAGCTTACAGGAAATGAAATTTGAAATTGAAATTTTCAAGCTTGATATTCGCAAAAATGAGATTTCTTTAAATTTTTCTGGTTGCCAGAAATGAAATCTACGCATCTTGTTATATAAATGACATTGGTTTAGTTATGATTGGGAATTTCAAACTAATCATTTATATTAATGAAATGTGCATGATATTAAAAACTTCATGTTTTACCTCCCTCCCTTCCCTCATTTGATTTACACTGAAGTCTAGAAGACACTTTAATCATTCTTATTTACTAAGTATATTTGCGATAACTTTTATTTAATGAAATCTTCCCATTTTTAACATGTACAAAACGGCCTGCTTACTTGCTTCAAGATCCATGTCAGATCTATATAGGAAATAAATGTCTATAAACGAGCTCAAGTTTTCCAAGGAATATATGACTAAAACTCATAGTGCTCCAATAATCCATAATAAACTCTCATTGCCCAGAACGATAAGACTCATTATTTTACTTTATTAAAAATAAATTCCTTTTTTTTATTTCATGTAGCTATTTACCTTATATTGATGTATTTAATTTCTAATCATAAAAGAGAAAATTTAAATTTATAATATAATAAATTTAAGAAAACTCTGTTTTAAAAGAATTCGATTGTGGCGACATTTTGTGTGGTCAAATATTAAACTAAAATTGTAATCAGCATCATTAACCCTTTAGTGATGGTAATGTAAAGAAAAAAATATAATTTAAAAATTTTTTTAAAAATCATTTAAATTATTAAATATTTACTTTCTTTTAGATAGTAATGCCGGGTGAGGAAAATAGATTTATTGAGAAATAGATATGCATATAGAAAACTAGCCAATAGGGAGATAATTATATCGAGCCAACTCTAGTTCTTAATATATTGTGGAAGTTTAGTTAATGCCAATCTGGCTCTGTCCGCCAGAAATGCTGGCATCATCCGTATCATACCAAAGATAATTCTCGTCACAAGCTCACCATTCTCATACTCTGGAGCTGGTTGTCTGGCAGTGAGCACTGTGTGCATGGTCCTGTAGAAACCTGGATCCTGCAGCTGCATCACGTCACAGCTGGGAAACAGGGTTGTAAACTTTTCTTGGCATCTAAAATTTTATTTAAATTGAATGGAGATGTTAGTATTTCAAAGATCTACAGGGATAAGTCAATGAACGATAAATATAAATAATTTCACAATGATGGCAAACAAAATTAATTGATGCTACAGTTTAAGACCTTCCAATCGTAATTTGATAAAAGTACCCAAAGTTTTTAAGCGAACGACCAAGAGAACATGGTTACAAAATGTAATTTTTAATTGAATGTTCCCTCTCCGCTTATGACTGAATTCTTAACTTGGGAGAAATACCAATTAAATTTTTTTAGTGCTTTTTGTCATTTGTATGGCCCTTTGGACATCTAAATTGACAGTCTCTAAAAAGTTTGTCCGTCACACAATTTTTGTGTATCATACAAACTTTAACTTTGAGTATAGAATTGCTAGAAAATTGTTCTTTTAAAATGGTATAACGAAGTCTAATTAATCTAGGATACTACAGATGCCTTCCTCCCGTCAATTCACAATAGCATTAGTTTTTTTTTTGAAAACAAATCATGAAAGGAAAACCTGACCTGAAAAAATAATCACCAAGAATATTAGCATGGGCTGGGGCCATCTCTCTGCGCATTGCCTGGTAGTGAGGCAGCTGACCTGTACACAGCTGGGTATGGAATGGGGCGTCACCAGGGTTCACCAATATCATCTGTAAAATAAAGGATGTTAAAAAAAATTGCTCCACTCTACAGTTTTGGTCAAAAACTAATAAAAAAATAACCAAATTCATACCCAAGCAATGATAATAAGAAAACAAATATCGAATTTTGAATCTACTCCTCTCTCCAGAGCACTACAGCTCGAGACCTAGCCCTTGTGGAGAATTTTGTTCTACCAGAAGAGAGCATATTTTATTGCAAATAAGGTTTCCCTTTTTCTAAAAAAATAGGATAAACCGACTTAATTACTTGAAATCTTATAGATTAGACTGGCCCAAAAATACATGATTTTTTAAATCTTTACCATATCAATTTGCTGATTCCTTGAAGCTGTTACCGACTCAAAAGTAGACCTATTAGTGAAAACTAGACCTCTCTACAATGAAAATTGACCTCGACATTTCAATCTTAAGCTTTTTATCAAAAACTTCATATTTTTATGGTTTTAACTAAGAAATAATTAAATAACTGCCAACCTAAAATAATATAACAAGAGTTCAAATATGAAGCAATTATAAAAAGTAGACAGAACCGCCATTCCTGCCAAATAATTCCGAAAAACGTCTAAAAACATTGTTTTATTTAAACTGATAATTTGTGTAAGAAATTGAACTAAAACAGTAGGTATTAGTCTTATAAGAAGAAAATGATGAAAAACTCAAAAAATCTACATTTTGAAGACATAAAATAGGAAAAAGTGTTTTTAATAAATTTCATGTCTCAACAGACATTGTCGCCAATAAAGAGACAATTTATTTAAATAAAAAATTAAATGAAGGTAAAAAAATATGTTTTACACTTCTTCTCATATTCAACCTAAAAAAAAGGATACTAATAAAAAATTAATATTGCAAAAAATAATTTGATTGTTTATTATTAAACCAGGTAAAAAGAGTAAGGCATATCTTTAACTAATTTTCTTCAATGATTTTGCACTATTAATTAGCTTTCCCAAATTATTGTAATTGTGCAAAAATATATTTTAATACTTTCTTTCTTCATATGTTTATTCCTGAGATCGGGTTTTAATAAATGCCGCGTTTTTTCGACAATTTTTTAGACAACTTACAACTTAAATCCATTTTCGCTGCATATTTATTAATGCGTCTTTTTAGAGCTGTGTTAGACATTATACAAATGGCTAAAATAATAATTTAAAATTTTGAATTTTCAAGTTTTGTATACTCTGTTAAAATTGTACGAGGCATTGATCTTCAAGATGGAATAAGGTTTTTAGCAGAGTATACAACTAAAGTATTCAAAATTTTAAAATTATTATTTTGGCCATTTGTATAATGTCTAATACAGATCTAAAAAAGATGCATTGATAAATATGCAGCGAAAATGGATTTAAGTTGTATGGCTAAAATAACAATTTTAAAATTTTAAATTCTTATGTTGTATACTCTCCCATCGTCTTCGTTCAATCAATCAATGTCTAAAAAATTGTCGAAAAAACGCGGCATTTATTAAAAACCGATCTCTGGTGATTTTAATATTTCATTTCAATGTTTGTAAACAAACAGACAGAAAATTTGATGTTTTGCTTTATATCTTGTGTAAGGCTTTCTTAATTGGGGAAGAAAAGGTGATAATAAAAATACATTTGACGAGGTAGCGATAGATTTTTCTTAAAATCAATTATAGGGCTAAAATCTACAAACAATGCATAACCTATTTTAACTTTCAGCGCATTGAAAAGCGATTTAGACCTTCATTTGGGCCACTCTATTGTACATAGACACCATAACGTTCAGATTTTTTTATGGGGCATGTATAAACCTTTCAATAGACCTTAACCAGGTTTCTAACTCAATTATTCTGTAAACTAGCTTTTTTCGCCTTTAATATTTAGTATCTCCTATTTCTCAACCATAGAATGATAGATACGACAGCGGGTCAAGTCATGATGTGCTTGAACGTGGAGCTTGATAGCCCTAGTGGCTAGACAAAAGTGTCTCAGCCTACTCCATGACTACTTAGGCCCAAACCCTAAGAAACTATGGCTAATCAATCAATCAATCAATCAAGATACGTTACCCGTATGTCGCAGGTTCTAACCCATTAGAGAGGCGGGGGGTCTTTTGTTATTGAAAATTGACACTTTATGTGTAATAAAAGTCGTCAAAAATATAGGTATTAAATAATATATAAGCTCGTAAATATTTGAATACAGATATATGGAAGGTTCTTGTTTCCCCAAAATTTATCTTAAAAGATTTGCTAATAAATTCGCATTACCATTTTCTGGATGTTTTAACTGTAAACTACAAAAGATTGGGCCTCAGGGCATTTTGGCATGAAGTGGATGTTGAGTAACTCATAATTATGTCAGGTTTTTTAACAATAAATATAAGGGCTCGAGGGGACATTGGACTGTAAATTATAATGGTAATTTGATTAATTATATCTCATTTGTTGGCGTAAAAACTTTTAACAAAATTTCATTGCATAATCACTTGTGTCCAAATTGCTCATTTTTTATCTACTTTTGTTTTTCTAAAGATTGGGGTGTACATAAATTTATCGTCCATTGTCTGGTGTCTTGAGATTCCTGATAAAATGCAATACTAGTGTAAAGCAGGGATTAAGGGAGAGGACATAGGTCGAATATTCAATTTTTAGGACTCTCAGACTTTGGGTACTGGCTTAAAGGGAATGTGCAAGAATTTAGCAGTGTCTGACTGAGTTTGGGTACTAGCGCATGAAATGTCGCTACTCGCTGTGTTGGTTTTGAATATAGCAGACGGAAGAATTTGTTTTGATATGGCTGGTTTTAAAAAAAATATAATTTCCCCTCAACCCTCTTCCTTTTTTCTTCCCTTCTTACCCACTTCCCTTTCAGCTACACCAAAAATAAGTTTTACTCCAACAAAATATTAAATTTTTGACAATTTCTTATGGAATTAATTGGCTATACAGCAGCACCTGGTTATGACGCGGTGTAAAGCCAAGATTCGAACCTATCAACTCCCCGACGACGAGTGGATGCGCTGCGTGTTGAGTCACGATCGCGGATTGTGTAAATTGTAGTATTACCTGGACTCCATACTTGCTAAGCTCCGGTCTCATCCCTATGGTCAGGTTCTTCAGTCCAGCTTTAGAGGCTGTGTACACAGCTAGTGTTGGCAGCGGACAGTCAGTACAATTACTATACAATAATGGTATTGAATACTAAGATAAATAAGTTGGAAAGAATTTTAATGTTAGAGGGAGATTTGAAATCTGCATCAAATTTTAAGGATTTTTTTTATAAAATTCGTTTTTTGTATTATTCTTTATCTAAAAGCGGAAATACAATTTAAGTTAATTAATTTTGACATCTGAGATTGGTGGATTGAAACTATCTGCGCTCTGATTGGAGAAGCTTATCATTCAACCAATTAGAGCTAAGGTAGTTTTCAATCCGCCTATCCTATTGGTCAAAATTAATTAACTTAAATTGTATTTCCGTTTTTAGATAAAGAATTATACAAAAAACGAATTATACAAAAAATCCTTAAAATGTGATGAAGATTTCAAATTTCCCTCTAACTTTAGAATTCTTTCCAACTTATACATCTTATTGAATACATCGTATTATAAACAGTTTTTAGCGGATAGTAAAAGAAAATTTTTTAGGATTATTTCCAGTTTTATTGGCCACTAAGCTAGAGGCCGACAAACAGGCTTTAATGTTACGATTTTTTTATATGTTTTCGTGAAAAATTCTCTATAATACGATACATCTGTCGATCGGAAGGTCTTTTTTGGTCATTAATGTTTAGCTTATTAGCTCAACTAGCTGGGCTACTAATGAACGTAATTATCCTTTGTTTTATGCAATATTATTAGAAATTGGTTTTAAAAAAATACCTTATCATGTTGATTATTCTTCCTTTAGATTTCACCAACGACGGGAAACAAATTTTCATCAACTAAAAATATAATTTTCTCAAAAAAAAATGTTTTTATTGTATAGATCTTATGATAAAATAGGATAACATTTAAAAACAATCTAGAAAGCCAGAAATGTATACATATTATCTTAGAAACAGTCTATTAAATTTCTATAATTCCTGAACTTTAGAAAACGCCCATTGTAAAAAATGCTTGCTATTATTCTTTAAATACGTCGATCACAAAATCAAAGTTACTGATAAATTACTAAATTTATGACTCGAACTGATGAACGTTTATAACTACACAGTAGCTGCGCTACTACTAAATTACCTCTAGAGGCCCAGTCATGTTGACCTGAATCTGTCTGTTGACCTGTGTCTGTGTCTGCCAGGTGGCCTCGCCAAACACAAGGAACGCGGCATTGTTCACAAGATAATCTAAACCTGAACAAGTTTATGGTTAAAGGTACTTCTTATGTAACATATGGAAATTACCAGTAGACATACTCTCTAAATCAGCCAATAGATTATCAGTTGAAGAACAAACCGGCCATGGTGTTTGTCTGCTAGAAATCCCTTTTTAAAATTGACGAATTTTGAGGTCAGGTGGTCAGCAGCTAGATATATTATGTCTATCATTTAAACTTATGAATAGGTAACATATTCTACATAAAAGTAACAAAATGTCTGTCTGTGTGTTCCGCTGAACTGATATGATTTTCTTGTTCATGGTAATTATATTGTTAAACGTCCTTCAATCAACCAATCCTTTGATTGCACTACCTTGTCTGGAATTCCTAACTGTGCATGTCTTGGGCCAAGGCATTGTCCCTACTCTAACTATTTATGTCGCGCACCTGACATAGCAGCTGTAGGAACTTTTTTTAACGTCTTTAGTTATGTCGTGTCGTGCTGGGATTCGAACCTATCACCTTCGCGACAATATTCTTAACTAACCTTTAGATTCAAATTTTTGTTGAACAATTTTTCTAATAGAATTGATACTGTCCACGCTTGTTAAATCCAGACCAACAGTTTCAATGCCGTTTTCAGAGAGGCGTGACCGGCCCGGCGAACTCTCCGGCTGGAGACAACAGGCGGTCACCTGCATCCCCTGTTCCTTGCACCATAGCGCCAGGGAAAATCCGTATCCAGAGTCACAGCCTGTTATCGAAGTGCTAGAAAGTCTCATGAATGACGTCATAAAAATACTTCTTAAAAGGAGAGATGATAGGAAATATTGATAATGGACGTATTTTTATGACGTCACACATGACACTTTCCAGCGCTAACCTGTTATCAGGATCCGTTTGTCCGCCAGGTTCAACTTTCCTGGATTGAATATGGACGCAACAGAGCTTATAATTCTAGACAGCTTCATTTTGGTGTGAAGTATAACGCTTCACTGATTATTTTAGTCTTTTTTTTACGACGAAACTGATTAACAAACAAAAGTACAAATAATGAAGAAGCTATGGGAACTAGAAGCCTCTCACATTAACTAAACAAAAAGAAAGTACTTTTCCAAGAAAACCCAAAGATTATCATCAAAACTCGCGATAAGAATATTAACAATTATTGTTGAAACAAATATACATGGTATTATTGGGCAATGTTTGTTAAAGTACCAAATCTACTCTATAATACATCTCTGTCTGTTTGTCTGTAACGCAAACGTTATACAATACGTTTTTTTTTTATCAATTTCTCACATCCAACAATCATGTATGTAACATTAATGTTTTGAATTTTTTTTTGTTTTATCTCGCGACTGTGGCGACCATGTAGCGCATCCGCTTGTTTTCTGGTAAGTGTAACACTGCGTCGTATTAAATTGGTCCCTACTGATTATAAGTCAGGTGATGAATGCATTGGCCCAAAACAGGCTCAACTTATTACCATTCAATTGCAGTTAGAACCTGAAGGCAAAAGCCGTGGAATTAATGTGTTTACTGCTTTGCTTCCTCACTCATGCATTTTTGCGAAGTTTAGTTCAGCGATACGCTAAAGTAAGACCTCTTGGTGTATCCAGTCCTCTAAAGGTATTCCATGGTGCATTGTTTACACCATCATTAATCAGCAACCCTGCTAAATCTCTGTGCACGCGCCAAGCGTACATTCTATGCTACGTATACTTAAATATAAATACCAAATCTTACTTATTCATTTGAGAAGATTCGCTTGTTTTGGGTATTTTAGTCCTTATTTTTTTCTATAACAAGGATGGCAACATTATGGGGCGCGACAAAGTACAACTACTTAAAATCATTGTTATGAGAATACATTTGAATGGACAAACCAACCCTAAATATAGATAAGCTTCGCTTTTAACAAGTTAATTTTTATTAAAATTCTGATTTTAACTTGTGGACTTATCATAAATTAAGGGATCGCCTTTAGGCGCTTGTAGGGGGCACTTGAGTTGAGGGTGGAAAGGGGGGGGGGGTAAGGAAGTAAACTTTTAATTCTAGTTTTAAAAAGACACACACAAAAACATCCTGTTACTTTTGTATAAGGATATAACATAAATTTCAGGTAATATGTAAAAAATAATTAGCAGTATGTTTGCTATGCACAGACAAGTATTAGATGTAGAAAAATTTCATGAAAATCTATGGAATTGTGCTTTAAATTCGGGAGGAAGTTGTATTGTTCGGAAAACCAAGTATGAGAGGGAAAGGATATCTTTGGAAAAAAAATTCTCTAAATTTACTTTAAGATATCCTAGAGTACAACGTAGTCAATTGTCTGTCCAATTCGATCTCACTAACGATTAGTTTTCCTTCAGGAAAGCTTTATCAGGACCTGGGCTGATTTGTACTTTGCTATTTTAATTTTAAAAATTAATTATGTGATCTGTTATAGAGACCGCAAGGCACAAAAACGCATGAAACGCATGAATGACAAACATCGGTATTTCTACAGGTTAGGTTAAGATATGAATATGCAAATAAAACCCCCGCAGTGGTTAGGTATTTAAAAATATACAAGATGGTTTAAAATAGGTTAGGTTAGGTTAAGTTTCCACTTCGACGTTTGTCAATCCTTCGTTTATATAAAAATTTTGTGGGAAAAATAATATGGACAAAATCAGTTCTATCCCTGATATGAAAATGGTCAACTAAATGTTGATAATAAATGTGATAACAAACCTAAAGGGTGTGTCATAACTTTCGCATTGTGTCATATCTGCAAAGTGACTATCATTTGCAATAATAACACAGTAACGAAAAAATTAAAGGATAAATTTTCCTGAATGGAAAACTAATGTTGTACTTTTAAGTTTTGATTGCGCTATAAATTTGACGGAAGTGATAGTACACCAACATATGATAATTATTTAGTTATTCATAAGCGTGTAGAATAAGGTTGTTTCTCGTATTCATTCGAATCCGGTGGATAAGAACCGGTTCTCATCCATACGAAAAAACTATGTCTAGCATCGTATTATATCCAGCTTTCTACGAATTTAAAAATGTACAATCATAAGATTAAAACCAGTTTTTTTAGCCCGTGCCTACGGCACCTAGGGGCTAAAACTGGTTTTAATCTTATAATTGTACATTCTATATCCGCGGAAAGCCGTTTATAATGCGATGCGAGAAATAACTATTCCACCCCCTAGTAAATTAAGGGGGGTAGATATACCTCTGTAGGGGTCCATAACTCTACACCTCCTTGAAAGAAGTCCACATCACACAAGTCTCTTTTTCGTTATCTAGGTGGCTTTTCTGCCTTTATCACACCAAGGCTCACACGTACCCCCTGACGATAATATTGTATAAAAGCCCTATTATTGATTGTATTACACAACTATGTAGCTTACATCCCCCTCAAATTTGGTGTAGGGGTCAAAACTTAAAAAAAAACCTGATCGCTTCACTCTTTTCAATACAAACCTTACATTTTTGGTCAAAAACTAACAAAAAATGACCCATTTCATGTCCAAGCAATGACAATGAGAAAACACTATTGAATTTTGATTTCTACTCACCTCTCCTGAGCACTACAGCTCGATTCCTAGCCCTTGTGGAGAATTTTTCCTTACATGGATAGTGCATATTTTATTACAAATTTTTACAGTTTTGTCTTTTTGAAAAAAATAATTAATTGTCTAAAGTACTTGATATCTTGTAAATAGACCCCATAATGTCCAGATGTTTTTGATGGGGCATGTAAAGACCTTTCTATAGACGCCTTAACCAGATTTCTTACTCAATCCTTGCCAATTTGGCATCAATAAGACAGACTTATCAAACATTGAGACATGACGGCTCTGTCTTAAAAAAAAGAACAAAACGTCTTAAGTACTTGTAGATAGACCCCATAATGTTTAGAATTTTTGATGGGGCATGTCAAGATCTTTCTATAGACACCTTAACCAGGTTTCTAACACAATCTTAGCCATTTTGGCATCAAAAAGAAAGCTCTGTCAAACATCAAGGACTAGAAAGACCTTTCATGTCTCAATGTTTGATGGGTCTGTCTTTTTTATGCCAAATTGGCTAGGATTGAGTTAGAAACCTGGTTAAGGTGTCTATAGAAAGGTCTTTACAATATTACTTGGATATTTCACCAGATTTTCATGGTCTCATGGTCATAAAGTCATAGGAGAGGGATTTCCCATTACCTCTTGGGGCGAAGCTTCTAGAGGCTAGGGGCGAAGCTACTAGTATATATTAATATAATATCTATGCAGTATATTAATATTACAATTATTGGATAAATATTCATTGATATTCCATTGCTATACATCACAAATAGTATTGAATTAGTAATCTTCAGACTAAAAAATACTTATTAATTTATATAATAGGACTAACGGCTTCGCCCCTAGCCCCTAGGGGCTTTGCCCTAAGAGGTAATTAAAAAAAAATTAAGTACCTCTGGTGCTGCCACCACCACATTTTAAATTAACTGTCTAAAATAGTAAAAATAATTTTGGGGTGATTTTTTTTTTGGGGGGGGGGGTTGTCCCACGCCCCAAGAAAGTAGCCTAAAACCAGCCCAGGACCAGTAGGTATATTCCCTGAAGAGTAAAATCCAATCGGTTCAGTGGTTACAGGACGGACAGATAGACATTTTACTTTGTATTATAGATAACACCCTGATAACTTTTGTTCTGATATTTTAACAATATACATAAAAACATAGTCAAAATTATAAATAAGCCATGTAAATAATAAGCCAGTCATAAACATTTTTGTCATATTTATTCGACGACACAAACATTTTAATTGTATGTCAATATGATACTGCCAAACTTCACTAGGCATGTATTTTTATGAGACCATTCCACTATTGATTTAAAGAGATTGTTTTGATACATAAGTTTAATTTAGTTGTCAGAAACTATAAATTGCAATCTAAAGGCTGTCAAAAAGGCATTAGGTTAACTGTTTTTAAAAGCGAAGATTTTCCATAATTAAATTTGCAAGATGATTCCTATGATATAAAGTACGATCTATAATACAGTATTCTGTATTTAAGCAGATTTGTAACCAATATAATTATATTTTTATAACATTTTGATTTATTAAATCTCTGAAAATACAGTTCTGACACTTTACAAGTGTATGTGTCATGTGTATAAATGTGTGTATGTGTACATGTGTGAGTATGTGTATTGTGTGTGTTTGTGTGTCTTCTTTGCCAATATATTTGAGTTCTGAACCAGATACTACCAGATTGTTCCTCCCAAATATCTTTATTCCCAAGAGCTATCTCAGATTTAGCTCATCTAATGATTTGCCTTACTCAAATTTTGCACCAAGATTAATATGTTATTGTAATGTTCATATTTATCGCGCATTTGCCCTTATTTAGCTCTTATCAATTCTAATTTAATGCAGGGAGAGAAGGGAATTAGGCTCTTAATTCCACTAGTCCCCAAAGGTTAATTCCACTAGTCCCCAAAGGTTAATTCCACTAGTCCCCAAAGGTTATTACACTAGTCCCCAAAGGTTAACATTAATGTTTTCTTATACGTTAGTTAAACAACATTGGGGACTTTTGTTGAATTTTGATTTGTTGGTTCATTAAGTTGAGTGTCCAAACGTTTCAACCACTAATTGTATTCGATAAAGGGGTATTTTTTGTATTATCTTTGAGGATATACATCAATTTATCGGCCATTGTCTTGTCCCTTTAGATCCCTGTACTGTTGCGGCTGGTAATCCTTGCATGGTAAAATATTTTATTTCTTTGTCCTTGTAGATGTGTCAGTTTTAATTTAAAATTGTCATGTTATTTCTACGCAAAAAATAGAGCGTACAAAGAGAACATTTTTTCTATGCTGTAAAAAAACTGCGTTTTAAGCAATATATAGAAACCTAAATTTTTGCACATTTTCACATAAAATTAAGAAATACGCATTTTTTTCTACATACATTCATAATGATTAAGAAAAAGAATATTATATAAACAATGGATTTATTATTAATTGGATCCTACACCAGATTATCACGTACACTAATAAACTTGTAACTGGCTAAAATAACGATCTCCCCCATCCCCACCCATCCTACTGAATGAATGCACTGACCAATAAGTGATGTTCATGTTAGAAACTTTAATTGACAACATTTTCCTGTTATAATATCCACATATATTCTATATCCATTGTGGCAACCTGAAAATGGATTGCCTATTTCTTCCCTCATTTCCAAAGTTGTACAGCAGATAACCCAATTATTGCAAACGCTATATTCAGCTACTCCAGTCAAAGAGAAAAGAAATATAGTGTATAAACAATTTACACATTATACATTCAAAATTTTAATGTTTAAAATTTAGATTTTTTTGGGAAGTTTGAAGCTTTTTTAGCTAGTAGTAAATATTGAGATAGGACGCGGAAGCTAGGTACACTTTCGGAAACTAAAATTCAGTACATCGTTCATGATCAATTCAACAACAATTTTGAAGCTTACAAATTATTTACATATGCGTATATTTTCATCTTTTTAACATCATATAGTGATATAATATGTATATTTCACAAATAACAATTATAAATAAAATACATAGAAATATTTCTCATCAGTCATTTTTTCCATTGACAATTAATTAAACAGGTAATACATTTTTATAATACATAGTCTAACATTTAACAAAAAATAATGTAAAAATTGAATAATTTAACATTAAAGTTTTACACTGTAATCCGAATTTAGGATTTTTGAAAAATAATAATATGTGTTTTAGATTTTAAAAATCTGATAATCTCCATTGATTTAATTTCTGGTTATTATAATTACAAGAATTAAAATGATTTAAGAACAGTTTCAAGTTTGTTTAGAAACAGATGTGCATGCTGTTCCTTGAATACTAGAGCTGGTCGGAGACGGATGGCGGTGTCGCCGCAGCCTCCGGCGTGCACACCAACCTCGCGCAGCTGGTTCAAAATCTAGACAAATTATTTGTAATAAGGACAAGGTAATAACAATCAGGGCTCGGCAGCCGAGTGTAAGCCTAAGTAAAATCATCATACTATTAGCTTTAAATTTCAGCTGGATGTCTAAACCTGTTCCTTAACTAACAATCCT
This sequence comes from Acartia tonsa, assembly GCF_053477335.1. Lineage (NCBI taxonomy): Eukaryota > Metazoa > Arthropoda > Copepoda > Calanoida > Acartiidae > Acartia > Acartia tonsa. Next base: position 49,613,295 of record NC_137263.1, on the reverse strand, counting down.
TCTTTTAATAGACTTTTTTTTAGCACACATGCGGGTTTAAATTTGAGGCTTATGCACGACTGAGGCGCGACCGATTGATGAAGTAATGGTAATTATAGTTCTGATCATATTAAAAGGGCATTTTTGTAGGTGGTTTCTGGTATTGACGATTGCTAGCTTCGACAACTAGCGGCTACGCCCATAGAGACCCGTAAAATTGTTTCTTTTCAATCAATGTTAAAATCAGCTATTTACCATAAATATTTTTTTTCGACGCTAGATGATGTTAGTTAGGTGTTTAGCTAAAATGAGAAAAAAATAAGTTGTGTTTATGTATATATATATAAATTAGATGAAAGAAAATATTTTGAATTTATGAGATTTACCTTATCCCTTCTATCCGTGGTATCGCAGTTGATGGCGCAAAAAGTTCCTCTTCCTCTGGCGCTGTTCAGGTAGCCAGGGAACCGGTTCTGCAGGTCTGTCAGTCCGTCCAGCAGCACAGTTCCAGACTTGGAGGTCTCCTCCAGTAAGTTCTCTGATCTGATGGTCTTCAGCACAGCATCAAGAAGGATCAACTTAACAATGAAAATTAGGTTATTTTGAAATCATGTGATAAATATCAAATAAAAATTTATTTTCGGATCATGAAAGAAAACGAAGTAGCGGGTTTCGTCGTATTTTCATACATAACCTAACTTAAGATAACCTATCAAAAGCTACTGTGAAATACGACGAAACAATAATTCGTTTTCTTGGCATAATCCAAATTTTTTTCTCTAAATTATCTAATAAATTAAATTAACGTTTTCAAGATATGTAAGTATTTGTTGTCTATAAAAGCTAACAAGGTTATTTTCTATTAATTTGAAGGGCGAAAGGAGAGAGGTAAATTTTAGCTTCTTTGTTTTCTAACTTCAGATAAGGTTAGGTAAAATTGGTTACTGGTTGCCACGCAGGGTTAGGGACCCCTCAGAGGTTATGCTCCCTTCATACATTCAATTTAATTTAAAAAGTGCTCGAAACGCACTTTGAGGAAAAACTAAATTTTTATATTTAAATCAACACTAGATTAACATTACCATGTTTGGAATTTGTATTAATTATTTTCTTCGCATCTTTAAAAAAAATAATTCTAGCCTGATTACCTTTCCTGGGTCTCCCACCCATGTGTTGAAGATTCTGTATGGCTGCTTGGGTCTCAGCTTAGACTTGTGGTACAAGCCTCCTGTCAACATCTTTTTAGAGAAGGTCACAATATCTGGAGATTCTGCCAGCTCGAACCATTCGTGGCACCAAATTCTAAATTTTTATGAAGTGTTAGATTAATTTTAGAAGATCTTTATATATAGTGCATATAAGAAAATGACATCATAAGATACATACAAATGAACAAACTAAATTACCAATGGCAGGTCAGTATACTTTTTAATTGACCTATCGTAGGTCAATATGACGTCATTTTTATAGGCACTAAAAGAGTGTAAATTCTACAAGTAAAACGGCAGTTTCCCTCAGAGTGCTTAGTCGAGCACGAATAACAATCCCTCCTCTTTAAAAAAAACCCGGAGTTAAGGGCACCGCCCATTTTAAATCGTGATGGGTGTTTCTGTACTCCCTTGGCACTTTGAAGAAAAGCACCAGTTAACATTTATAAAAACACTTGTTTGATAGGGCTAACAATGAACACAATAATACCTTTGATTTTATTTTTTTTAATAGTTTCTATAAAATTTTAAACATAGATATACATAGGATATAACCGGTTTGATTAAGGTGAAAAAAAGCTTTTTTTTTTTTAATGTACAATTACTTAAAGATAGTTTTTAAAATTAAAGCAAAATAATTTATCGGAAATTCTTGTACTTTATTAAATATATGTTAAGTTTATACTAAAAACATAGTATGCTGCTATGTTCAGAGTTATACTGAAAAATAATGTATAGCATTGAATCACAGACAATTTTTCACGTATAGTAAAATTATAAAAATTTTAAGCTTTTTTGTTAGCCTGGGACTTAGGTCTCTCGGGGCTAATAAAACTGATTTTAATCTTATTTTTTTTTTAAATTTTGATATCTGCGGTAATATGTCTATAATACGATACAAAAAAATAACTATTCTTTAAAAAATCCGCTTACTTTCCAGTTGGACCTCCTCCAGTCTGTACTTCATCAATAAGATAGATGATGTCATATTTCTTACAGATATCCTGCAGACCCTGGAACCACCTACACCAAATATCCAGATTAATGACTAGGACGATTAAGTCAGACATCTAAAAGGATATGACAATGGCCGATAAAAAGATGTACAATCCCAATGATGATACACATAACTACCCCTTTAGTTGATTGCAATTAGTGGTTGAAACTCAACCGATCGAAATTTAGTAAAAGTCCCCAAAGTTGTTAAGCCAACGTATACGAACACGTTACTATAAAACTTTGGGTACTAGTGTAATAAATAGCCAAATTGGCACCCCCCCTCCCTCTCTGTGATTAGATTCAACAAATTCAATTGCGTGCAATAGTAGCAAAGCTGTTTGAAATTACAAGCAAAATGAGAGGCCAACCTTTCAGAGTGTTAATAGTTATTTCTCGCATCGTATTATAAACGGCTTTCCGCGGATATAAAAAGTACAATTATAAGATTAAAACCAGTTTTTTTAGCCCCGAGATGCCGAAGGCACGGGCAAAAAAAACTGGTTTTAATTTTATGATTGTACATTTTTATATTCGTAGAAAACTGGTTATAATACGGTGCTAGACATAGTTTTGTCGTATGGATGAGAACCGGTTCCTATCCACCGGATTCGAATGAATACGAGAAAAAAGAATAATTAATCTTCCCAGAACCAAAAAAGCTACAGAAGAACCACATCGGTTCAGTGGTCAGCGATAAACTTAGGTACACACACAAAGACAGACAGATAGACTCACAAACATGCTGTTATTTTTATATACGGAAATACATGTAAACAGTTGTATATTAAAATGAAAAGAAAAACAGAGCAAAGAGGAAAGCAACGATATTTGGCTCATCTAATCCCGTTTAAGAAAATGTAAGATTTACCAAAAATCATTACCGACAGACACTTACTGTTATAGAGTAACTTTGCTACTTCTATTTTAAATAAAAACTAGTGTGTGTTAGGGGGGGGAAGTGTTTCTCTGGTGCCTCAATCCCCAAGGAAAAAAGCATAAAACCAGCGCGCGCAGGACCAGTAGTTTTATTCCCTGAAGAGTGGAGACCAAAGAAATTATTAATGGGTGACCTGTTAGATCCATGATGATCCCCACCTTCAGCTTGGATAGGCTCAACAATAACACCTACAACAAAAAAATTTTATTATAAGAATATATTTCTCAAAATAAAGATTCTTCTTTTCTCTTTATATTTATGTATTGTCTCTGTTTCATCCTTATAATAAAGTTAAAGGATTTCTCTCTGAGTGTCTGTTTGTACCGAATGATCTCGCTAACCACGGAACCAATATGTTTCTCCTTTACGGTGTAAGTTATATAGCTGGGAAGTTATATAACTATTTGGGGGAAGGATACCACCAACATCCCAAGAGATTTCGCAAAAAAATTCAAGTGCCGCCTAGCGGATATTTTTAGGTAAATAATAAAATAGTAAAATTTACATGTGTAATAAAATGACACTATATAACAAATACCTAAAAACCCACATATTTGATTTATTTTTCAGTATAGGCCCTAGAAAAAGCTTGAAACGAAGCTACTATAATATCATTTTAGGTCCTTTCTTCTAAGTTATATAACATCCTTCGCCGCGCTATGGATGCGCAGCTATTATAATATAAACCTGTTATCGTAGGTCTTTTCTTCTATGTTATATAAAATCCCTCGCTGCTATTGATGCGCAACTACTATAATATAAACCTGTTATTGTAGGTGTTTTTTCCTATGTTATATAACATCCCTCCTGCTATTGATTCGCAGCTCAAATAATAATAACCTGTGATTGTAGGTCCTGTCTTCCTGCTATTATGAATGACATCCTCCGCCATTGCGAGGCATCTCTCGTCCTCGGCATTATTCTCTGCCACAAATTGGTCGAGTGGATACTTGTACCGGGGAAAATCTGATACCTGGCAACATATTTACATATTTAAAAACAGCATAGTGGTACTTTTTTTTAGCTTAAGCTTATTTGTTAGGCGCGAGGCATCAAAAGAAATATTAGGATTGCAAACAATTTATAAATTTTTGGGGGCTTGGCAGCCGCGCGGCGAAGGATAAAATTTGGGATTTCATTAAATTAAAAAGCAGAGCCTGATTTTGTCAATTTGTAAACTAAAGTATTCTAAAATGTTCCCTTTCTTTTCTACATCTTTCCTACACATTATACAATTGTCAAAATAATTATGATTTGATCATTACTGATAGACCAACCAACACCTAGGACTTGCAATAACATGCTTTGTTAACCAGTGATCTATAGGATAAGACAATGGCAGACAAATTGATGTATATCCCCAATAATAATTATAATAATACACTAAATTACCCCTTATGTAGATTACAATTAGTGGTTGAAACGTTTGAACACTTTAAAAAATGAACCAACCAATCAAAATTTAATAAAAATCACCAAGGTTTTTAACCCAATAATAAGAATAAGAAACCCGAATTATAAAACTTTGGGGATTAGTGTTTTTGATAATACACTTACCTGCCATTGTGCTAGGGGCACATCAATTTTATGTATATACTTGGAGTGCGTGCATGCTAGAGAGGCAGCTGTACGACCATGGAAGCCACCGTGGAAGGACAGGACGGAAAGGTCTGGTGTACCTGGAGCCTGAAAAGAAATAAGAATTTTTGTTGGGTTATCAACAAAATAGATAATGAATTTATTTTTAATGTTAAGTTATATATTAATGTTATTTTTTTTCCATTAATATAAACCTTTTTAAAAGCGAAGCTTTTCTATAATTAGGGTCGGTCCGTCCGTCCGTACGTCCGTCCGTCCGAGATAGATAGCTTTTATTCGTTAATTTAGGCATGTTAGAATTGTCCTATCGATTTCAAACTTAACATGATGATTCCCGTTGAAGTTGGGTACGATTTAAAAAGCGTAGTAACTCTATAATCATTACTAGAATGTCCGTACGTCCATTTTAAACATGTTGATTTTTCTACTTTTTTAACAACAATTTTTCAAGTGTTTTAATTATCCGTTTGATCTGATTTTTGGTATATTGATTCCTGGGACAACAAAGAACAATATTATAAGCGAAGCAACTCTATAATCAAGTCCAAAAATGTAAGTATGTCCATAAACATTATCCTGTTTTTAAGCAGTTTTTCAACAAATTTACCTACAATTTTGATTCGACATTTATACATTTATGTTCCGATTTTTCAGTTCAGATACTATACAAGTGTTAATGTCCGTTTGTCCTACCGTTTCAGTGCTTCGCTTTTATGGATGTTGTCATCCTTGTTTTTTTTAAATGGTCATATGCCAACTTAATTAAAGCCGAATAGAAACCGAAAAGAAAACGGAGTAGCTTTATGCTGGGTTAGATTTAACCCTCACCCCCATTAACTCCAGGAGTTAAGCACTTACACATCCACCTAAATTTACAGTGAAAGTATCTTGGCAAAATGTTTTCTTTGTTTTTCCTATGTCATAAACAAATAAAACACTGACAAAAAATTAAAATTTTTAAAAAAATATTTACAAAATACACATTCCCATATAAACAACCCCTTAAATAGTGGATGTAAAAATTCATTTATTTCCCGGAGGTAGTCATTTTTAGAAGATTTTAATTTTTTTTTGGAAGATTTTAGAATTTTTATTAATTACTAAAAGAAACTTGATTTCAGGGATATAAATGATCATAGCCGGGAAATAAATGAAAATTAAAAACCAAAATTAAACCACATTTTAGCATAAAAAAATGAGTTTTTTGTTTAAATGTTTAAATTCATATTTTTCAATTATATGTCATAAAAAGATCTAGATAAATTTATATGAATATTTATTTGCAATTAATTAGATTTTTTACATATGTACATATATTTTAGGTCTTTAAATTCTAGTTTAACATCCTTTGCTAAATTTACAAAGTTTACTATACCTGATTTATCATACAGGATTCCATTTCTTGTTGATTGAATGCCCTGCCCCCCCTCTCCTTCTCCATGTGGTAGAAGTGCATCAGCTTGAAGGCGTTCTCATTCGAACAACTTCCACACATCATAGTGGTTACCTACAAAACAAATAAAAAATAAATATGTATAAAATGCAAAAAATATTTTTGCAACCTGTAAAAGAGCAAAAATTAAGATTCTTAGTACCTCTATATTTTTACCAGAAAGAAAGTACGTCCATTTAAAACATGCTATTTATTTACTATTTAACAACAAATTATTGTATGTTTTAATTATCCTAATCATCTTATTTTTGGAATACTGATTCCTTTTTCAACAAGGTACAATAAGCAATAAGGTACAATTCTGTTTTTGTAAGTTCTGTCATTCTTCAATGAAAATGTTCGTTTGTCATACCGTTTCAAATCTTCGCTTTTATGGATGTTGTTATCCTTGTTCTTATAACGTCTTCTAGTCTACCAGCTATCACATTATTAAATTAACAAAGCTGATTTATTTTCAGAGCTCGGCAGCCGCGCCACAGCTACGCATGAGCCTCATAAAAAGAAAATTCCGCAAATGTGGATTGTTGTTACGGGACATACAGCCAATTTTTAAAGTCATAATAGGTCGATTTCACTGAGTCTTACACGCGCGGCTGCCGAGCCCTGGTGCCCTGGTTATTTTTACCTGATCTAAACCCTGTGGGGCCACTGACATCAAAACTTGATTGAGCCTGGTAGCCCAATCCGCACCTGGATACACTCCCAAGGCCGGGCGGTTGACCAGCGCACGCATAGCTGAGTCAGAGTTGAAAGCCGACAACAAAGCGGGATGATTGTATCCTTTTAAATGACGATTATTAGTATTTTAATAAGATAAAGATAATTAAATTAAATATTGGGAAATATAATTATTTCCAGAAAAAAACATTGAATCATAGGCAATATATTAAGTGCTAATATCATATTCCTACTTGTCTATGAACGGAATCAGTTAAAATGTGTATGCTTTTCACCACCAAAAAAGTAAACCTATCTGCAACAATAGTAAACTTTTATTTAATACCTAGTGGTGTCTTTTTTAGAACAAGAGGCTAATCCCCTAGAATCTGGTTAATCTAAATTTTAAAAGGGAGTGAGGGGCCAAAAAACTTAAATTAATAAATAAATATTATAGACCCATCTTAGGACCAGTTCAATCTCTAACGATCGTAAAAACTGCAGCAACTCATCAAAAATCCTTAAAAAAACGCAATCTACTTTTAAAGCAAGTATCTTGAAATTTTAATTAAGATAATTAAACTTAAACTCACCAATTGGAACGGAAGAAATTTGAGTGAAAACATCGAGCATAGTATTCCCATCCACATCCACAATATAATTTCCAACAGACGCGTCATAATCAACAAAAAAGTGAACAGAATCCATGGATTGCATCTTACTATAAAAGCACAGGTATAAGATATAACCATCAAGCGAAATAAATATAAAATAATAGTTGGGGGGCAGATGAAAGGTCGTCAATTTTAATAAGTGATGCGCCTCAAAGACAGCTGAAAATCACGTATAGGTTTCGTGATTTTTTTGGAATTAATTTCGTTGTTAGTATAAGCTGAGAAAAACAAGGAAAAAAATTGCGCAATTGACAATTTTTTTCAATTAAGCAATGAATTTAAAAACTTTCATAAAGTTGATATCCGAGGTTTTGCATGATTCTAAAAAGTTCTTCAAGAAAACGTAGAAAATAAATGCCTAATTATTGCATTTTTAAATTGCTCAAAAATATTGTATTTTATGAAATTGTGCAAAGTTTAATGTTAACTTATTCTTTTTAGTAACTTTGATTAAACATAAAACACAGATACATATTTAAATCAAGGTAACAGAAGGAATGGTATAGGTATCATTTTTATTCAACTTATACATGTTAGGACAAGGCTTCTCCAAAATTGTGCATATACGTCTTTGTTTAATATAATAGTTATAAATCGCATCGTATTAAAGACAACTTTTTGCGGATGTTAAAATGAAATATTATAAAATTTAAACCAGTTTTGTTAGCCCCGAGTGGCCAAAGGTTTGGGCTAACAAAACTGGTATTAATTTTAGTATTTGTGGAAAATTGTCTGTAATACATAACACACTGATGTTATACATAGTTTTTCAGTATGGCGGAGAACCAGTTCTAATCCAGCGGATATTAATCGGTTTCGAAGCCATACTGGAAAATATTCACCTGAGGTCTGAGTGCAATTGTTTTGATTTTGGACCAGGCACAGCTGTCAACATTCTAGGCTCTAAACATAAATTATCGTCATATAATGTGTGTCTGTCTGTGTGTTTATATATACTGCTGAACCGATATGGTTCTCCTTTAAAATATAGCTTCTCATCGATTCTGGGATCGATTGTAACTATTTTGGGATAGGAAACCAGAACCTCCCACCCCCACCTCACATGCCCCTAGAGACCTCTAGGTGGCGTAGCCACCAGCTTTTACATATTCTAACTAAGAGAAATAAAGAAATTAGCGGTTTCCCTCAAAATGCATTTGGACCATGCACAAACAGATTTTATGTATGTTTAATTTAGGTTTGGTTATAGGAGCTTTACAAGACAATGACGTGTAATAATAGTAAGAATAAACAGCTAAATATTCTAATAAAGTGTATTAATTCAAAGACAGATTAAACATACAAATATAGATATTAAATATAATAACAAGGTTACACTTTTAGGTTCGTGCCGAATCGCAGAGCAAAGACTTGCTCCGAGACGGGTGACACAAGAACTAAAAGTTAATATATAAAATACATACAATGCTCTCAAGGCAGGGAGGAAGGGACTATACATCACATTTCTCCCCGGCTTTAATATGAACATAAATTTCGAAACTGTAACATTACATGTTGAATATAACAATATGTTTATTACATGTTATTTATCAAATATGGTATAGGTAGCATTAAATGCTTATCAATTAAATAATGATTGATCTGGTATGACACCTGTCATAAATTTTTCTTTTTTCTTTTTTATTTTCTCTCCAGATCTTTTAACATTTCATATATATATATTTTTTTTTTTATTTGGTTTTTTTTTAAAACTCTTTTATGTTTTTTTTATGTTCCTTTTTTACTCTTTATGTGTTTTTTTTTTCTTTTTTATATATTTTTATAAAACATTGATTAACATATAATCATCAGAAATGCATTGATTAACACATATCATTAGAGATGCATTGTTATAAAAAACATTGATTAACATATAATCATCAAAAATGCATTGATATATAAAAAAACATTGATTAACATATAATCATCAAATATGCATTGATATATAAAAAAAACATTGATTAACATATATTCATCAGAGACTATTACTGCCTCGACAAATACTTAAACATTAACACATAAAATAAAACTATGAATTAACACACATAAAACTATAATTATTCTTGATCATAATATTAATTTTCTTTTGCCAGATTTTTCTTGATAATAGTAGTATCATTATTAAAACTATGAATTAACACACATAAAACTATAATTATTCTTGATCATAATATTCATTTTCTTTTGCCAGATTTTTCTTGATAATAGTAGTATCATTCATATCCATCAACCCATCATTATCCATCAATCCATCAACATCTCACAAATGATATAACCATACCAACCATAATAGTATCATTCATATCCATCAATCCATCATTATCCATCAATCCATCAACATCTCACAAATGACATAACCATACCAATGCTACAACACCACAAACGATATAACCATACCAGTTGACCTTAGCTTAGTTATAAACTTAGTTATAAACTGGTTTCCACTTAGCAACTGTGATTTTCTCAAACAACACAACAGCCATTCACCTCCACCACAAGAAGCCTCCAATCTCTTCAAAAAATTGGGATCGAATCCTTTCTAGCATCGACTCTAGCTACTTCCCAAAATTCACCCTTTCCTGATTCAAAATACGTTGCTGATCCTGCAGGTTAGCCAACCGAGCATCTAACTCAACCATTCTAGTAGCCAAACCTGCCAAATGTTTGAGGTCTCAGGTCAAAAATCAGAACTGCTGTTCACATTTATCATCCATGAGATTATATCTATTGCATAGTCAGGCATGACTTAAGCCTAATAATGACAACCACAATAACTGCTATTAACATCTCTGTTAGAATCCAAAAATCGACATGTCATTCAAAATACAGAAACTGCCAATGATTTTCGTTATAACAATGATGCTACTGTCGACACTCCAACCAATGATAACGTTGAAAACAATAAACAGAAACAACAAACACAGAGAAAACTGCAGCCGAACAAAAGCAACCAAAACCTTCGCCATAAATTGATTCGAAATCTGATCCATTTCGTTTTTTAATACGAACTATCGACAAAAACACCAGCTATTGACAAGTAAGATATCCAACCTGGCAGTCAAATCTACAACAGCCACATCATCTTTAAGCCCCGCCTTCTTAGAACAGCTAAAATTTCACTAACCAGCATTTTACTTTAACTGCCCACTGTATTAACAACTTACAAATATCCGTTTTATCAGTCATAAATATATTTAAGATACAATGCATGCTATTGAAAATTCTACACAACTTCACAATAGCTTCTAGCCCATGGTGTATATCTCTGTATATCATTATCTATCAACTAAATACTTCTCATTTTGACAACTGTAAATACATCTCTTTGTAGCTACCTGACTCACTGTGCATTTATTTGCATCATCCTGACACACTGTGCACATCTGTTCAAAATAAATATCAACATAATTCGTTTAGCTCTTTGTATCTACCTGACTCACTGTGCATTTATTTACGTTATTCTGACAAACTGTGCACATCTGTTCAAAATGTTACAATATCAACATATTTCGTTTAACTCAATGTTATTTCATTATCCTTGACATACGAATCCTCAATTTTCAAATTAAGCTTCAAAACTACTCTCCGACGTCTTATTATCCACAACTGTTGCTTAAATGCTTAAATTTAACACCTCCAAGTCTTCAAAACTTTTCAACAGTTATTATAAATCTAGCAATCTATAAATCTAAATTACTTTTCTTCTCCTTGGCAGCAGTTGGACTGTTGATTGGAGTACTTGTAACAGGTTGAGAAAGGGTTGCAACAACAGTACCAACAGATTGACTTGCTTCAGTAGGATTATGATCATCACTATCACCAGTACTATCATTAGCTGCATATGATTTGCCACTACTGGTTGATTTAAGACTCTTCTTGCCAAGATCAGTAATAGTCTTCCCATATATAGAGATATCATATTCAAGCTCAAAGATAGCTTCATCAATCATTGTTTGCAAGTATTTAATCTGTAACATCATCAACTCTCCTTTTACTTTCAACTCTCTTCTTCAGCTCTAGTACATCATGAAGAAACATATTCTGTTGCACAATAAACAGAATATCAGTAAATCCATAAACATCCATTAACTCCAGCAGCTCCATACATTCCAAATATGTTGTCAATCCAGCACAGGCTTCCTTTGGAGTTTTGTGCAAGCACTCAGTTGTTAGCTTCAAGTACTTTTCATGATCACTAAATCTCCTTATAGTTGCCAGAGAATACAGGAACCTTGAACTTGATATCTACCTTCCTGGTGATACTCCAAGCTTCTTGACTGCATTATTGAGAGCAGTTTTAGCATCCTGTTTAGCTTCCTGTTTAGCATTCTGAACTTCAACAGACTTCACATCTAATCTATAAACAGATTCTCCAGCAGCAATAGCATGTTTCACAATATTACTGACCCAATTACTAAACAATCATAAATAACGCTCCTTTAATATCGATAAAATTCAACATATAATCGGTCATGTACCATAGTGTATCATGTACCAGCCCCCACTCTCTCTCCACCAACAATTCAACATATAATCGGTCAGAGCAAAGTGTATCATGTACCAGCCTCCACTCTCTCTCACACCTTTTAACTATATCATAAAACAAAACAAATCACTCACCTACAAATAATATCAATGTCAACACAAAACAATGGCCAAATTCAAAACTAGATTTCAGTCACCACCAACTACTTCTCTTGCGGCCGATCTAAAACAAAATACAATCATTTTAGATGCCAAAACTTATTTAATACATATTTTATTTTCACTCAACAAAATAAAATAATTTCTTTAACATGTATTAGTATATATAACATTAATCAAATGTATATCAATATTGAACATCATTAAAAATAAAATCTTAACAAACTAAAACTCACCAACAGGTAATACTGTATCTCAACCACCACAACTACTCCTCTTTTCGACCAATCTAAAACATAATACAATTATTTTAGATGCCATACTTAAATGTTATCACTTAACAAATAAAATTTCAACATGTCTACTTAAAAATGTATTAAGAAATATAATATTAATCAAATGTTTGTCAATAATCGAGCAACATAAAAATAATTCTTAATACAATATATTAGTCTAATACAGTAAAAAATTTACCTAATTATTCTATGAAATATCTGAATAATAACTTATATCATCCACAACTATTTTTATGTATTAGAATCTTGAAAGTTGAAGCACAACTAATTATTTTTCTCTATACCTGAGAGCACTTTCTTGCGCAGCTCAACTTTTGCGCATACAACGCCCAACTCCTGCTCATCATTGCAGCTACCTCTCTGCACCCCCCATCTTGCGCATACCAACTCCGAGAAACAGTGCAAACTTTCGTTGCCAAATTTTTGCCCACCCCCCTTCTCCATGAAGAGAGACAGCTCCACACAAATATCTAATGCATTATAACAATTTTGCTTCATGAAATTCTAAGCTTCATAAATAATTTTGCTGAATCAACATCACTAAATCGCAATATATACTATTCTATATCGAGTGTCCTTAATAAAATTTAAGCTTAAACAAAAACTTAAAATAAGTGTCTGAATATTTTTCTTAACACATCCCATTATAATTCCAAGTTTTAGTAGATTTCAATCCGCCCCTCAATATTCTTCCATTTTATTCTGATCCACCAAAACTTTCGCAATACGTTCATTATATTCCAAGTTTTTAAATAGATTGAAATCCGCCCACATCTATTCACTTTATTTTGATTCATCCAAAATTTAGCAACACATAATGTTTCAATTTCAAGTTTGAGTGCAATTTGATTCACCACCCCGTGTTATTTATATAATTTCTTCTCCTATAATTAGGTTTGGTCCGCCCATCCATACGACCATTTTGATTCACCACCCTGTGTTATTGATATATTTGTTTTTTCTATAATTAGATTCGGTCCGCCCATCCATACGACCGTTCGTCCTTCCGTCACTCTGTACGTCAATCCTTTTAGCTTTTTTCGTTAAGGGGGGGGGAAGTTTGTACAGTTATAGGAAATGAAATTCAGTACCAAATTTTGCCCTGGCCGTTTGGGCTTGTTTTTATAGTTATCAACCTAATTCTTTTTGTAAGCGCTCTTATATGATTGGATCTACCTGTAAAACTTTAAAAATTGAATTTTGGGACTTTCCCTTTAAGGGGCTAGTGGAGCAAAAGACCCCCAAACACTAAAATTTTAAGTTCTGAGTCTATTTTCAGAGATATTGAGACGATTTTTTTAATGAAAACACTTTTTAACAAAACCGAACTAAGTAGCCAATACAAATTTCATTTTGGGACTTTCCCTTAAAGGGGCTAGTGGAGCAAAAGGCCCCCCAAACACTAAAATTTTAAGTTCTGAGCCTATTTTCAGAGATATTGAGATGATTTTTTAAAATGAAAATATTTTTAACAAAACCGAACTTAGTAGCCATTACAAATTTCATTTTGGGACTTTCCCTTAAAGGGGCTAGTGGAGCAAAAGGCCCCCCAAACACTAAAATTTTAAGTTCTGAGCCTATTTTTATAGATATTGAGATGATTTTTTAAAATGAAAATATTTTTAACAAAACCGAACTAAGTAGCCATTACAAATTTCATTTTGGGACTTTCCTTCAAGGGGATGGTTGAGCAAAAGACCCCCAAACACTAAAATTTTAAGTTCTGAGCCTATTTTCAGAGATATTGAGATGATTTTTTAAAATGAAAATATTTTTAACAAAACCGAACTAAGTAGCCATTACAAATTTCATTTTGGGACTTTCCTTCTAGGGGCTAGTTGAGCAAAAGACCCCCAAACACTAAAATTTTAAGTTCTGAGCCTATTTTCAGAGATATTGAGATGATTTTTTAAAATGAAAATATTTTTAACAAAACCGAACTAAGTAGCCATTACAAATTTCATTTTGGGACTTTCCTTCTAGGGGCTAGTTGAGCAAAAGACCCCCAAACACTAAAATTTTAAGTTCTGAGCCTATTTTTAGAGATATTGAGATGATTTTTTATAATGAAAACATTTTTCACAAAACCGAACTAAGTAGCCATTACAAATTTCATTTTGGGACTTTCCCTTAAAGGGGCTAGTGGAGCAAAAGGCCCCCCAAACACTAAAATTTTAAGTTCTGAAGCTATTTTCAGAGATATTGAGATGATTTTTTTTATGAAAACTTTTTTCACAAAACCGAACTAAGTAGCCATTACAAATTTCATTTTGGGACTTTCCCTTAAAGGGGCTAGTGGAGCAAAAGGCCCCCCAAACACTAAAATTTTAAGTTCTGAGCCTATTTTCAGAGATATTGAGATGATTTTTTTTATGAAAACTTTTTTCACAAAACCTAACTAAGTAACCAATACAAATTTCATTTTGGAACTTTCCTTCCAGGGGCTAGTGGAGCAATTTGAAAAAAATTTTCATTAAAAAATCAGCCATAATATCTTTAAAAATAAGCTCAGAACTTAAAATTTTAGTGTTTTGGGGTCTTTTGCTCCACTAGTCCCTAGAAGGAAAGTCCCAAAATGAAATTTGCATTGGCTAGGTACTTAGTTCGGTTTTGTTAAAAATATTTTCATTTTAAAAAATCATCTCAATATCTCTAAAAAATAGGCTCAGAACTTAAAATTTTAGTGTTTGGGAGTCTTTTGCTCCACTAGTCCCTAGAAGGAAAGTCCCAAAATGAAATTTGTAATGGCTATTTAGTTTGGTTTCTTTAAAAATATTTTTATTTAAAAAAATCGTCTTAATATCTCTGAAAATAGGCTCAGAACTTAAAATTTAAGTGTTTGGGGGTCTTTTGCTCCACTAGTCCCTAGAAGGAAAGTCCCAAAATAAAATCTGTAATGGTTCCTTAATTCGGTTTTGTTAAAAATGTTTTCATTAAAAAAATCATCTCATATCTCAAAAAATAGGCTCAGAACTTAAAACTTTAGTGTTTGGGGGGCCTTTTGCTCCACTAGCCCATTTAAGGGAAAGTCCTATAATGAAGTTTGTAATGGATACTTAGTTCGGTTTTGTTAAAAATATTTTCATTTTAAAAAATCTTCTCAATATCTCTAAAAATAGGCTCAGAACTTAAAATTTTAGTGTTTGGGGGGCCTTTTGCTCCACTAGCCCCTAGAAGGAAAGTCCCAAAATGAAATTTGTATTGGCTACTTAGTTCGGTTTTGTTAAAAAGTGTTTTCATTAAAAAAATCGTATCAATATCTCTGAAAATAGGCTCAGAATTTAAAATTTTAGTGTTTGGAGGGTCTTTTGCTCCACTAGCCCCTTTAAGGGAAAGTCCTAAAATGAAATTTGTAATGGCTGCTTAGTTCGGTTTTGTGAAAAAAGTTTTCATAAAAAAAAATCATCTCAATATCTCTGAAAATAGGCTCAGAACTTAAAATTTTAGTGTTTGGGGGGCCTTTTGCTCCACTAGCCCCTAGAAGGAAAGTCCCAAAATGAAATTTGTATTGGCTACTTAGTTCGGTTTTGTTAAAAAGTGTTTTCAATAAAAAAATCGTCACAATATCTCTGAAAATAGGCTCAGAACTTAAAATTTTAGTGTTTGGGGGTCTTTTGCTCCACTAGCCCCTTTAAGGGAAAGTCCCAAATTCAATTTTTAAAGTTTTACAGGTAGATCCAATCATATAAGAGCGCTTACAAAAAGAATTAGGTTGATAACTATAAAAACAAGCCCAAACGGCCAGGGCAAAATTTGGTACTGAATTTCATTTCCTATAACTGTACAAACTTCCCCCCCCCTTAATACATGTCAGCATTGTCCTATCGCTTCCAAACTTTACATCTATCTACTTTTTGTATTTCGAACTTTACATGGTGATTTCTGCAGCAGGTAGGTACAATTTAGAAAACGTAGCAACACTATAATCATTTCTATGACGTCCGTACTTCCATTTGTAAACATGTTGATTTGACCACAAATTTCTATATGATCTAATTATCCGATTGTATACTAATTCCGGGAACAACAAAATTCAACATTATAATCGAAGCAGTTAAAATATCTAATTATCCAATGATTTTATATGATCTAATTATCCGATTGATTCGATGTATATTGATTCCTGGGACAACAAAGCACAATACTTTATGATTGCGGTGTCAATAATTTCATATGATCTAATTATCCGATTGATTTGATGTATATTGATTCCTGGGACAACAAAGTACAATACTTTGTGATTACAGTGTCAAGCATCCAATCACCCTTCAGACAACCAACACTCTGAAATGCACAACCTTTTTCGAGAAATCTTAACTGTGCATGGTATTGAATTGCGCCTGTTTTAGCCCAAGGCATTCCCTCACTCTAACTAATCATCTGACACAGTAGCAGTGAACCAACTTTAACGTCTATGCATAATAATGATATGTTTTGGCCCAAGGTATTCCCCCACTCTAACTATTTACTTCTAACTATTTACTTCATTTACTTCAAGTATCTGACATAGTAGCAGTGAGAACCATTTTTAACGTCTGTGCATGGTAACGAGTTTCACCGGTTTTGGCCAAAACATTTCCCCCACTCTAACTTTTACGTCACACATCTCACATAGTAGCAGTAGGAACCATTTTTAACTTTGTTAGTTATGACTCAGTGTCAGACCGAGATTCAAACCTATCACCTACCCAACGACAAGTAGATGTGCTACGTGTTAAGCGGTTTACAAGCGAAGCCACTCTATAAGCAAGTTCATAAAATGTAAGTAAAACATCAATCTGTATCAATCAGTTCTTTTTTAACAAATTTACTTACAATTTTACATCGACTCTTATGCACTTATTTTCTGATTATTCAGTTTTGACACTATACAAGTGTTGATGTTCATTTGTCCTACCATTCAATACTTCGCTTTTATTAATGTTGTCTTCCTTGTTTATTACAAACAAATTTGCTTACAATTTTGCATTGAATCTTATACGCGTATATTCTGATTATTTAATTTTGACACTATACAAGTGTTGATGTCCGTTTGTCCTGCCATTCCATTGCTTCGTTTTTACGGATGCTGTCATCTTTGTTTTTATACATCATATTCGAAAACGTTTCATATACAATAGAAGTCATATATAAGTCAAACTAAACTTGCAACATTTAACCACCAAGTCTAAACAACACATTTAGTATTTATCTATATTGCATCACCCATCATTGGATATAGATATACACAATAGACATCTCTTCCCTACACAATCCTATATATAATAGATCTATTGTCAAAACTTGCACAAAGTTTTATTTTCAACAAGCATCCATAAATAATATATCCATTGTACACACATCAACAAGTTTTCTCTTCTCTCTATACAAATATTTCCAATAACATTCATTTCCGTACCATACAAATATTTCCGATAATTCATTCATATATATATAATATGTCCATTATACATTTCAATTCTGCACACATATTATAATTCATCCACTTATAACATACACATGTCTATCCTTCTCTCCCTGCTGATACAAGTCCAGGGCGGCACCTTTTCCCCTTTCATGGTGTCCTCCACCAACATAGTACATGTCCAGGGCGGCACATATCTTTCCCTGGACATTGTGTTGGTGTCCTCCACCCACATGTTGTCCTGCAATGTCCAGGGCGGCACCTTTTCCCCTTTCATGGTGTCCTCCACCAACATAGTACATGTCCAGGGCGGCACATATCTTTCCCTGGACATTATGTTGGTGTCCTCCACCCACATGTTGTCCCTCACTAGACAGGATGGTGTCGTGGTGTCCTTCAATGGACAGGATGGTGACATGGTGTTCTTAACCATCACATATCTCTCCTTCACCAGGGGTTCGACCTGGTTCACCATCTGTCCATCCTTCTTTTGGTCCACCATCTCTCCATCCTTCTCCTGGTCCAGGAATTCGACCTGGTCCAGCATCACATGTCTCTCCTCCATCAGAGGTTCGACCTGGTTCACCATCTCATATCTCTCCTCCTCCAGGGGTTCGACCTGGTTCACCATCTCCTTGACTGTTACCTGGTCCTCTCCACCTATACACTCTCCCCCCCCTAACCTGTTTGGCAACACCACCAAACTTTCTTGTTCAAGGAAACACAATTTTTCATTAGCAATAGGAGCTTTGAAATTGTCCATAGAAAGTGTTGGCAACACCACCAAACTTTCTTGTTCAAGGAAACAAAATTTTTCATTAGCAGTTCGAGCTTCGAAATCGTCCATACTGTTAGCTAATCCTGTAACCGCAGCACTGTTGGTATCAACATTATCCGTCAACTCCTGAACCTTCGTCTCCAGCGGCTTATCCCCAATGGACTGAATATCACCCTGCATCGACTGAATATCACCCTGCATCGAGGCCAGCAATTCGACTATACACTCAAGCTTCTCCGCCTGGGACAACTTCCTGAAATGAGCAATGTCCACCTTCATCGCGTCCAAAAATTTCCTGAACAAAAATAAAGCAAAGAAATAATACAATTAAAAGAAAATCTGAGCTATAGGTTCGTACTACACTACTGCGCCAAAATGACGTGTAATAATAGTAAGAATAAACAGCTAAATATTCTAATAAAGTGTATTAATTCAAAGACAGATTAAACATACAAATATAGATATTAAATATAATAACAAGGTTACACTTTTAGGTTCGTGCCGAATCGCAGAGCAAAGACTTGCTCCGAGACGGGTGACACAAGAACTAAAAGTTAATATATAAAATACATACAATGCTCTCAAGGCAGGGAGGAAGGGACTATACATCACAACAATACCCCGTAGGGATAGGTGCCACCATTAGCTAGAAATATTATTTCTTAGAAATTGAAAACAAGGGGGGGGGGGGGTCAGTGGTCAAGTAGTAGGTTTGAGTGAAAGAACCAATATTTTTTTTTATTTTAGTGCAGGTTTGCTGTCTATACAAATAATACAATTTATTTTTATTAATAAGGATAAATAGCTTTTCCAGATTGTTTTTCCACTATAAAAATAGTAATATTAATAAAAGAATTATTTATATATTCAAAACAAGCGGCTACGTCCCAAAAGATGTTAGAGGTTTTTATAAGAGGGAGGGTGGGGTTGGTCGACCACCAAAATAAGTTTATAGTTGATAGTGCCTGTAAGAACCTAGTAATAGTGTCGGACTGATTATGACATAAGAAAAAAAATTAGCCAATGAGAGGCCATTATTGACCAATGGTAAAATTTATAGTGGCCTCTCATTGGCTAATTTTTTTTCTTACGTCATAATCAGTCCGACACTATTACTAGGTTCTGCCTGTAAAATAAAAATGACCAATATATTACACAGACTAAATTACCAATGGCAGGCCAGTATACATTTAGTATTAGGTTAATATGACGTAATTTTTATAGGCAATAAAAAAAGCTTCTTTGTTTTACCTGTTGGTTCTGGAGGAGTCTCCAGTTTAGTTGCTGCTACAGATGATAACTTCCTTGTCAGCTGAAATTTTGGAATTCCTGTCCTGTTGGACAAACTAAAAATTCGTCCAGAAATCATTTTAACTGAAATAGAATAATTTATATTTTAGCCAGAGAGGAAGGGGTCATTGGGCTTGTTATTACACTAGTCCCCAAACTTTATTAATAAGGTTTTCTTATTCGTTTGCTTAACAACTTTAAGGACTTTCATAGATTATGGATTGGCTGGTTCATTAAGTTTAGTGTCTAAACGTTTTATCCACTAATTGTATAATCTACAGGAGAAAAAAATTGTGTATCATCATTTAGAATGTACATCAATAAATAGGCCATTGTCTAAGATCTTTTTAAAAAACTATTAATTTTTATAATTTTTTCAAGTAGGTTGGTATTGGAGAAACCAGGGATCTAAACGGATAAGACAATGGCCGATGAATTGATGTACATCGCCAATGATGATAAACAAAATTGCCCTTCTGTAGATTAAAATTACTGGTTGAAACATTTTAACACTCAACTTAATGATCCAACCAATCAAAATTCACAAAAAAAAATAATAAGCCAACGAAAAAGAAAACATCATTATATAACTTTGGAAACTAGTGTAATAAACAGCCCTTTATCCCCTCTCACTCTGCGTACAATATTTGATACAATATTAAATTTACAAATAATACTTAATTCAAAGTTTTTGCAAGTGGATTGGTATAGGAGAAGCCCGCAGTCAGTCAGCTGGCAGCTGGGCAGAAACATGTATCCAACCAGGTAAATATAAATATATTACTCAACCATTCCGAGAGGGATAACTGAACTCAGAATTAAGCCAATATTACAACACTCCACAGGTTATACTTATATGTATATCTTCACTAAATACACAAATATATAAGAACCAACAAACACACTAATCTAAGCGAGATAAAACTTGTTATCAGATGAGTTGAAGATTCAAGATATGCGCTCACTACACAATTTAATACACGCAATATAACAAAATGGGTTAGAAACTTGATTTATAAAATAGAGTGGCAACTTCCCTGTACTGCCCAGGATTACAACTCAACTAGATTCAGAAGCGAACTAAGTTATAAGGGCTGCAGTGGTAATAAAATAGTTACTCTGAGAGAGAGAGAGAGAGAGAGAGAGATAGAGAGAGAGAGAGAGAGAGAGAGAGAGAGAGAGAGAGAGAGAGAGAGAGAGAAAGAGAGAGAGAGAGAGAGAGAGAGAGAGAGGAGAGAGAGAGAGAGAGAGAGAGAGAGAGAGAGAGAGAGAGAGAGAGAGAGAGAGAGAGAGTGATAGAAAAGGAAGGAAGAAGGATAAAAAAGACTGTAAAACAAAAAGAAAAAGAAAATATAAGACAGAAATATGTATGTAAGAATAAAACAAGAGAGAATTAGAAGTGGGGAGTGGGGGAGAGAGAAAGAAGAGGGGAGAGAGAGAAAGATGGGATTGGGATGGGGATAAGAGTAGAATACAGAGTGAGGTTAACGGAGGCAGAAAAATGGAGTGACGGAGACTCAACAAACCAAAACTGGGAGTATTTCAGTAGCGAAGCTACTCTATAAATAACAAATATCCCTACTTTATTTTTACGTAATTATTCTTTGTAATTGTCTCTTCTGACTTTTGTTGTTGTGCACTTTTATCAAACTAGCGGCTTCGCCCCTAACCTCTAGGGGCTTTGCCCTAAGAGGATTAACCAACCTGATTTTTTTGTGGGGGGGGGGGGGGTATTCGACTCCCTTTTTTAATTTTAATCTTACAAAGAAATTTTTTTGGAGGGGTTGGGGTTGTCCCACTCTCAAAAAAATAGCTTAAAACCATCACAGGACCAGTATGTAAATTCCCTGAAGAGTAGAGCCCAATCGGTTTAGTGGTTACATAGATCTTAAGCTTCAGACAGACAGACATCGTTATACTTTGTATTATAGATATCTTTTAAGTATGGCTTAGATCCGATTAATTTTTGCTGGATTAGATCCAGTTCTTAGCCATACTGAAAAATCATGTATTATACTTATATTATTAGAACTTTTGAAATGAAACCATAAAATCAACCCTGTATTGTTGGCTCAGGTCTTTGGCCCCTTAGACTAACAAAACTGGTATTAAAGATAAATCCAATGTATTGCTTTTTATTTAGTACTTATGTTCTTAATCATGTAATGGTCCCTTGTTGCGGATTTCTCTTTTAAAGCTATGCTTTAATAGATAATATCGTTCTTGTTAGAATGGGCTAGGCTGAATATTTCATAAGAGTTAGAGAGGCATGGGTGACAAAAGTACAAAATAAGATAAGATAAAGAGAAGAGTAAATTATAGTTATTTATCGCATCGTATTATAGACAGCTTTCCGCGGATATTGATGAAAAACTGAATGGCCAAAGGCCTTAAATAATAAAACTGGTAAAAATTTTATTATTTTTATTTTAATTTTCATGGAAATGGTCTGTAATACGATGCTGTAATGATTTTTCATGAGAACCGGTTCTAATCTAGCGGACATTATTTGGTTTCGAAGCCATACTTGAAAATAGATTTATTGGAACTTCTGCGCTTTTAGAAGCTCATTAATTTCAAGCTTTAACCATATCTATCGCTCATAGGTTTCAAAGCCATACTTATATTATTAATGCTTTAAGATTCTTATATTATATTATATAAAAATTAAAGTTTCTTTAAGAAAAAAGTTATATTTTTGGCAATAATTTAACTGGTAGAAGTTTTAAACTTTAAGATAATTGAGGAAATCATTAATAGATATTCAAACAAGCTTAATAAAATATAATACACATGATATACACATAGAAATACCTTTAAAATTGACCATGATCAAGAAGAGAAACCAGACCTTAATTTAGCATGAAAAGTAACCTCTCTGGAAAATGAGATAATATGGCACTTTTAAAGCACTTATATATCGGAAACCAAAGTATAATTTTAAGGACTTTCAGGAGCTAGGGCTTCATATTGAAAACAGAAAACAAGTCCTTCTCACTCCACAGGGGGAGCATAGGCCGCTGACAATTTGTCAGTGTTTCTGTAACAATGGGGCTTTTTTTATGGATACGGGATAGGGTTGTCAGTCCTAAGCCCTATGATTGCGATGTAAAGCGTCCATTTGCCCATCAGACAACAAACCCTTTGATTGCACGACCTTTATCTGAGAAGTCCTGTGCATGGTAGTAATTTGCGCATGTTTTTGGCCAAGGCATTCCCCCTTTTTTTTAACTATTTATGTCGCGCACCTGACATAGCAGCAGTAGGAACCATTTTTAACGTCTTTAGTTATGACGCGGTGTCGGACCGAGATTTGAACCTATCACCTTCCCGACGACGTGCGGATGCGTACGCGTTGAGCCACGATCGCAGGTTTTATTGAAAACAGAGCTTTATGTCTATCTATCTATTTTGTCTCATATTTAAAAGGGCTGATGTCTGAAATAATTGATGTTTTTGAAAATACTTGGCCCTTAAAAAACTTTGGGTACTTGCTAGTTCAATATAGCAGTATCCAATATATATGAATATCTCTTTTTAAAAGCGAGCTAAGCTTTTCTATAATTAGGGTCGGTCCGTCCGTCCGTCCGTCGGTCCGTCGGTCCGTCCGTCCGTCCGTCCGTAACGGATAGCTTTTTTTTGTTAATTTAGGCATGATAGAATTGTCCTATCGATTTCAAACTTTGCATGGTGATTCCTGCAGAAGTTAGGTACGAGTTAGAAAGCGTAGCAACTCTATTTATAATCATTACCAGAATGTCCGTAGGTCCATTTTAAACATGTTGATTTTTTTACATTTTAAACAACATATTTGTATATGACCTAATATCCAAATGGTCTGAGTTTTGGTATACTGATTCCTGGGACAACAAAGTTCAATACTATAAGCGAAGCAACTCTATAATCAAGTCCTAAAAATGTAAGTATGTCCATAAACATTATCCTGTATCAAGCAGTTTTTCAACAAATTTACTTACAATTTTGCTTTGACCCTTATACATTTATATTCTGATTATTCAGTTCTGACATTATACAAGTGTTAATGTCCGTTTGTCCTACCGTTTTAGAGCTTCGCTTTTATGGATGTTGTCATCCTTGTTTGATAATGGTTGAGAATGAGAATCAATTTATCGTCCTATTGTCTTATCACTTAAAATCCCTGAATTTCTCAGAATCTTATTGAAAGCCCTAAATCAGCGTTTCGGAGCCGTTTGATTTTGGTGCGGCTCCGGCTCCGATCTAAAATCAAGAAAAACTCGACATATTTTTTTTCCCCATGTAAATATTTTTTATTTTTGACTTTTGAAGGTTTTAAAAGTATATTTTTTGATAAAAATGGACTTGAAAAACTTAAAAAGAGCATTTGCACATGACAAAACAGAGTTACCAAATTATAATTTATAAAAAATCTCTTTATTTATCTAGTCCGGAGCCGGAGCCGTTTTTTAACGAAAATTACGGCTTCGGCTCAAGCAAAATATGGCGGCTCCACGGCTCCCGGCTCCGGCTCCGAAACACTGCCCTAAATGATAGGCTTTTCAGTCTTCATTTATATTTTACTGTCTGTTTTTTGTTCTTGAACCTGATCCATTTCCGAGGTACTGTAATACATAAACAAACATAGAAAGATAAGAATACAGGTGGACAGTTAGAAATATGTAGTATCACTATCAAGTAGCTAGCACTGAGTTATACAATGATATATTTAAATATATGTGATAATCAGTGTTCGGCAGCCGCGCCTCAGCCGCGCATAAGCCTCGGTTTTAAACCTGTTTGTGAGCAGAAAAAGACATTTTAGAAAGAAGGATTGTCTGCTAAAGAGCAGTTTTATGCATCTAGCTGAATTTTATAGTGATAAAATGACGAATTCACTGAGGCTTACACGCGGCTTACGCGCGGCTGCCGATCCCTGGTGATAATAAGCAAAGCTTTAATGTTATCGTTACATACGTATTATCTAAAGTTTATATATTTTGTTGGTAAAGCTATACTTTACAAAGAAGTTGTATCAACTTTTTTTTTTATAGCTAGCCGGTTCTTTTAGTAAGTAGTAGATGTAAAATTTTTCATAGAATTCAAATATGCAATCGGTTTTTTTGTAGACCTCTTATTTTTTAAGTAATTTAAGTTTTTTAAAAAAATAATTAAGTCGGTTTTAAGGTACTAAAACGCAACAAAATAAAAGAAGAAAATGGTCAGTAAGAACAAAAATAGTAAGATCTTTAATTTGACACCTTACTTTTAAAATTCTGTTGAGTAATTATTGAAAAAATCTATTTTTTTAACCTCGGTATAATAAAAACTTTAGACCTAAATATTTTCTCAAACAGACATAAAAAACATGGGTTCATATATACCATTAGAATCAGAAAAATATTACGAATCCATTGTAAGCAAAATTGAAAAAAATTAAAAAATTAAAAAATTACAGAAATGGCCAATTATTTTTTTTGTTCAGACAACACTATTGTCTTCGCTTTTTTACCCCCTCTTTACCCCCTCTTTACCCCCTTCCCATTTTTATACTCAATTGAAGAATTAAGACGTTGCCTGTACAACATAATATGATATTTTCATATAATTCCTTTTATTGTAGTTTATATACTATATTGTAAACTTTTTTTTTCAATTTTGCTTACAATGGATTCGTAATATTTTTCTGATTCTAATGGTATATATGAACCCATATTTTTTTATTTGTGAAATAATAAAATTAAGTTCAAAGTTTTTATTCTCGTGGGTTTAAAAAAATCGATTTTTTCAATAATTACCTGACAGAATTGAAAAAGTAAGGTGTCAAATTAAAGATCTTACTATTTTTGTTCATAATGACCATTTTCTTTCTTTTTTTTGTTGCATTTTAGTACCTTAAAATCGACTTAATTTTTTTTTTTTAAACTTAAATTACTTAAAAAATAAGAGGTCTACAAAAAAACCGATTGCATATCTGAATTCTATGAAAAATTTTACATCTACTACTTACTAAAAGAACCGGCTAGCTATAAAAAAAATAGTTGATACACCTTCTTTGATAGTTATTAGTTTTTTTATCGCATCGTACAAAAGACAGCTTTCCGCAGATATTGAAATGAAAAATTATAAAATTAAAACTAGTATTTATATCCCAAAGTGCCTCAGGCCCGGGTGACAAAACTGCTATTAATCTTATCATTTTTATATTATTAATCATGGAAAATTGTGTGTAATACGATGCTATACATGATTTTTCCGTTTGGCTGAGATTTAATTTACATAGATTTTTTTTCTTCGTGATTCAAAAAGCTTCAGAATTATTAAATAAAAATACCTATTAACTAATAAGTATTTTAGTAGCGAAGCTACTCTATAATTCGAAATGTCCGTCCCTCCGTCTGAGACAGAATAGGGGAAACGTGATATTCTCGGCTCCTGTTTAAGATAGAAGGCTGAAATTTCTTGTCAACATTCCCATTAATATGGAGCATAGCATGGTGTTTAGGGTCCGTTTTTCAAAATTTTTTCAGTTATAGATATCAAAAGTAAATTTCCTGTCGTTTTAAGAAAACAAACATAGCAGTCAGACTGCCTTTTAGCAGGTTTTGGGCTATTTTTATATGTTTTACATATTTCCCCATATCTTTGGTGTTTTTGGTCCAATTTTCAATCTTTTTTGGGATATCAGTATCAAAATAATTTTTCCCATTCTTCTGAGCATCTTTTATGTCGTCATCATACAAAATAAACAAGGTTTCATGTTTATTTTCTCCGATAAATCTATTCTTGATTTTTAAAAATACAATCTAAATCTACTTGTACACATTCCCATCCACGGTTTATAAGTGCTTCGCTACTTATGGATGTTGTCATCCTTGTTTTTTTATCTATGTTTTTTTCACAGAAGTAATAATTGAAGCAAAATGTTTTAATAAATTTAAATCAAACGTCATAGGGATATATGTCCCAATATTATGTGAAAACCACAAAGATTTTTTGTTTTATTTTTGAAGTGATAAAATAATATAAAGAAAGAGTTTTAGTCGAAGTTGCAAAGCCATGTCTGATGAAATTATTAAAACCAGTTAAGCTGATATTTGCTGGACTATTGATTGTCACAACAATGGTTGCGCTGCTGCACCCTGGAAGGTAATCAGTATCAGGGCTCGGCAACCGCGCGTAAGCCGCGACGAAGCCTCGAATTTAAACACGTTTGGATGCTTTGAATTTTTTTAATAGTATGATTCCCATTTTTGGGTCAGGTTTAGACTTTTGGCTGATTTTTAAAATTGAAAAATGTTAATTTCCCTTAGACTCTTATAGGCGGCTGCCGTGCCCTAATCAATATTTCCGTAGCTTAGCTACTTTATAGCTAGGTTAGATTAGTGCATACATACGAATAACCGACAGTTTTATATGCATCATATAGAATTATAGAATTGACTGCGAGCATTTTAAAACCTTTTAATAACATTTGATCTGTATGTGCCTTATCCTATCCCCCTAACCATTCTCCTAATAAAAAGTTCAAACTTTTCTTTTTTGTTTGTTCTTTTTTCGTTGTAGAATAAACGATTTTTATAAACTGAGTTGAAATCACTTTTTATGAAGGTGTATGCAGGGGTGGGGGGGGGGGGACTATTAAGATCTCACAAGTTATGTGTTCTAAATCCTTCAATACGATTAGATAGCTACAATTAGGTTCAGCAGCATTTAGCTGAAAAATGTACCACATTTAGACTGCTATGTCTAATTTAGCGTTTTTTAACAATTATCCCCTCCCTATTTTAAAATATTAAAAAACGGAAAACTGTAAAAGATTGCATATTCAAATTATCTTATTTTAACTGTCTATCTTTTAAATCCTTATCTTTAATTTAATCCCTTTCTGAAATTAATCCACGTACATACGTATTAATATCTACATATAATTATGTAATCTTTTTTAACAAGGATGACAACATCCATAAAAGCAAAGTTCTATTATCAGAAGGAAGGACAAAGAACAATAACTTTTGTTGTGTGTTAGAACTTAATAAGAGTATTGTTGTCAAAAAATTTAAAAAAAAAAATGTTTTAAATAGATGTACGGGCTTTCTGGTAACGATTATAGAGCTGCTACGCTTTCTAAATCGTACCAAACTATTATTAGAATCTGCATGCAAAAAAATTCTAACCTGTTTACGGACGGACGTACGGCCCGTCCCTAATTATAGCTTTGCTTTTAAAAACCAAAAATGAAAATAATTTCTTATATGTAGCAAATTAGTCATTTTTTAGGTTTGCAGTACCATATTCTGGCTCATATTTCAAAGATCGCTCAAAAATAGGTATGTAGTTATTAATTATTTGTTATTTTTATAATTTTTGTGTAAAAAAGCAAAATATAAATGTATAAGCTCTGACAAAATTGTACTTAGATTTGTTGCAAATCTGTTAAATGCAGGATACTGTTTAAAGGACATGATTATAAAGATGCTTCGCTTTTTATATTGAATTTATTGTCATAGAAATCAGTATATTAAAAATTAGATTAATAGGATAATTTATTGACGGATGTCCGTCTAGACGGAGTCTAGTTATAGAAAAGCTTCGAATTGTAAAAATATGAAGAACAAGGATGACAACATCCATAAGAGCGAAACTCTGAAATGGTATGACAGACGAATATTAACTCTTGGAAAGTGTTAGAACTGACTATACAAAATATTAATATATAAGTGTTGACAAAATTATACGTAAATTTGTTGCAAATCTTCTTAAATAGAGAATTATGCTTAAGGACATACTGACATTTTTAGGAATTGATTATAGAGATGCTTCGCTCAAAATATTGTACCTTAATATAATAGGAATCAGTAATCCAAAATTCAGATCAATCGGATGATTTTATCACATAAAAAATTGTTGTTAAAAAAGTAAAAAAAATCAACGTGTTTGAAATGGACGTACGGACATTCTGGTAACGATTATAGAGTTGCTACGATTTCTAAATCATGCCTAACTACTACAGGAATCACCATGCAAAGTTTGAAATCGATAGGAAATTTCTAACATGCCTAAATTAACGAAAATGGCTATCCGTTACGGACTGACGGACGGACAGACGGACGGACAGACGAAAGGACAGACGAAAAGACCGACGGACGGACAGACGGACGGACTGACCGACCCTAATTATAGAAAAATCTTCGCTATAAAAAAATTATGTACAATGCAATCATATATTATTATTTATGAATTATTTTTTAGAAGAAGATATGAAATCAATAAAACGAATCTCAGAAAATCTGAATGAAGAAATAATTTTGACTGATCTACTCTGCCATAAAAATACAAGGTAATTTCAATCATTAACAGCGAAACTCATATTATAGTAACAGGATATGTGACTGTGTGTCTGCTTGTACCGATGAATCTCGCTTACCACTTCTCCGATATGGTTCTCCTTTACACTGCACTGTAACATTTTATAGGCATTGTGAAGATCAATTACTATTTTTGGGGACCTGTGTCTCTAAAGTAGAGAACATAATGGGTTCAGTGGTGAGTTCTTTAAGATCTTAACAGGCAGACCAAAAAACACAATAAATATATTTTGAGGTTTGCTAAATAATCCCAAGATAAGATACCCAAAAAACAATTCAGGAACCAATGTGAAGATTCCTTAGTAAAGAACTAAATTGGTTTAGTGGTTAGCAAGAAGCTGAAGGACCTTACTACATCATTTTATGGAATTTAGAATTTATTTCAGAAGTAAAGAAGCAATAATTATACCATATCGCAATAGATCCAGAAATCTCCAAATTCTTATCAGATATCTTGCCTACTATTTTAAGGTAAATTAAATGCACATATAATCGAATTGAATATTTGCACAGCTGCTCTATAACTATTTTATGACAGTCATGACTTCCATTCGTCATTGAAAAATATTAAAATAGCCTAAAACCTGCTAAAAAAGGGTCTGACCGACATAGATGTGTTATACTTATTGTAGCTCCATATTAATAGAAATGTTGACAAGAAATTTCAGCTTTATATTTTTTATAGGAGCCGAGAAAATCACGTTTCCCCCACTTTGTCTCAGACAGACGGACGGACGGACATTTCTAATTATAGAGTAGCTTCGCTTATGGTGGCTCTCTATATTCAAAAGGCTTTGCTATTACAGTTGTTCGTTGTTATTTTACCACAACATGACTTGTGTGTCTGTTTATTACATAATGTTCCTTTATTTGGAGGGGGAGGGTGAGGGGGGGTTGTACAGGTGCTACAGGGTGTTTTTTTTTATTGAGTTAAAAGTATTGCTTAATTTAACCCACTTGCCATTGACAGAAATTAATAATCTATATCTTAATTTCTTCATTGATGTGGGACACTTTGTATGAGAAAAAAATATTTGGCGATTTTCAACAAATTCTGCCTTAAAAACCGGTTTTTCCAAAGTACCTGTTTTTGGAAGATTTTTGGATCATGACTAATTTAAAGAGTGTTCAAAAATGGGTACATTTTTAAAAATCAAATTGCGCGGCTTGTGTTAATAGTAGAAAAATGTTATGCATACCGTTAGAATTGTCATAAACTTTAGTTTTTGGAAATATATGTATCATATTCATGCTATTTGTAGTATAGAAGCTACATTGGAAAATGTGAGAAATGTTAAAAATTTGAAGTAAGTTGGAACATTTTACCACGTAGCGATCCTAAACTATACATAGCACAGGAATAGTTCTTAAAAACCTAAAAACTAGAGTTTATGACGATTCTAACGATATGCATAACATTTTTCTACTATTAACACAAGCCGCGCAATTTGATTTTTAAAAATTTACCCATTTTTGCACACTCTTTAAATTAGTCATGATCCAAAAATCTTCCAAAAATAGGTACTTTGGAAAAACCGGTTTTTAAGGCAGAATTTGTTGAAAATCGCCATATATTTTTTTCTCATACAAAATGTCCCACATCAATGAAGAAATTAAGATATAGATTATTAATTTCTGTCAATGGCAAGTGGGTTAAATTAAGCAATACTTTTAACTTATTAAAAAAAACACCCTGTATATTGGGGCAAAATATGAAGGTCAAAGTACCCCCTCCCTAAACCCTTTAAAATTGATAAAAGTCTTTACTGTAATAGTACATTAAACCCTTCCCTCCCTTATTCCTAATACTTTTTATGCATTTTTAATAGATCATATCTTTTTCAGGATTCATTGCCACAAATTCTGGTGATAGAACAGCACGGGGATAATCCTTTCAACAGGGGCAAACTTTTTAATGTTGGTATGTTCCAAGTTTTCTCATAGTAGATCTAAATATTTTTAATGTTGGTATGTTCCAAGTTTTCTCATAGTAGATCTAAATATTTTTAATGTTGGTATGTTCCAAGTTTTCTCATAGCAGATCTAAATATTTTTAATGTTGGTATGTTCCAAGTTTTCTCATAGTAGATCTAAATATTTTTAATGTTGGTATGTTCCAAGTTTTCTCATAGTAGATCTAAATATTTTTAATGTTGGTATGTTCCAAGTTTTCTCATAGCAGATCTAAATATTTTTAATGTTGGTGTGTTCCAAGTTTTCTCATAGTAGATCTAAATATTTTTAATGTTGGTATGTTCCAAGTTTTCTCATAGTAGATCTAAATATTTTTAATGTTGGTATGTTCCAAGTTTTCTCATAGTACATTCAAATATTTTCACAATTGGGGACTGAATTTAATTTTTGATTGATTAATTCATCTAATTGAATGTTTAAACGTTTCATCCACTAATTTTAATCTACATAATCCTTTAGATCCCTAATAGAAAATTAAAATAAGCAGGATTTTATTTTGTTAAAAATCTTTATTGTTGCATATAACAAAACAGTTGCAATTAATACCCAACTATGAATAGTGATCGCACAGTGTACGGAAACGCGCAAAAAAGAATGGATGTTCTACTTATTATTTCTTGTCCAGTCGGTTTTATTAATGATAGCCACTTAAAGATGAGAGGGGGTGGGGATGTCTTAACGATTTGACCCTTTGCCTCACACCAAATCCAGGAAG
The DNA here is from genome assembly GCF_053477335.1 of Acartia tonsa. Lineage (NCBI taxonomy): Eukaryota > Metazoa > Arthropoda > Copepoda > Calanoida > Acartiidae > Acartia > Acartia tonsa. Next base: position 49,581,344 of record NC_137263.1, on the reverse strand, counting down.
AGTGTTTCTTTCTCCTAGGGGAACATTTCTAGGGAGGAAAGGGAAAGAAGTAGGAAATCCCATGTTTTTAGGAGGAGTTAATACAACTTTTTCAGCTGTACCCCTAAAATACTTGTTTTCAAAGGGGGGGGGGGGGGATGGAAAATTTTGATCACTTTTTATTCCTTGCTTTACTCACAGGTTACACTGAGATAGCTGGAGGATTACTGGATGAGGTTGATTGTCTCATCCTCCATGATGTTGATCTTCTGCCCGTGGGTGTCAACACATATTCCTGCACAATCAACCATCCAACTCACATGTATGTATCGTATTAAGACTAAACATTATAACAAGGATAATAATGCCAAAAATTAACAATATTTCTTTTTACTAAAGTAATGATTGTATTATATTAAAGCATTAACTACTGACAAACTTTAGTGATATCCTTGTTAGTTAACATGGTAAGTTGTTTGTGTGAAGCTAAAGATTTCGGCATTTGCTAGTTCGAAAAGATTATAATTTTCAGGGAAAATTTACAAATGTCTTGAGGTGATTTTATGCTAATTTTCTAACCTCTATCAGCGTCCACTAGAGACTAGGTGTGAAACAACTAGTTAACACATAAACTATGATACTTTCGAGCAACTGAAATGGTATGGATAAATAAAATATATTATTAAATTGAATCTAAAAGTTTTGAAAAGCACTAAAATACTTGGTTTGTGGTTGTCTTATAGGCATTTTAAACACAGAATCTATAACAATTAAAATTCTAGAAGTTCGAGTATTGACAAGTTTCGGTACAACCTGCCCTACCCCTCCATGACAGGTGGTGTCCTGGCTGTTCATGTTGATGACTACCTGGAACTCAATGGATTCTCTAATCTGTTCACAGGGTGGGGAGGAGAGGATGATGATTTATACAACAGGAAAAGATATTTTATATTTTGAGTATTGAGTTTTTGTCAGGGATCTAAAGGGATAAGACAATAGCTGAAAATTTAATGTACATTCCCAATGATGATGCAATTAGTTGTTAAAACGGTTGGACTCTTAACCTAATGAACCAACCAATCAAAATCAATTATATTCAAATAGGAACCCTTGTCATAAAACTTTGGGGACTAGTGTAATAAATAGCCCATTGTTCCCTCCCTTCATCCTTGATCTACTGCACTTCACGGTGCAAAGTTGCTGGAATCGAGCATTTTCTCTGAATAAACGATACGTTTTCTCGTCGTTATAGCCGCCATTAGAAATCCTACAATGATAAAAGTTTATAATACAATGAACAATTAATCAATTTTCCACCCAAAATACTTAAGTGTAAGATTTGAAGGAAGTTTAAATTTTAAATTAATTTTAATGTTAATGTCTTTCTTTTTACTTCTTACTTCTTTTCTAGTGCAATGATTTTCATTATCAATTCCATTTTTTACCTGTTATTCATCCATAAAACATGAAATCATTAAATTTGGACAGGATTAAATGATCTCCTATTACCCTATCTCTGTATGACTTGTAAATAGGATTTTGAAAACAAGAATAGAAATATCCAAACTGCTACAGAATGAAATATCATAATATGGAGTTGGAAAGAAGATCTCCAGATGAAGGAATGTTTGCAACCCTATCACATCCAGCCCAGGTAATCTATAATAAAAAGTAGAATGATATGTGTCCGTCTGTCTGAAGCTTAAGATCTCTATAACCACTGAACCAATTTGTCTTTACTATTCAGGGAAATTTAGCTCCTGGTCCTGCGGTGACTTTAAGCTATTTTCTTAGAGGGCGGGACACTCCCATTCTCCCAAAAAATGAAAAAAACATAGCGAATCTTGTTAGCCCGGGCCTTTCGCCCCTCGGGGCTAATAAATTGGAATTAACCTTATAATTATTTTTTACGGATAGCTGTCTATAATACGATGCGAAAAATACCTATTACAACATGTTTATAATAATTAATATCAGAATTTTTTCTGGGTTTGAATTGCATTTATTAATAGGTCCGGTCTAACAAAACGGATCTCAATTTTATGACTTTTACTTTAATATTTGTGGAAAATTTCCTGTAATACGATGCTAATCATAATTTTCAGCATGGCTGTACCAGTTTTAATTCAGTGGATATTAATCGGATTCGAAGCCATTCAGGAAAATTATTATTTTCAGAATCCAGACCCTCACAGATTTGACAAGCTGAGAAAAATGGATAAAAATTCTGGACTAAGTGATCTCTCCTACTTAACTCTAAATATTTATAAAAATTCATGCTACACACATATCATTGTTGACATAGGATAAAATTGTATCATAATAGTGTATTTTGAAACGCACCTTTTCTATAATTTAGGTCGGTCAGTCCGTCCTTCCGGTACGATAATCTTTTAGTGATTTAGACATGGTAGAATTGGCTTATAGATTTCAAACGATGCATGATGATTCCTATAAAAGTTATATACGATTTAGGAAGCATAGCAACTATATAATCATTACCAGATAGTTCGTACATCCATTTCAAACAACTTTTTTATGTTTATAATTTTATAATTATTATATTCATCTGATTTTTGGAATACTAATTCGGATTCCTAAAACAACAAAGTACAAAGCTATAAGCGAAGCATCTCTATAATCCTTTCTAAAAATGTAAGAATGTCTTTAAACAGTTTCCTTTAATTACTATTTTTGCAACATATTTACTTACAATTTTGTTTAGAATTATACATTATATTCTGATTATTCTGTTCTGACACTACAATTATTAATGTTTGTTTGTCCTTCAGTTTCAGAGCTTCGCTTTTATAAATGTTGTCATCCTTGTTTTTATGTTTTTAAACATAGGATAGAGAAAATACATAGAACTCAAATATGATTATTAAGAATCGCTACATGTTATTTTAGCTTTTTTAAAAATATAAGTAATTTAATAGTTATTATCGCATCGTATTATAGACACCTTTCCGCGGATAAAAAAGGATACTTTATGAGATTAATTCCGGTTTTATTAGGAGAAAACTGTCTATTATACGATTCGATAATTTATGATTTTTCAGTATGGCTTAGAACCGGTTGTAATCCAGTGGATATTATTCGGTTTCGAAAATATACTGGAAAAAAATTTATTTTAATTTTTGAATTTATTTGAATTTCGAAATTTATATGATTGAATAACCACTGAAATTTCTCATTCTACCTGGTTTATACTCTATTTATTTATTTTCCTGTGCATTTGCGTTTGTTTGTACAAATTTTACCAGCAAAAAGTTGAATTTTCAATTTATTGACATGAAAACTAAATTGTTAGATCCAGTTTTTCAATTAAGAAGAATGTGTGTGTGTCAAGCCCACTTCTTTCAACAAGGGCGTTTACTTACACTTCATTTGAGATGGTAGATCAATTTTGTTTAAATCAGTTGTTTTTAGTTAAAGTTTATAAGTTTTTATCAGTTTTAAAACAGGGACATTAGATAATACCAAAAATGGCCGTATATTAAAACCCAAAAATTCAATTGTAAAATGGGTTTGATACTTCAAAAATGCAAATATGGGTATATTTAAAAAATCTTCAATTATAAAATCTTCTAAGAGAAAATCGAATAGTTCTTCTACTAGAATTACTGTTAATTTTGATCATTTTTGTTAATTATTTTGATTAGGTAATAATACGTTTTTAATTTTTATTTTAGATTTTAATTTTGAATAAACAAAAATAATTTTTTATAAACATTTTTTTTTTTCTGTAGACATGTGTACATATAAATATATTGACAAAAATTCCATTTGTCTTGTAAATTTGTTTAAAATGTTTTTTTTCTTTTAGAAAAGACAAATCTGAAAAAATGCCAATGGGTGTAAAAATTTGGAAGGGTAAAAGGGTATAGGAAGATGTATATACAAATATAATTTTCAGAACTGCATCTATAATAATTATTTTCCTTCTCCCAGCCGCCGTGAAATAAGGTCTAGCTGTGCGCGGAGAGAGCGAAGGTCGTCTTCAATAGTTCCAGTACCACCTCCTAATCCACCCAGTCCTCCATCAGCATAGCCATAACCTAAATTAAAATTTATGGTGCTTATGAAAAAAGATGTCATACAATACAAATGTTCAATGATAGGCCGATACACAGACTAAATTACCAATGCAGGCCAGTACAATGGCCTTTATTTTTAATGTACCTGGATAGAAAGTAGAATATGGGTCTCCTGGATCTCCATTTCTTTTTCTCCATCCTGAGGGTAGCAAACCACGGGCAACATCTTCTCTTTCCTATAACATATAACCATTATAAGAAAGTAACAGGATGTCTGTCTGTTTGGTTATATGTACCGCTGGATAGATATGGTTCTCCTTTGAAGTAAGGCTTCTTATAGGTTTATAATTATTTTTAGAAAGGGTACCTCCACGAATCCACAATCTAAAAAAAGTGTTCTCTAAAATAAAATCTACCCCCCTCCCCAAATAAAACAAATTTAAAACTAAAGTAGATATACCACTCCTTGGGGATCTTTCGTAATACAAACTTGTTACCTGATCTGTACTTCTCCATGGATATACCCCTCCCTGGGGATCTTTCATAGGACAAACTTGATACTTGATCTGTACTTCTCCATGGATATACCCCTCCCTAGGTATCTTTCATAGGACAAAATTGATACCTGATCTGTACTTCTCCATGGATATACCCCTCCCTGGGGATCTTTCATAGGACAAACTTGATACTTGATCTGTACTTCTCCATGGATATACCCCTCCCTGGGGATCTTATATAGGACAAACATGATACCTGATCTGTACTTCTCTATGGATATACCCCTCCCTAGGTATCTTTCATAGGACAAAATTGATACCTGATCTGTACTTCTCCATGGATATACCCCTCCCTGGGGATCTTATATAGGACAAACTTGATACCTGATCTGTACTTCTCCATGGATATACCCCTCCATAGGTATCTTTCATAGGACAAAATTGATACCTGATCTGTACTTCTCCATGGATATACCCCTCCCTGGGGATCTTTCATAGGACAAACTTGATACCTGATCTGTACTTCTCCATGGATATACCCCTCCATAGGTATCTTTCATAGGACAAACTTGATACCTGATCTGTACTTCTCCATGGATATACCCCTCCCTAGGTATCTTTCATGGTACAAACTTGATACCTGATCTGTACTTCTCCATAGATATACCCTTCCCTAGGTATCTTTCATGGTACAAACTTGATACCTGATCTGTAATTCTCCATGGATATACCCCTCCCTAGGTATCTTTCATGGTACAAACTTGATACCTGATCTGTACTTCTCCATGGATATACCCCTCCCTCGGGATCTTTCCTAGGACAAACTTCATCTTCTTCGTCATCGCTCATTATACAAACACTGAAGAACAAAGTTAATTAATGAATTGCTGCGAATAGGCCCATGGAAATAGGGATGTTATAATAGAAGAAAAAAAATAAGCATTTGCAATATTTTGCACTTGTCATTTGCTATGTCTTGACAATGACAACATAATTTCATTATGAAAGATGGTGATTACCGCTGAGAACAGAATAATGTGTGTCTGTCTGTCAGAAGGATCTCTCTAACTGATTATGGTTCTCCTAGGTTGGTTTAAACTCTTTTGAGGGAGGGTAGCTCTAACCTCACAAGAAAAATGGCCCCTCTCACCTAAGTGCATCTAGAGGCCTATAGGGAGGGGGGGGGGGGGGACGTAGCCGCTAGAATATATACATTTAAGACGTTTTCTAATGTCCCTAAATTATGTTAGACAATTTTTTTTATTAATTTAAAACCAGCACTTACCAGTTATTATCTTTAGTTCCAGATACAAAACCTATTCTAGGTACAGCTTCTCTGGGCACTGGTAAACCTAAAATAAAATTATTTCTAGTAATTATAAAAAGTAGTAGGCGTTTTTTGTCCGTTGCTTAAGATCTCGCTTACCACGACTGAACCACCGACTAGTTTAGGCTATTTTTAGATTCAAGTCTTGGTATGGTTTAAAGCTATTCCTTCCCCTTTGACAGAGTCCCTAGATGCTAGGGGCGCAACCATTAGTTTAATAATATTGCAAAAAAAAAATAACTTTATTTCGTGTACATTTTGTTTTCTTATATATGGTTATTATATATGATTATTATTTATAAAGGTATTAACATAAAAGCAATTTCAAATTTCTAAAAAAATGTGTGTAAAAGTTATCAGGAAGAAAGGAATGTTAAATCAAATAATTCAACAACCCTTTCTTACCTCCAAAGTAACCTGCAAGCTAACAAATGCAGAATTTAAAATATGATTTAGGAAATAGATTACTTTTTTTGTTTACTGCCCCATTCCTTAGTCCCTGAAGAGACATACATAAACAAACAAATAGAGATAAAACAAGGAACATTAAAACCAAAGAAAATTTTTAGTATATAAAAATTATTATATATGGCTATAGTTTTAAAAGTTTGCTTTCAATTTTAGATTTGCACTTTAAATAAAATTGAAGAAAAAAGATCTGATATGAATTGAGAAACTAACTTTAATTACTATTGCACAATCAACGGGAAAAACTGCATTTTTAAAAGTTCAATACTAAATTATGTAAAACTATCGACAACGCCCCTAGAGGCCTCTATGGGACACTTGAGGGAGAGGGGTAGGGGGTGTAAGTCGATTATACATATTCCATTTATTTCGGGCGGAGTGTGGGGGGGGGGGAGGAGGAGTATTTTTTTCAGGAACCTTTTCTCTTGGTGCCAATCCAAAATATTGTTACTGTTAGGACGTGTTTTTTGGTGGGGGGTTGGAGGAGACAGAGGGGTAAAAAATTATGGCTATTCTACAAGGAGGATTACAATCGTCTGACGTCAATCGTATAATAACTATAAGAGGTTACCACTATTTAGTTAGCCTAAAATAAAGAGTAGGCTTGCACTCTATAATTGAAACTAAAGAAATTACGGGGGCGGGACGTGTTTTAAAATTTCCAATTCTTGGAGGCAGGACCAACAAGTTTATACAATCAGATCAATGATAATTACACCCAGGGTGTGCAAAAATCCAAATATAAATTTTATTTCATTAAAAAAATTAATCAATCATTAACGTATATTGTTGTAAAAAACATATTTAAGAACAAAATCTAAAAATTTATATATAAATAATTAATTAAAAATAGGGAAGTAAAAACACCCTGATTTAAATTGTTTAAAAACAAAGATAAATCTTGTACCATTCTTATTTGGACTGTCCTACCAGAAGTACACTAATTTTAATCTACACACATTTACAACTTTTCTAAATCCACACAAAATGAAGATTAGCTGCCGCGTCCGTGGGGATTGGTTCCATGTGCCCTGCAAGACTGCCGCCAATGTGAGGTGGCTGGGCGAGGAGGCCCTGCGCAGGTATCTCAAGCTTAGGCCCCCATCATTTGTACCCAACAGGGACGAACAGGTTCATGAGATCAGGAAAACTTTGGGCGGTGCCATTCTTGATCCTGAAGATACTGTACAGGATGTTCTGGATGACAATGAGTTTGTTTCCATTGTTCTGGAGACTGACCGGCCTAATCCTAACCTCTCCGACATGGAGGTCAAGTTTGTTACGTCACAAATTCCTGGCGGAAAGTTTGAGCTGCCTGATGTGTTCATGTTCCTGGACGGAAATTCTCTATCCACAGATGACCTGCTGCAGCTGGGCAAGGGCAGGTACAAGATCAGACTGACCAAGGAGGCCGAGGAAAAGGTGAAGGCCTCTCGGGATGTCATTGACAACATCGTTAAGGACAACAGAGTTGTGTACGGAATCACAACTGGCTTCGGCAAGTTTGCCCGTACTGTCATTGAGAAAGAGAAGCTGAAGGAGCTGCAGGAGAACCTGATCAGAAGTCATGCTGCTGGGGTGGGGAGAGCTCTCTCTCCTGAGAAGACAAGAATGTTGCTGGCACTGAGGATCAATGTCCTGGCCAAGGGATATTCTGGAATTTCACTGAAAACTCTGAAACAGCTGATTGACGCCTTCAATGCTTCCTGTTTATCTTGGGTTCCAGGTAAGAGATTAAAATCATTATTGGGAATTTATCAATTTTCGTTTAAAATCACAAAACCTCTTTGTTTCTATAATTTTGGAATATAAATTAGAATTTGTTTTTAACTTTCAAAACCAAAAATTAAACACATAACTTTTTTGCGTGTTAATCATTCAAACGTTTATGCATTTTGCATGAGATTTTTTCTTATATAAGGTGTATTAATTCTATAGTTTCCGCAGGCATTGATTAATAATGTTATGTTATAACTTTTAAAAAAATTAATTCTATCTTTTTAAAACGTTTTATACTATATTTTTGATGACACTATTATGACACTTTTATCGCTTGTAGAACAGATCTATAGTATAGATGTATATACAGACAACTACCTCCCTTCCATTTTTCAATGACCTTTTTCGTCTGCTTTTAAATTATTTTCTGCTACTTGGCTGTGTTAATATAAATGACACCATTAGTTGATTTTCACTGACCTAATAGAAAGGTTGCACAAGGCGGTTGCGATGGGGAGATACAGTTATTTAACCCTTTCTCCCTCTAGTGTTTTACTCTAATGCTTGTAGTTAACAATTTGGCATTTTTATGCTTAAAACATCTGTACCTCTTTGTTTTAAGACACCCTTTGACATATAGACTCTAATTGTAGAAAAACTTCGCATTTGAAAAAAATGTTTAAAAATATAAATCTACTTTTTATTATTAAGAGCAAGGAACAGTAGGAGCTAGTGGTGACCTGGCCCCCCTCTCCCACCTGGCTCTTGGTCTCATGGGGGAGGGGACCATGTGGTCCCCCTCAACAGGCTGGGGGGAGGCAAAGTATGTCCTGGAGAGTCATAACCTGACACCTATCAGCCTATCTGCAAAGGAGGGCCTAGCGCTTATTAATGGTACACAACTGATCACATCTATTGGTGCTGAGGCAACAGAGAGGGCGGGTATTATTGCACGTCAAGCGGATATTGTTGCGGCACTTACTCTAGAGGTTCTCAAAGGAACATCAAGAGCTTTTGACAGCGATGTACACAAGCTGCGCCCACACAAGGGTCAAATGGCTGTGGCCAAACGACTACGTTCTCTGCTTCACTCAGAAACATATCCGTCAGAGATTGCACAAAGTCACAGGTTCTGTAACCGTGTGCAGGATGCCTACACGCTCAGGTGCACACCACAGGTGCATGGTATCACACATGACACAATCGAATTTGTCCGCGGTATTATTACTACAGAGATGAACAGCTGTACAGACAATCCAATTGTGCTGGCGGACCGCGGGGAAACTATATCTGCTGGCAACTTCCATGGAGAATATCCGGCCAAGGCCTTGGATTATTTAGCTATCGGCGTGCATGAGTTGGCGGCTATGAGTGAGAGAAGGATTGAGAGGTTGGTGAATCCTGCCTACAGCGAGCTGCCAGCTTTTCTGGTCAAAGACGGTGGACTTAACTCTGGATTTATGTTGGCCCATTGCACAGCGGCTGCTCTGGTGTCCGAGAATAAAACCTTGTGTCACCCGGCCAGTGTTGACTCTCTATCCACAAGCGCAGGAACAGAGGATCACGTGTCCATGGGCGGTTTTGCGGCCAGGAAATGTCTTCAGGTTGTAAGGAATGTTGAAAAAGTTATTGCCGTCGAGCTGATGGCTGCTTGTCAGGCCATAGAGTTTCTGCGGCCGCTGAAGACCACCCAACCGCTGGAGGAAGTAATTAAGGTTGTAAGAAGCAAGGTGGCCGCCTGGGACAAGGACAGGTACATGTCACCAGACATACACGCAGCCAAGGAGCTGCTCAAAGAGGAGAAGGTGCTAAACGCGGCCAAGGTGTACATGGAGCAGTACCACATGAAGCAGGATATCGAGACAAGGGTGTTCAGTCCGTCCACATTTACTATGGGAGAGCAGAGACCCCAGGTGAACAGCACAGCAATTAATCGTAAACGGAAAATATCTCACAATGACGCGGCATCTCGCATTGCAAAGAAAAATGATGTTTAACTCTGAAACGTTTCACAATGTATTGGAAAATTAAAATAATGACATTTTCATTTTTTTTGTATAAAAAATTATCATATTGTTGGCAAAGCTGCTCTACATTTTAAATGTCCGAGCTGCTCTACATTTTAAATGTCCGACTGTCCGTGTATCACATGATAGTGATACAAATTCTTAAATTTTTTTTACAGCTTCTAACAAATATAGATGTCTACGATTCTCCATAAAAAGTTTTTTTGTGACCAATAACTATCATTTCTATAACTCGTTTTGTCCGTGCATCTGAGTGGCTTTTTTGTTATTTTGTTGTGTCTCTTTTATTCTTTAATCTTCGCTACTTCGCTACTTTTGGGTGTTTCCGCTCTTGTTAATATATAAATGTATTTTTTGGACGCAGACAAAACCATTTTATAATTACTTTACTGTTTAATTGTTGTACATCATTTGATTCAATAAAAATTATCTCTCTTTGTTAATCTATTTTTATAAATAAACTGCTGTGTAATGTAAATTTAATTAATATTTAGAAAATAGATTTATTGTAACTTGTCTGCTATTATACAGACAGAGAGAGTGCGATGGGCTGTTTATTACACTAGTCCCCAAAGCCATTGTCTTATCACATTAGATCCCTGGATTTCAAGCTATAACCATAGCGTAAGTAAATAAACAAAACTAAACTGGTTTAGTTTAAATAAACTAAATTATAGAAAAAATATCGACAATGATAAAGAAGGTGTATCAACTTTTTTTTTTATAGCTAGCCGGTTCTTTTAGTAAGTAGTAGATGTAAAATTTTTCATAGAATTCAGATATGCAATCGGTTTTTTTGTAGACCTCTTATTTTTTAAGTAATTTAAGTTTTAAAAAAAAATTAAGTCGATTTTAAGGTACTAAAATGCAACAAAAAAAAGAAAGAAAATGGCCATTATGAACAAAAATAGTAAGATCTTTAATTTGACACCTTACTTTTTCAATTCTGTCAGGTAATTATTGAAAAAATCGATTTTTTTAAACCCACAAGAATAAAAACTTTGAACTTAATTTTATCATTTCACAGGTAAAAAAATATGGGTTCATATATACCTTTAGAATCAGAAAAATATTACGAATCCATTGTAAGCAAAATTGAAGAAAAAAAGTTTACAATATAGTATATAAACTACAATAAAAGGAATTATATGAAAATATCATATTATATTATACAGGCAACGTCTTAATTCTTGAATTGAGTATAAAAATGGGAAGGGGGTAAAGAGGGGGTAAAAAAGGGAAGACGAAAGTGTTGCCTGAACAAAAAATATAATTGGCCATTTGTTTATTTTTTATTTTTTTACTTTTTTTCAATTTTGCTTACAATGGATTCGTAATATTTTTCTGATTCTAAAGGTATATATGAACCCATATTTTTTTACCTGTGAAATGATAAAATTAAGTTCAAAGTTTTTATTCTCGTGGGTTTAAAAAAATCATTTTTTTCAATAATTACCTGACAAAATTCAAAAAGTAAGGTGTCAAATTAAAGATCTTACTATTTTTGTACATAATGGACATTTTCTTCCTTTTTTTGTTGCGTTTTAGAACCTTAAAATCGACTTAATCTTTTTTTAAAAAACTTAAATTACTTAAAAAATAAGAGGTCTACAAAAAAACCAATTGCATATCTGAATTCTATGAAAAATTTTACATCTACTACTTACTAAAAGAACCGGCTAGCTATAAAAAAAAAGTGGTTTTAGGAAATATTTTTCATGACTTACCCCTTCAACATTCGCCTATTAAATTACACAAGGGATAATTATGTTTATCATTATGAGGGTTACATTAATTTATCGTCCATTTTCCCTTACCATAATATATAAAATTAATTAGCAATTAAGACGTGCGGACATAAAAAGTTTTAGAGAAGCTGCGCTACTAAAACTGACGAAGCATGACAATAGTAAAAAGGGCAAATTATGGTGTGATGATTTGTATACGTTCAAGCTTAAATATATGTATACAACATAATATAAATGCATCCTTTTTCTGATATCATATTCGCTTATTGCACAGTTAAATAAAAATAGAAAGTCAAGTTTTGATTGTTATTATCTATGCTAGAAATCAAATGGGGTAAGTAATGGGAGGTCATGATAAGAATAAAAAAAACCCTAAATAACCTTTATACAAACAATATAAAATATAGTTTTAAAACAGATCAATCAAGCTTTGTCTAAGCAAATCTACAAAAAAAATTGAGATATTTTGAAATGTTGTTAATATTGATTAATTTATTCCATACTATAAATGCTTCTAATTTATTCCAGTTTTTTTCTCATCGTATCTAGAATATTCGTATGAAACAGGCAATTATTATTACGGAGTAAATCACAGAATACCAGGGGTCTAAAGGAATAAGACAATGGCTTAGAAACTGATGAACATCCTCAATGATGATACATAAAGTTACCCCTTCTGTAGATTTCAATCAAACGTTTGACACTCAACTTTATGAACCAACAAATAAGTTTTAGATGAGTATAGTTATTAGTATTATAAACGGCTTTCTGCGGATATAGAATGTACAATTATGAGATTAAAACCAGTTTTTTAGCCCCGAGGTACCGGCTAAAAAACTGGTTTTAATCTTATGATCGTACATTTTATATTCGTAGAAAACTGGATATAATACGATGCTAGACATAGTTTTTTCGTATGGATGAGAACCAGTTCCTCTCCACCGGATTCGAATGAATAAGAGAAAAATAATTCCTTGCATATTCCTGTGCACGTCTTTGAATTTTTATCCCCGGGATCAATTCACTTTTTGGAATTAAAGTGGATCATAATTCTTAAAAGCATAAAAAATATAAAAATTATTTTGTTGCTGATATTATTTCAAAGAAATGCATAAAAAGTGTATTAGAATTATTATTGCACGCGTTAAAAGTGAAAAAAATGTTATAAAATTTGTGAGATTTTTTCTTTCGGTCAATTTGTATTCCGACAAAAATTATTTCGCTTTGATGGTATTTTTTCTTATACTTGTATGTTATTTTTCGTAAACTTTTAACTTTAAAAAAATTTAATATTTTTATAAGCCCTTAAATTTTTGTCGTTCAATTTGATAAAGTTATTAGAGGTTGTATCATTATTTGCACGGCTAGGCAGCTGCGTTATAAGCCTCAAATTTCAACCCACTTGTGTGCAAAAAATTAAAAGAAAAAATGGATTGTCTGATTAGGAACAGGTTTACACATCCAGCTGAATTTTAAAGTTATAATATGACAATTTCACAAAGGCTGCACGCGGCTGGCGCGCGGCTGTCGAGCTCTGACTATTTGTTAAATCCAATTAAAAAGATCATAGATACAAAATAAGTATGCAGTTTTGTATTTTAATTTTGACATTTGTAAAAGGACTATTGCATATAAACACTCTATGCCTGCATTTTAGTAATTGCTTTATGTAAATTGATATAAAATCTAAATAATTAATAAAAAACAAGTATGAAAACATCCATGAAAGCTAAGATTATATAATATATATTATAATGAAAAGAAATTTAAAATATTGGATTTTTTAGAGAGCAGCTGCGCTTCCAATATTGTATACAAAACTAATTAAATTCAATAATTTTAATGGACATACGGACATTTTTTGATAATAATTAAAATGTAACTTTGCTGTATGTATTGGAGAAATGGAACATTTTAACAATAAAACCAATTGAAATTGCAAAAGGCTTAACACTGACGGTTTGCGTAATGACATACAGACCCTAATTATAGAAAATCTTGACTTTAATACTGTCCCACCCATGTTATACATATACATACATGACTCAAACACCTGTTCCTATGCTAAGTATACAAAGAGGAAACGATGAAATAGAAATTATATCCATTAGACTGGGCGCATACCAGGGATCTAAAGGGAAAAGACAAGGCTTATAAATTGATATACATTCTCAAAATTAACCCTTTATAGTTTAGAATTAGTGGTTAAAACGTTTCAACTTAATGAATCAAAATTCACTAAAGTCCCCAAAGCCTACAAATAAGAAAACGTTATTATAAAACTTTGGGGACTGGTGTAATAATCAGTCCATTGTCTCCTCTCTCTCTCTCTGGATGAAATAGAAATTATATCCATTAGAATGGACGCATATACACTTCACATGTATTTAATATTTTAGAATCCTATCTACATATAAATATACAGGGAGGGAGGGGACATTGGGCTGTTTATAACATTAGTCCCCAAAGTTTTTTAATATCGTTTCCTTATTCGTTGGCTTATCAACTTTGGGGACTTTTAAAAAAAATTTGATTGGTTGGTTATTTAATTTGATTGTCCAAACGTTTCAATTACTAATTGTAATCTACAGAAGGGGTAATTTTGTGTAAGATCATTGGTGATGTACATCAATTTATTTATCATTGTCTTATCCCTTCAGATCCTATCTATAAATATGATTACATTAATATACTTCCTGTAAACTGTAGTCTCGTGCCAGTTTAAGTTTAATTTCATCAGTAACATAATATTGTATGAAAAGTGTTTATCTTTTAATTTAGTTATTAATGGTTTAGATTATTTTAGGCTTTAGAATGAAACAATTAATCATAGCAGGTGAGTTTTCACAATTTTCAAAATATAATCCTTATAATAAAGTAAAAGGATATCTGGCTGTGTGTACCGAAAGATCTCACTAACCGTTGAACCGAAATGGTTCTCCTTTGCAGCGTAGCTTTCCATAGGTTCTTGGAAGGTGTTTAGCTATATGGCGGAGGGTACCACCACCATCGGAAAGCGCAAAAAAATATAAAGCGCCGCGCAGCGGATATTTTGGTAATCAGCTGATCATAACATGGATTAAAAAGAAAACATTTTACGTGCCCCTAGAGGCCTCTAGGGGCGTAACCGCTAGTATTATACTAAATAATTAGTATTTTCCGTTTTTGGCTTTCTACCTGCTTTGCATTTTCTAACCTTTTATACAAACAGAAATACACAAATTCAAAAACAAACAAATTTTTTAAAGCCCTTTCTTCTGAGGAAGAGAGGGGAGGGGAGAAGGAAGTTATCAAGCCATCTGTTGCATTAAGAAGTGATGTTTACATTTTCTAATGGGCATTGAAAACTCTTCTATAGAATACCCTAAACGGTCCTACGACAAACGCAGAAGTCCCAAACGTCGGAGTGGACAAACGTAGGAGTGGACACTAAACCTAACCTAACCTATTTTAGACCATCTTATAGGTTTTTTTGATGCCTAACCCCTGCAGGGGACTTATTTGTTCATTTATATCTTAACCTAACCTAATCTGTATAGAAATACTTAATAAAATTAATATCTTAACACTCCTGAGTTTGTCCCCTCCGAAGTTTGGGACTCCTGTGTTTGTCCTGGAACCCCCTAAACTAGCAGTTACTTTGTATGTACTTTCTATTCGAATCTTTTACTGAAAGCTATTACAAAAGTGACCATAGACCTCCTTGCCTGATTCATTTGTCCTTGAAAATCCTTAGGATTATTTTAGATAAGAATATTGTTGCAATAATTTGATAATTATAGTTTTAAAAGTTGAATTAAGGCTATTTTTATCAGGAATTTTCTTGCCAATAACATTACAATTGAGTGCAAGAGTCAGCGAGCAAAATGCAGGTTTGATTATTTTTTTTTCTAGAAATTAATAGAATCATTAAAGGATCTTAATTTATAGATTTTGAAAATAAATTGGGTTTCTGGTAGCCCCGCAAGGTTAAATCACTAGGGGTATAGAATAAAAAAAACTACCTTCGCCCGTAATTTTTTTTAAATAAGGAAGGGATTCAGTGCTTGATAAGGACTTTGTGAGAAAGCACCATTTATTTTGTTACATTATAAATCCTAAATAATTATACTTACATTTATAATATTAAAATAATCCTGAAATGTTTTTAGTTCGGATGAATTGCACTTTCGAAAAGAAGGTTGGTAAATATTTTCCTTAAATTTTTAACTGATATTAATATTCAAGAAACTTAGGAGGGTTTGGAGCAAATGAAAGAACGTTACAAAGAGCCATGTAAATTAAAATGTCTGTATTAGCCTTTTTAGTAGCAAAGCTACTCTATAATTCACTTTGTCTGTCCGTCAGTAAGTCCGTCCGTAACGCTATGGGGGAAACGTGATTTTCTCGGCTCCTATTAAAGATAGACAGCTAAAATTTTAGTGAAGATTCCTAAGGCATATCCTCATCTATTCTATACATTGTTTTTCCTAGATTTTTATGCTTTGTAATTTTCTCGACTCCTTTTCAAGACAGAGGACTAAAATTTTCAGGGGTTAATCTATTTATTTATATTCTACATATTTTCATTAAGTTTTATCAATATTTGTTCATTAATTGCGTGATTTTAAAGGCTTTGTGATTTCCCTATTTTATCAAGTTTAATGATTATTGTATGATAATCATAATTTTGAGCTTCGCTACTTATGGATGTTGTCATCC
Organism: Acartia tonsa; assembly: GCF_053477335.1. Taxonomy (NCBI): domain Eukaryota; kingdom Metazoa; phylum Arthropoda; class Copepoda; order Calanoida; family Acartiidae; genus Acartia; species Acartia tonsa. The sequence continues at coordinate 49,564,838 of NC_137263.1, read as the reverse complement.
TTGTTTATGAACAGTTTTTTGAAAAACAATCTAACTGATTTTAAAATAATTTCTCACTAAAATATAATATAATTAATTTTTCTAGGAAAATAATACAGAATGTCAATATGAATTGGATGTCTCTAAATATGGGTAAAGATTCTAATAAATTTTTATGTTTATTAAAAAATAATAGAAAATTTTTATATTCAATTTCTTTTCCTCAATTCTTGGTTTATAGTGCATATAAAAAAATGACGTCATGTTATACAAATGGCCAATGATAGGCCAATACACAGACTAAATTACCTATGAACAGGCTAGTATACATTTTAATTGGCCAATGGTAGGCCAGTAGGACCTCATTTTTTAAAGGCACTATTAAAAACTTCACTTTTAAATCTAAATGATTTTAAGGATAAAAAGTTGGAAAGATGGCCAGGGAGGCAACTCTTACTGGCTTGGTGGTCCAGGTACAGATGCCAGTGGTGATCAATCAGGTTCCTATGTATATGCAGACCTGGCAGCCATTGTTGAACAACCACCAGAGGAAGTGTCCACTACAAGAGCATGGTTTGTCAGCATGACCCTGCCTTCAACACAACCTGTGGGCAGATGTTTAACATTCAGCTTTAACATAAATGATGCCACAAATATTGATAAATTTCAACTCCTTCAGATAGATCTAAATGAGCCTCCTACTGAGAGTGAAGATAAACCAAGATCTGCTGATGAGAATGCAAATATAAATAGAAATTTATCAAGGACAATGGAAACCAAAGAAATTTTAAGATCTATTGAATCAACAGCAAGTGCAATTTATCAGGTGATTTTAATTTACAAAGCAACTCTACACGAAAATCATGTCGGTCTGCATGTCAGACTGTAATGTGTCTTGACACCTTCCCCTGTACTTTCATTGTCTTCCACACACTGCAATATACCCTTTTCAAGAAGCTGTTTATAGTGACTACAAAAAAAATTACGTCATACAATACAGATGACCAATAAAAGGTTGATACACAGACTAAATTACCAATGGCAGTCCAGTATACATTTTAATTGACCAATGGTAGGCCAGTATTTTTTATAGGTACTATAAAAAGCTTCTACTAGTACTTAATCATAAAATCCATGCATGTTAACATACCTACTTTTTTTACTTTTTTTATGATTAAAATTTATTTCAGTCTAAAACGTTGTGGAGTAGAATAGATGATACGAATGGACTCTGGGTAGAAGCCCAACTCTCATACTCTACACCAAACACACAATTCTTTATATTTGAGATAATTTTGAGTGATTCTTCTGCAAGCAAACCTTACAGAGGATATGTTGCTCTTGATAATATTCTTATTCAGGTATTGTTATCATTCATTTCATTAAGATCTAAAAATAATTTATGGTCTCAAACTTAAGGAATATATTAACAAGGATGAAAACATCCATAAGTAGCAAAGCACAAAAAATCAAAAATCATGGAATGAGTGAGTTATAGAGGAGATGTTTAATTCTCATAACAATGAAAAAAAGAGAGAATATGCAAGATGAGAGAAAACTCCAAGAAATTCAAAAAAAATAACGTTTTCATCTTTTGAAGGATGACCGACAAAATAACTAAAAATTCAGATATCTATCTTAAATAACAACCAAGAAAATCACATTTACCGCATAGCGTTACTGACTGACTGATGGGCTATAAGACAGAAAATAATAAATTGGAGAGTAGCTTCGCTTCTAACAAGGTTTTAAAAAAAATATGAAATCTAGGATGGTTCCTGTCCGATGGATTGTAACTTTGACACAAACCTGGACAATTACAGCTGGAAAAATGTTCAGGTGATCAAACTTTAATGCTTTTTATAGTGCCTCTGGCTTATAGTGACTGTCCTGCCATTGGTAATTTGTATTGTATGACGTAATTTTTTTATTGGTACTATAAAGAGCTACTAGTCAAACTTTAAATTGATTATTTCTAAATATTTAATAATTGTCAATACTTATAAATTTTCTTTAAAAATAGGATGAGGATGATTTTGATTGGACTCTGTCACATGGAAGTTTAAAAACGGCTACAGGACCTCTTCAAGATCAAGAATCCTCTGCACTAGCAGACTCAGGCCGTCAGCTGTCCACGGCTGGTGGTTATGCCTATATTGACAGCTCATACCCTAGACACGAGGGAGACAAGGCAATGTTGGTATTGGAGGATTATATTCAAACTGAACCAGGACTTCCACTTTGCTTCAGTTTCTACATCAACCTGTTTGGATCTGGCCTTGGATCTTTAAAAGTCGTTTTACAGGTACTTTAATTATAACTAGCGGCTACGCCCCCTAAAAGCCTCTAGTGGCACTTTAAATGTTTTTTTTGTTGTGTTTAAGTTTCTACGATACCTAGCTTGTTGCATAGGAGTCTCTACTTAAAATAAAAATTTCAATTTTCTTTTATTTCTCTTAGGAGGGTGGTGGTACCCTCCCCCAAAATAGTTATAAACCTTCCCGGGAACTATGAGAGGCTACCCTGTTAAGGAGAACCCGATCGTTTCAGTGGTTAGCGAGATCCTTCGGTACAGACAAACAGACAGACATCCTGTTACTTTATTAAGGATTAATTTTGTGAATTCTTAATTAAATGTATGCACTTTCAGGACACCTCGAATAAAACAGACAAAACTGTTTTATGGAGTCTTGAGAAGCCAAGCGGTCATCCACGTGACATCTGGAACAGAGGCCAGGTAACATTATCCAGCCAGCAACAGGCACAGCTCTACATTGAAGCAACAGTTGGAGATCCTGGACATGGAGATGTTGCCATTGATACTCTGAGAATTGAGGATGGTCCTTGTGTACCTCAACCTCCGGAGGCCGCTCAACTCAGGTGAACTCATAATTCTTCAAAAATATCCTTACTGCAATGTGTTCGCTACTGTGTCCTTATGTATTATAATAAGATTCACAACCAGAGATTTGAAAATCTGGCCTTAGTATGATAGCTGTTCTACTTTAAAAAATGAACTTACGCATATGGCTTCGGAACTACTAAAAAGAAGCATGATACATAATCATTTTACTTTAGAGACAGCAGTTGTAATTTCAATGAAGACCTCTGTGGATACCTTACACAGAACATTGGTATTGAGAATGGAAACCAAGGGGCGCCCCTCTGGCACAGAGTCAGGGGAGGGGACAATGTTTACCCCAGAGGACATATTTCAGATCCTCTCCTTGCTGTTGAGGATCATTTTGTTGTGTTTGATGTGAAGAATTATCAGCACCGCCCCCTGGACAGAGGTTTCCTTATTGCTCCCAAGTTACCCTTGTCAAAACAACAATACTGTGTCAGGTAAATAGTCCTTGAAAATTTTAAAGTATAATGATATGAAATTGATTATCAGTCAACACTGCGTCATAATTAAAGACGTTAAAGTTGATCCTCCTTCTGATATGTCAAATGTGCAATAAGATTAGAGTAAATGCCTTGGCTCAAAACAAACGCTATCCATTACCTTGTACAGGTACGACTTCCAGACAAAGCTCATGCTATAAAAATGTTGGTTGTCTACAATTATTGTGAAGTTATTGCCTTTGGACTCACTCTTAAATGGTTCTAAATTGTTATCTCCCGTCTCAAGAAATAATTAGAAGTGTATCAACTTATTCTAAATATGAGTTTTAAAAATATACTTTGGATATGGACAGGACATATTTTTCATACATTTTTTAGTAGTCTAAAAGTAAATTATCTTTGTTTGTTTGTGAAGTAAAAGCAATAATTTTATTTTAGTTTTTGGTATTTTATGGGTACAGATTTTACAGTGAGTCCTTACTTGGGAACTTTAAGAGTTCTTCTTATTCCAACAAATATTACAGGTTTAATATTATTTATAGTCAATAAAAATTAAAATCACAATCAAAGATTTTTAGTATTATGTATGCATTTTAAAGAAGTTAATGATGACAAAAATTCGTTTAAAAATATCAAGTAATTACAATAAGCAGAAAAATTTTAAATATCTAAATTACAGGAAATCAGATATCCAATGGTGCGCAGCCGCGAGTGGTTTGGTCCCTGACAAATCATCAGGAATCCAAGTGGATGTTTGCTCAAGTCTCGGTTGTTCCGGATTATCCTTACTTATTGACTTTTGAAGGTTTAGCTTATTTTTGCATTTGTTTTGAATTGAATTTTAGTCATAACATGGACACAAGAAAAGTAAGCTTGTTGTCTTGCAGATACACAAACAAATTATTTTATCATTTTGCAGGGATTCGAGCCAGCAATGTACGGGGAATAATTGGTGTTGATGACATCACTCTATTTCCTGGATCCTGTCCACTCAAACCAGAAAAGGCAGAGATCAATTATGGAGACTGTTCTTTTGAATATGATACTTGTGGATGGAGGCCGGTAAATCCTGGAAATGCTCTGGACACAAGACCCCAGGTATGACTGTTACTTTGAATATGATACCTGTGGATGGGGGGTGGTAAATCCTGGTAATGCTCTGGATACAAGACCCTAGGTATGACTGTTACTATGAATATGATACTTGTGGATGGGGGGTGGTAAATCCTGGTAATGCTCTGGACACAAGACCCTAGGTATGACTGTTCCTTTGAATATGAAACCTGTGTATGGAGGGTGGTAAATCCTGGTAATGCTCTGGATACAAGACCCCAGGTATGACTGTTCCTTTGAATATGAAACCTGTGTATGGAGGGTGGTAAATCCTGGTAATGCTCTGGATACAAGACCCCAGGTATGACTCTTACTATGAATATGATACTTGTGGATGGAGGCCGGTGAATCCTGGTAATGCTCTGGATACAAGACCCCAGGTATGGCTGTTACTTGAAAAATGAAACCTGTGTATGGAGGGTGGTAAATCCTGGTAATGCTCTGGACACAAGACCACGGGTATGACTGTTACTTTGAATATAATACCTGTGGATGGGGGGTGGTAAATCCTGGTAATGCTCTGGATACAAGACCCCAGGTATGACTGTTACTTGAAATATGAAACCTGTGTATGGAGGGTGGTAAATCCTGGTAATGCTCTGAACACAAGACCCCAGGTATGGCTGTTACTTGAAATATGAAACCTGTGTATGGAGGGTGGTAAATCCTGGTAATGCTCTGGATACAAGACCCCAGGTATGACTCTTACTATGAATATGATACTTGTGGATGGAGGGTTGGAAATCCTGGTAATGCTATGGACACAAGACCCTAGGTATGACTGTTCCTTTGAATATGATACTTGTGGATAGAGGATGGTGAATCCTGGTAATGCTCTGGACACAAGACCTCATGTATGACTGTTTTTTTTAATATGATACCTGTGGTTGGAGGCCGGTAAATCCTGGTAATGCTATTGACACACTACCCCATGTATGATTGTTTTATGAATATGATACTTGTGGATGGAGGTTGGTCAATCCTGTTAAAGCTCAAAAAGCTATTCATTCAAATTTATGTTAGTTTTGCCTTATTATCAACTTTTTCTACTAGGATTGGAGACTAGCTTCCAGAAATAATAATTTTGGAAGCTTAAGAGATCACACATTCAAGCTTGATTCAAGTGGATATGTTTATTTTGATACCATCAACATCCAGATAAAAAGCTGGCTCATATCTCCAGGTCTCCAGCAAAATACAGGATTTTGTTTACAGGTAATTTGATTTTTGTATGGAAAACGGACGACATTCTATATTAAAATGTTTTTTGTTAAATTGATTAAATATTGTCATATAAGAGACAATAAAAATAAATCAAAAATAATTATCTTTTTTTCCAATAAAGAAAATGATATTGATCATTTTAGAATAGAATTATAACTAAGGGTGTCGTGTCTGTAGATGTTTATGAATGGTATTATTTTGTTAGTTTTACTATGCGACAACAGTATCCGGGGAGGCAAGCCTGGAACTGAAGCGACAATATGGAAATGGTACCACCAGCAACCTCTGGGCTCTACAACACTCAGACATTCCAGCACAGAAACTAATACCTGGATCTGGAGTAACTGAATGGTTTTATGCACAGATATTTGTGCCTCCCATTACATCGGAGTCAGCTATTTTATTTGAAGGTATTCAATTCAGAAAACAGTAAAAGTGTCTGACTATGACGTCAGAAAAAATTAACAATTAACCAATGAGAAGCCAGTATTCATAATGGTAAAATATATAGCGTCCTCTTATTGGTTAGTTGTTAATTTTTTCTGACGTCATAGTCAGACACTTTTACTGTTTTCTTCAATTCATTTTTAGATTGTCTAGTAGCACAGCTAACAAAAAAAATATTTTAAAAATCCAAGAGAGAAAGTCAAAGTTAAAGGCCTAACATTCTTGGTTTTAAAGCCAATCTTTAATATTTAGATTTTTTGTATTCAAACTTAACTCATCGACTCAACCAAGTCTTTGAAATGTGTCTGGAATTATTAATTGTAAAGTTACAGTCTTCGTGGTAGGGATTTGCTTCTGTTTATAGGCTATGGCATTCCCATACTCTTAGTTTAATATAAGATATAACGGCAGTAGGTGCCATTTTTGACGTTTTTAGTATAACGCAGTATGGTTATGACCCAACACAACATATTACCGATAGCCGCGGGTTTAGAATTAAAAAATTTGACCTAGGCTAACAAACTACAACATCTAGGTAATTCCAACAATGGTGGGTTTGCTTTGGACGATATACTTCTGAAAATAAGTGAAGAATCCTCGTGTACAACCAGGCCAGCCTACAGAACAACCATAGAAAATAAATTCAAAATATTCCAGTCCGAGGATCAAAAGCAACAACAACACCAAAGTTTGAAATTTCCAACTTTTCAACTATTTGCTGCGAGTGGAAGGGAGGGTAAAGCCATACAGGAGGAGTCTCAAAATATCATGAAATAACCATAGTTACAATTATAGGAAGCTAGTAAAAGTGGCTGACTCAGATTATGACGTCAGAAAAAAAATAACCAAAGAGAGGCCACTATAAATTTTACCATTGGTCAATTACTGTATATACTGGCCTCTCATTGGTTAATTTTTTTGACGTCATAATCTGAGTCAGCCACTTTTACTAGCTTCCAATTATAGATAAAACATTAACCTAAATTCTTAAAATAATTTCTGAATTAAAAAAAATAATTGTTACCTATCTATATTTGATCTCAACATTTTTTTAGCTTATTTAAAATTTAACTTATCCTCATACTTTATTTTGTAACATTAATATTCAATTTACATACCCTTTTTTCCCTGGACAAAGCAGACTTAAGTCGATCTTTGAATTATACTTGTATATCAGAGCACAATTAGAATATATACATTACTATTGATCCTAGGCATTAAAATATTATTAAATCACGTACCAATTTATCTATTAATTATATTAAAATGTTTATTACTTTGATATTTGTAATTGTAAAGTATCTTATATTCATTTTGTAACTTATTCATTACTACAATTGATAAATACAACAAAATAAAATATAAGTACTAAAGTTCTATCAACATGTATTTATTTTTGATCTAGCTAATTATCTATTTTAAATTTAAATCAGTCCAATTCAAATAAAATTAGGGACTCTTTATAAAGCAATAGCTCTGATAGCACATTAAGTCATGTTAAAATCGTCCTATAAATTTCTAACCTTGCACTAAGAATCTTTAACAATTAGGTTTAATCCGAAAGTGTAGCAAATCTAACATTATTGCAAGTAAGCCAAATATTATGTTTTTAATTTTTCATATGTTTTCGTCTAATTGATTTCCCTGTTTTGGATGTTAACATCCTGTTTAAAGATGGAACTCACCTAGGGTACCAGTTTTTAAGAAGCAGTCTGTCTCTTCAATATCCCGGTTAAATCCCTCTCTAATTTCATTTAAAAATTTATTCATTATCATTCATCAAATTATTAATAATAATATGCATGGCTCGGCATCCGCATGTCAGTCGCCTGTAAATCTCAGAGAAGTCAACCTTTTACAATTTTACAAATAGGGCAATCCCACTTTTCAAAAAAAATTTCAAAGCATGCAAACGGGTTTTCATTTATGGCTTCTGTGCGGCTGACGCGCGTCTGTAAGGCCCTGATTATTTGGCTTTGATAATAGAAAGCATTTTTAGTAAATTTAGGTTGAATCTAAGCTCTATAGATCAAGATTTACTAAGCTCATCAAATAAACATTATTAATTTGAAAATGAATAAATTTCCTGTAAGTCCAGAATAAACAATCCTCTTCTAGTCTACACAAAGCTTTACAACCTCTGAAAAAATATTTCAATATATTTGTAAGTAACTCCTAACAAAGCTCTTTATAGTGCCTATAAATGTCCATCATTCTAATATGACGTAATTCAGGATTTTTTGGGCATTTTACGGGACTAAATTTAAAAACTTTAGAATAATGACGTCATTTTTATAGGCACTATGAAGAGCTCCACTCCTTACCCAACAGGGGTATGCGCCAACTTTACTTAACATTTAGGGCACCACCTCTTGTGATATTGTTGTCAATAAAAACCCCCATGTAAACTTGTGTGAACTGAATTTTTTCTCTCAATAATTTAAAAAAGTGGGTTGTTGGGTTGGGGTGAAATGTGCATCTTAAAAATATGGAAAAATGTCTATAATACAAAGTAGAATTATGTCGGCCTATTAATCCAGATTAAGCTTAAGATCTAGCAAATCGCTGGACCGATTATGCTCTGCTTTTCAGGGAATGTTTCTACTGATCACAAAAAAATTAATGCTATATTCTTAGGGGTGTGGTACACCCTTTTTCCAAATACCATTATATCCTCCTCTATAAAAATATACTATTTTTTGTTCAATATCAATACAATCTTGGGATGCAGCCCCTAGAGGATAGAGGCAAAGCCACTTGTAAGATTTATAGTAAAATAAAATAATAAAATTCGTACTTAAGTAATAAAAAATTTTCTATTGATAATTTTTGGACCGTTATATCAGACAAAATATAATTATTACAGGGTTATAAAATAAAACAATCATTTATAAATGCGAAGCATTTATATATAAATATGGTGTCCCTCAATTAGATAATAATTTTTTTAAAAATGGCTGGTAACTATTGGATATGAAAAATGATAGAATATTGGCGATTTGACTCAAAGCACCTTGTCCCCTTATAAATCGTGTTATGTTTATTAGTAAAGTTATTGATTAGGTTAGCTTATATTGGGTACTGGGCAGCCCCGAAAGGTTAGGGCACAGATGTTATAGGCCCCGCACAGGTAGGGCTCCCGCGGTTGTTAGGCATAGGGGTGCGGGATTTCATAAACTTTGAGGATAAGTATTAAAATATTTTGAATAATAATATTTTTAATATAAATTAAAATATAATTCAATATTATTACTACATTTTTATCAAGGCTAACTCTGCACCAATGGACTTTTTCGTCCATATCACATACACACACACAAAAAGCCAATACATTACAAAGCGTCCCTTCTAAAACAGAGATTGAGATTTATTATCACATAATTACAGCTCTGCACAATTAACTTTAAACTTGATTGGTTTAATGGATATACAATATACGTGGATATTATGACAGGGAAAAAATTGTCTTCAACTGAAGTTGCTAACATGAACATCATTTATTGGACAGTTCCTTTATCAAGCAAGAAGGGAAGGGGTAAAGGGGGTGGTTGGGGTCGTTATTTTAACCAGCTACAAATTTCACTTTATCAGAGTACATGATAATATGGTGTAAGATCCAAGGAATAATAAATCCGTTGTTGGTTTGTTTTTATATTTCATTGGCCGCGAAGCTTCTCTATAGCTCATTTTATCATATCAGTCAATCTTTTAGTCAGACTGGAGCGATTATGATATTAGAATAACTAATTAGGTGCTAAATAGGTCTTTCACGTTCACTTTTCTTTAATATCGTACAGTTGAAATAACTTTAAAAAGGATGCATAGAATAGATGCGCATATGTCATAGGAATTTTTACTAAAAATTTTATTTGTCTATCATAAAAAGCAGCCGAGAAATTCACAATTCCCCCATAACGGACTGACAGACGAACAGGACAAAGTGGATAATAGAGTAGCTTTGCTACTGAAAATTGCAAGTCGATATTATGTCAGTAGTGACTGTTATATTGCAGTTATGTAGTAGGCATAAACCATTAATAAAGTCTGTAAGATAAAAAGCAATGAATTTGACAAAGGTCATTAACGTCTGTGTATGCTCAAAGTTTGTTTTTGGACAATTATGATTTTCTGAGTTGAATTCAGTGTTAAATAGTATACACGTAACTTGATAAAAACATTAAAAACCAAAAATAATCAGTTTACATCAAGATGAATTATAATTCTCTAAAGAAGTACTTGAAATATTGTTTTATAACCAAAAATAAAATAAATCTTCAATTTCTTCTGACTCAAACCGGATAATGGACTCTATTAATTTTGTTTCGTTTATTTATAGCCAAGCCACAAGTCTCTATGGGCTAACTAGAAGGATAGTTAAATACCATCATCTTAGAATTTAAAGTAGGAAAAATAAACAACATATTTCTTATAAAGGTAAGAAATTACTAAATTACTTAAGAATCAAATTAGCCGTTAGTGAAATTTTATGAGACAAAACTACCACTATACAATAAAAAAATCGGATCATGGAAAGAAAACAAAGTAGCTGGTTTTGTCGTATTTTCACAGTAACTTTTGATACGTTATTTTAGGTTAGGTAAATGTTAATGATTGCCCAGCAGGTTTAGAACATTGGCCACGCATGGCTATAGCCCTCCGCAGGGGCTAGAAATAAGAGAGAAAAGTTTCTGTAAAATAGCACGAAACCCAATACTTCGTTGTCTTATCATGATCCAAAAATCGTACCTGGCAGATCCAGCATTAAGTCCTCTAGTGGCTCCATCATCAAACACCAAATTATCCCCAGGAAAATCTGTATTAACATATGAACAAGCTGGCAGCGGTAGTCTATCACCAGGCACTCCCCGGGTTGTGCTCGGCCGGTTGGCGTCATTTTTGTCCACAGGCGGCAGACCGGGCTGAAAGCCTGGCTGTAGGCCAGGCTGTAAAAAGGGGCCTCCATGACCTGGAACTGTGACGGGTACAGGTATGGCCTGGGCTACAGGGGCAGGTGCAGGGACTAGAACTGCTGGGGAGGGGGCGCCGACCACAACTGGGCGGTTGTGCACGCGCACGCCGTTCACAACAGTGACAGAGTCGCGGCCCAGGGAGGGCACATTCTCCACAACATGGATAGAGCCACGGCCAGGGTCACCAGCTACGGCCACGTAGGATCCTTCAAATCCTGAAATATTATTAACAATTATTTTTTAAGTGCCATTTATAAACAATTAATTGTTTTTTTAAACTGTTGTTGTTATTAATATTTTTATTTATATCAAAGCGTGACTGATTATCTAAAAGCTTTTACGTATTTTGCGTAATATATATATTGTACATCATTATTATTATGATAAAGAAACTACAATTTTTTAATTATCCTTGTAATTCTATGGATTTGATTGTTTCTTAAATTCTATGAACTAACTGAAGTGATATTTTTTGCATCTTTTTATAGGTGTTTTGTATACTTGAAGTTAAGCCCCTAGACACTTTCTTTAAAATGCAAAATTGCACACAAAAAATAATTAAAATTTGCCTGATGTGATAACGGAAAGCAAATATTTGTTAAGAAAAGTGATAAAAAAAACACTTTAAAAACCTGACAATTAAGCATGTGGTAGCGTGATAAAATCAATAACTGATTACATTACAAATTTTCTGTCATATCTTGCGTGTAAACATAACCACAAAAAGCATAGCTTTACTAGCACAGAACATCATAAAAAGGACAGTTTTATCCATTCTCATTCAAGAATAAAGTAATTGGGCTATACTTGAATGAAAAAGGGTTCAATTTTAGGGTGAAAAACCATGGCTGGACATCCTCTGTCGCATTCATTCTTACATGATACTCAACGTCAGCTATGATGCGGATTAATTAAGCCATTAATAATCCTCTGTTTCAACTGTAGCCACATAAATCCGCAGGCACTATTTAAATTCAGCCAAAACCAGCAATAGCAACCCATTTTTATTATCAACCCCCGGCCTTGTGGGGATAGGAGCGGGCGTCTGCTAGCTTGCCGAGCCCTAGTGAAAACAGAAGAACGGAAATATAAACAAAATTTATACAAAAAAAGGAGGATTAAAGAAACCCCCTCAAAACATTAGGGAATAATTATCCTCCCCCATGTATATTTTATAACAAGAGTAAAATTATATTAGGAGGTAGAGATTTTCTCCTCGATTCACATACTATTATTCACTCCCCAACATCAAATACCCCCTATTGAGAGTTTTCACCACTCAATAATGGAGTTTGCACGTCCTTAAGAATTAAAGACGCACACTGTCAGTATACAGAGTAGCTTCGCGTATGAAAAGAGTTTTAATTTTGCCCTTCATGGGAAATATTTTGATTAATATGTCAAGTGATCAAGAAGCAAAACCCGGACAACAAACATTATTTACGATTCCCGTGGTTCTTTTAGTTTCAAGTATCACACCAAAATATATGTATTGTTAAAAAGCGAAGCTTTTCTATATTTTTTATATATCAGTCTACCCATTACTCTAAACGCAAATTTAAAATTGTAGGATCGTCATATTAATTCAAACCAAGCATAACTACTCCTGTAAAAATAAGGTATAATCAGGAAAGCGAAGCGCCCAATTTTAAAATGTAGATTTTGAAACAAAATATTTCTACAGTTTTATTTTCCAATCTAATCTCTTTTCAAAATGGCGATTCTTAGACCGATTCTTTGAGTATCTTGGAAGTAAAATTGATGAAGCTGGAGGCACTTTGACAGATGTTAAAGCTAGAATTAACAAATCTAGGACAGCCTTTGTCAGCTTGAACAAAATTTGGAACTCTAACAACATCTCCATAAAGACCAAGTTAAGACTTTTCAAGTCAAATGTTCTCTCTGTTTTGCTGTATGGGGCAGAAACTTGGTTCCTAAACACAGCAGTGGTCTCCAAGCTACAGATATATGTCAACAAATGTCTTAGGAGAATCCACAAAATCTTTTGGCCTAATAAGATCACAAATGCTGAGCTTTTAGAGCGCAGTGATATGTCAGACATCAAACTGACAATAAAACAGAGAAAATGGAGATGGTTGGGGCACACTCTAAGGAAAGGGCTGATTTAACCAATCAAGCCTTGACTTGGAACCCTTTTACAGGAAAGAGAAAACCAGGTTGACCAAAAACAACCTGGAGGAGGGAATAATTCCTGGATGAACTGAAAGAGAAGAATCTATCATCTTTCAATGATGCCTCTACTAAGGCCCAATTCAAAGAAAAATGGAAAACTATTGTGCGTGGCCTATGCTCTGTAAAGAAGAGATAAATGGCGATGATGATGATGAAGTACGATTAGGAATAGTGTACGTATGGTAACAGAAGGCTTACTGAATTTTGAGAAATTTTGAGTATATTAACATTATATTTTAGTTTAGATTTCTTAATAAAATTGTAACAATTCAATATTTTTTTGTAATTTAAAGTTGTTACGAGTTATAAAATCCAGTATACTGTACAATTTTTACAATATTATAAATAAATCTAGCTTAATTATACACAATTAGTGAATATTTGTAAATTAGCAAATATAAATAATCTTTTGTCTAATTTTATTCAACTTATTCAAAATTTATATTAATCTTTACTTTTTGTGACCATATCTACGACAAATTATAAATTTTATTATTAGTGGTTATAAGGCTTTTTATGTAGGAGAGGTAAACCCAGAATAATTTTGTGAATAGGTTAAACAGCAGCCACAGCTACTCCTATAGGTATAGAGTGTATAGGAGAAACAGGAGCCACAGCTACTCCTATATGATATAAAGATGTATACCTGACACAGGGTGTATAGGAGCTACAGCTACTCCTATATGATATAAAGATGTATACCTGACACAGGGTGTATAGGAGCTACAGCTACTCCTATATGATATAAAGATGTATACCTGATACAAGGTGTGTAGGAGCTACAGGAGCTACAGCTACTCCTATATGATATAAAGATGTATACCTGACACAGGTTGTATAGTAGCTACAGGAGCTACAGCTACTCCTATATGATATAAAGATGTATACCTGACACAGGTTGTATAGTAGCTACAGGAGCTACAGCTACTCCTATATGATATAAAGATGTTTACCTGACACAAGGTGTATAGTAGCTACAGGAGCTACAGCTACTCCTATATGATATAAAGATGTATACCTGACACAGGGTGTATAGTAGCTACAGGAGCTACAGCTACTCCTATATGATATAAAGATGTATACCTGACACAGGGTGTATAGTAGCTACAGGAGCTACAGCTACTCCTATATGATATAAAGATGTATACCTGACACAGGGTGTATAGGAGCTACAGGAGCCACAGCTACTCCTATATGACATAAGGTGTATAGGAGTAACAGGAGCTACAGCTACTTCTATAAGATATAAAGATGTATACCTGACACAGGGTGTATAGGAGCTACAGGAGCTACAGCTACTCCTATAGGTATAGAGTGTATAGGAGCTACAGGAGCTACAGCTACTCCTATATGATATAAAGATGTATACCTGACACAGGGTGTATAGGAGCTACAGGAGCTACAGCAGGTCCATGGACAGGCACAACATTGGGCTCCACATGAACAACAGGCCTGCAAAAAATAATTTCACATATATAATCAAGAAAATCAAGATCATATTCTTACTTTGTGGCGAGCACTGGTTTTAGTCACATTTTTTATTCACACTCCCCCGATAATTTTAAGTCTGACTGTTATAACCGGACATTCCAAGGCATATTTTAGGTGGAAGTTAAAAGCTTTATAGGAGGGGGGGGAGCGGGGGGGGGGGGGGTTATATACTGTGTTCACTTCATTTCAGAATAAATGGCCTAAAACCTAACAAAAACTAGAATTTTAAGAATTTAATGAAGCATAAGAATCTTAGATGGTTGGAAGCTGTAAAGAATAAAATGCACGATTTAAAGGAATAATTTAGATTTTACCTTAAACGTTTCCTTTTCTTTGTGACCACTCTAACTCTTGTTTCTCTTGGCTCAGAATACCTGCATACAAATTTTGTCATAATAAAACATATCCACGCCGTTTTATACCAACAAAAACTGTTTGTCATAATAAGAACAGCTCTAGGTTGCTAATTTTATGACTAATGATTAAAATGTCTATTGTGGGTCATTATGTCAAAAAATAGCTGCATGTCCATAATACGTTTTTCATTAACGACCACTGTAAAGATATACCATTTAAATACTTTTTTTTATATCAACACATGTTTGTCATGGATAAAGAGGAAGGTCAATAAACGATAAATTAAGATTATTCTTCATATAGATTTTAAAAATCGTGTAAAAATATGACAAATATGTTAGTTAATTTGTACCACAATTTTGAGAAATACTTTTGACAATTAATTTTTCTTTCTTCCTTTATTCAGTTACAGTGTCAATACAAATATAGCATCTTATAATCAGTAACGTGCACAGCGATTTAACAGGGGGTGATATAGAGGGGAAGGAAGTACAGTGCAAAATCTTGTTATAGGAGGTTGTTAACACCTACCCCCCTACACCCCTCTTCCGTACGCTATTGCTTATAATATATTTCTAACAAGGAAGTGTTTACAATTTAATCATGAGTCCCACGTTATCACAAAGAAATAAATCTTTACAGATTAAAATATCTTGAGCAGATACACCATATGGTATTAATAGTTCTAAAGTTCAGGGAGAAATATATAGAAAAAAAAGATGTCATACTGGCCTTCTATTGGTCAATTAAAATGTATACTGTCCTGCCATTGGTAATTGTATTTGTGTATTATCCTATCATAGGTCATTTGTATTGTATGACGTCATTTTTATAGGCACTATAAAGAGCTTGTAAAAAAAACACAAAAATGTGCATCATAATAATTGAAAATATCGAAAATGTCCTCATTTTCCCATTATGAATTAGCTGTTATTGAGATAGGTATTGATTTGAAACTCTAACCCTGCAGGGCTTTCCTAAACCTCAATTAAAGACAAAGAAATCAGTACACATTGTTTTTATATTGAAAAATCACAATAGAACTAACCACCTTTTCTTTTCTAAAGTACTGATGGCGTCATACAATACTAATGACCAATGATAGGCCAATTAACTGACTAAATTACCAACGGTAGGCCAGTATACATTTTAATTGACCAATGGTAGGCCAGTATGGCGTCATTTTTTATAGGCACTATAAAAAGCGTCATCTACAACTATTTCTATTGCAAGTGTAAATTTGTTTATTTCTGCACTAAAAAATCGAATCTCGTTAATAAGCTAATACTTATTGTATATAATTAACTATATGTCAAGGGCTAACATATGTTACACTTTTTTAGAAGCAAAGCTTTTCTGTAATTAACGGGTGTATGTCTTTTCACTAATGACAATTTTGTTTGTTTCATTTTTAACAAGAAAGAATTGTATGAAAATGGTGATGATCCCTAATTTATGTTCTAAAGAAGGTGTATTAACTTTTTTGCTTTTTATTTAAGATAGCTAGCCGGTGCTTTTAGTAAGTAGTAGATGTAAAATTTTTCATAGAATTCAGATATGCAATCGTTTTTTTTGTAGACCTCTTATTTTTTAAGTAATTTAGGTTTTTTAAAAAAATAATTAAGTCGGTTTAAGGTACTAAAACGCAACAAAATTAAAGAAGAAAATGGCCAGTATGAACAAAAATAGTAAGATCTTTAATTTGACACCTTACTTTTAAAATTCTGTTGAGTAATTATTGAAAAAATCTATTTATTTTAACCTCGGTTTAATAAAAACTTTAAACCTAAATATTTTCTCAATCGGACATAAAAACATGGGTTCATATATACCTTTAGAATCAGAAAAATATTACGAATCCATTCTAAGCAAAATTGAAAAAGTTTTATAAAACTATAATAAAAAATATAAGTTTATTTTAAGAATCATAATTTTCGGCTTTAAAGGGTTGACTTGAACAAAACCTGAACAAAACCTAAACAAATGTACATACACTGTAACAGATATTTTTTAAACACAAGAAACAATAATGCATTTTTAACTGCATTGTTTTGAAGTTTATAAACAGACTAAAGCATACTTGTTCATAATTTTTCATTCTTTACATGTTATGTAAGTATCACTATTTTTATTGTAGTATCTATTGTATATATTGTTTGAACATTATCCTTTTTTTTGTCAATTCTATTGGTTAAGTTTTGAGGTGAAGCTTCTTGATTCATCAATTTTAGAGATTTTTGATTGGCTAGTTTAATAGTTACAATTAAGTGTTGCCTGTAAAAATATAATATTTTAGGCCATTTTTATTTTTTCAAGTTTTTACTTTTTTTCAATTTTGCTTAGAATGGATTCGTAATATTTTTCTGATTCTAAAGGTATATATGAACCCATGTTTTTATGTCTGTTTGAGAAAATATTTAGGTTTAAAGTTTTTATTAAACCGAGGTTAAAAAAATAGATTTTTTCAATAATTACTCAACAGAATTTTAAAAGTAAGGTGTCAAATTAAAGATCTTACTATTTTTGTTCATACTGGCCATTTTCGTCTTTTATTTGTTGCGTTTTAGTACCTTAAAACCGACTTAATTATTTTTTTAAAAATTTAAATTACTTTAAAAATAAGAGGTTTACAAAAAAAAAACGATTGCATATCTGAATTCTATGAAAAATTTTACATCTACTACTTACTAAAAGCACCGGCTAGCTATCTTAAATAAAAAGCAAAAAAGTTAATACACCTTCTTTAAAATCTAAATAAAAATCTGCCATCATTTTACAAATATGATATTTTTTACAGGAAGTAAGGGAGGGGACAATGGATCAAATATTCTATTTTTAGAAGTCTCAGACTTTGGGTACTGGCTTAAAGGGAATGTGCAAGAATTTAGCAGTTTTTGACTGACTTTGGGTACTAGCGCACAAAATGCCGCTAACTCGTTTGTTAGTTTTGAATATTGCAGACAAGTATCAATAAACTTAATTTGTTATGATGTGGCTGGTTTTAACAATTTTTTTCTCTCCAAAAAATATCATTTCATAGATAAAAACTTTATTGTGATATTTGTTTAATAAACGATCTAAGAATCCAATTAAATTTTTGGGTTATGGTGCTATGGGTTGAATGGATTTCAGGGAGATTTTTCTAGTTATTAATTACAGTATGGTTACTTCAGTCTGATGTGCTGGTAATATAATTTTCAAATTCCTATTTTATGGTTTTCTGTATTGTATTAACTCTCCCTTTACAATTTCCTCCATATTTTCTGGATTAATCTGGATTTCAAGGTTTTTCAGCAAATACTCCTAAATTGAAATAATTGCTCATTGTCCCCTCCCTTACTTCCTGTATTTTTTAGGCTTTGCTTTTAAAAAACTTTTTTTTTCTTGTTTAATTTTTGATTGTTCTTCTTGTTAATGAGATCTCTCATTAATTAGTTAATTAGATAATCATATTAGTTAACACAACTTATCAGCAAAACTTCTTTACAAGTATGTTTGTTCAATGTTATCTTGTGTCAATGTTCTAGATTATTTCTAGGCCTTATTATGTGAAAACTTATGTTGTATGACCAGAATAAAAGTGTTAAAGATAATTTTTGAAAAACATCGCTTTTAGACATGATAAAAGAATAGGTCAGGAGGTCTTAACGTGATAATATTAAAAGATTTAAAAAAAATGAAGTGCATTGCAATATAAAGTAAGAAAACCGAGAAAAATAATAAAAACATAGAAAACAAACAAGGAAGAAAACATCCATAAGTAGCAAAACAATTGATTGACAAATGGGGACAAAATAAATCTAGCAAATGTTTAATTACCGTAATAAAGGACATAAGAATAGAAGTTATTAAGAATGATAGAAAATCTTTAAACCTGAGGAAATTAATATACAATAAAAGCGACTGAAAAGCTGCTGTAAAGCAGTCACTGCTTTGTATGTTATGTACTTAAATATGTTCTATTACTTAAGTAGCAGGTTAGTAAATCCAATTAGCATTACGGACTAACAGACAAAGTTAATTCGATACTAAAATTTACAAGATGTTATAGGGCTTTCTAAAATTAAATAATAAAATTTCCTACCTGACCCTTGTGATAACTTTGCGTTGAACATCGCCATGTCCATAGCCATCATGTGCATGGCTATCATGATAACCATGTCCAGCATCATGATACGTTGTTACACTGCTGTACCCGCCATGTCCGTGACTGTGGCTATTTCCTGTTTGGATTTTTATTATCGTCAAATATTCTACATTTTGTGGATAGAATTGTTGTTTCTTTATTGATTACTAGGGGCTACTCCCCCTAAGAGGCCTCTAGGGGCCCTTGTGGTGAGGGGAGACCACCTTTTCAATTTTAGGAACCTAGTAATAGTGTCTAACTTTTTATCTTCGTGACGTAACAAAAATCCATCTCTTTTTTAGGGGTTTCCTTTCCCACCTCCCCTCTCATCCTTCGATTTTTGTTACGTCACAAAGATAAAAAGTTAGACACTAATACTAGGTTCAATTTTAGTTTTAAAAAGAAAAAGATAAAAAGAAGATAGCATAGATTTCTTTTTGGAGGGTGGTGATACCCTTTCCCAAAATAGTTATAAATCTTCCTGGATTTATTAAAAGCTCCATTGTAAAGGAGAACTGTATCGCATAAGCGGTAAGTTGGAACCTTCAATAAAGAAAGACATCCTGTTACTTTTATATACGGAAAATTAGATAATGGACACTAATATACTATGCATTTCCCCATAATTATGTTTAATGTTTACTAGTGAAAAAGTTAAAGATTAATAGGTTTTTATTATCATTTTCTTTGAAATAATAAAATGAAATTTAATTCGATATTAAATAGTAGTCCAATTTGAAAAGGCTTTCTTCCTTAAAATTTTTAAAATTTAAAATTGCTTAAAGAAACAATTCATTTTTGCAAAAGCAATTTTAACAAAATTTCTTTTAATAGTTAATAACCGGAACAACAAAATTGTTTTTTTTTGCACCAAGTTTTTTTCAGAGCAAATAAAATTAAATTTTTTGATTTATATCCTATGTTCACACTTTTGTGAAGAGAGTAAGTGATACTTTTAATTTTGGTTGCTAGTCGTGTGTAATAATAAAGTTAAAGAATAGAGGGAGAATAAGTTATATTGCTGTGCCCCCATCCGGCAATGACCCTCTAATCGTATCCCATTGGACTAAGATCGCAGATCGCACATATTACCCAGTTCTATTTTTAGAGGCAACGCTTAAAATAGACATACATATAATTAAGCATTTGATTTTTCCCTGAATAAACAAGTATATGTATACTTTAAATTAATCTAGTAAGCTGTTTTAGCGTTTTAATAAAATAAAAATAAAAATGTGTCGCTTTTTCAACAATCTGAATGTAAGCTGCTTTTGGATTGGTGAAATTGGTTCCAGGACAAACGCAAGAGTTCCAAACGTCGGCGTGGACAAACGCAGGAGTGTTAGAATATTAATTTAATTAAGGATTTCTATACAGATTAGGTTAGGTAGGATATGAATGTACAAAAAAGCCCACCGCAGGGGTTAGGCATTTAAAAAACCTATAAGATGGTCTAAAATAGGTTAGTTTAGGTTTAGTGTTCACTCCTGCGTTTGTCCACTCCGACGTTTGAGCCTCCTGCGTTTGTCATAGGACCGTAAAATTTTGTTTGTTGGGCAGGTCTAATTTAGTTTAGCTTACTAAAAAGGATCCCCACAGGGTTAAGTACAAAATATATAAAAATCTAAATATTACATTGATATAACATTGCGTTCGTTTTCATGATATAGAATTGAATCTCTGAAACTTCAATGATACGGGGTGGTAAGAAAAAGGAGATAAGCAATTGGTCCGTTTCAGCGGCAAATTTAGAAATTCTAAATTCAATACTATGTCAACTTTGTGCTCAACAATGCCTATCAATATTACCAGCATTTTTTTTATATAAGGGCTTTTTTATGGCGGTTGGATGTAAAAATCCCAAAATAGTTACAAACCGTCTCTTTACTTATAAAAAGATTTACATTAAAGAAGACCCATATAGGTTCAGCTGAACAACCAGACAGACATCCTGATATTTTTAAAAGCAAAGCTCTTCTATGATTAGGGTCGGTCCGTACGTCCGTCACAGACTGATAGCTTTTTTAGTTAATTAAGGCATGTTAGAATTGTCCTATCGATTTCAAATTCTGCAATGGTGGTTCCTTCAGTAGTTAGGTACGATAAGAAAGTGTAGCAACTCTATAATCATTACAAGAATGTCCGTACCTTCATTTTAAACATGTTGATTTTTTACTTTTTTAACAACAAATTTTTATGTGATCTAATCATCGGATTGATCTGATTTTTGATATGTTGATTCCTGGGACAACAAAGTATAATGTTATAAGCTAAGCAACTCTATAATCATGTCCTAAAAATGTAAGTATGTCCATAAACATTGTCCTGTATCAAGCAGTTTCTCAACTAATTTACTTACAATTTTGCTTCGACTCTTATACATTTATATTCTGATTATTCAGTTCTGACACTATACAAGTGTTAATGTCTGTTTGTTCTATGGTGTTTATGGATGTTGTCATCCTTGTTATATAAATATTATATCAAAGTGAATAATACGAGAGATAATAAATAGTTCCTGCAGTTAGTGTGTAATCTTGATGAGTCTCACTACCCAGGCTCACTTCCACAATAACACAAACCAGCACAAGGCTATACGCAAAGCAGAAACCTAAAAATTTAAATAATTTTAAAGCGTTAAAGCGGAGCTTTTAAAGTTATTCGATCGTCATTTTGTCTTATAGCAAGTTTATAAATGTACGTCCTTTTGATTTTAAATCCTTGCATGAATATCTTAAAAGATTTGTATATACTAGATTACTGGGACTATTCGGCACAAAGAATAATCGTAACACCCCTAATATTTTATTTCAAAGATATTAAATAAAAAGCATTTTTTCACTGCATTTTAAAAAAGCATTGCTTATTCAATCCACTTTAAAAGAAAACTGTGAAATATTTTTGAACACAGTAATAGTGTCTGACTGATTATGACGTAACAAAAAAAATAGCCAATGAGAGGCCACTATAAATTTTACCATTGGTCAATAACGGCCTCTCATTGGCTATTTTTTTTGTTACGTCATAATCAGTCAGACACTATTACTGTGTTCAATATTTTTTTTCTGAAATAAAAATCACCAGGCAAATGATAAAATAAAAGATTTATGATAAATTTCTTTAAGGTTAAGTGGGTTAAATTAAAACACCCTTTAATTAAGTATTTTCTTTTAAAATATGGACATAGTTCCTTTATATGTTTGTTTACGATACTGTCTTCTTAACCGTTAAAGTCTTTTTGATTTTTTAATGTATCAAAGGAACTAAGAAGTGTCTCAAAGAAATTTGCCTAAAACCTAATTAATTCAATGATAAATATATTATTATGTATTTTTTACCATTTAAAATCTTATTGCATAAATATTTACTATATATATTTGGAACTTACGGCTAATAATTCAACTACTCCAAATTTAATTTTAGATTCGAAAAGAAAAAAAGCGGGATGATGGGGATTTTTTAAAGGGCTATTTCTTGGGGAGGGGCATAGGTTCCCCCCCCCCCCACCAAAATAGTATAGTAGTAATCTTCCCAGGACCTATGAGAAGCTATATTGTAAAGGAGAACCATATCCGTTCGGCAGTTAGCGATATCTTTCGGTAAAGACAGACAGACACACATATAGAGATCCTGTTACTTTTATATAAGGAATATACATATATAGTTTTAGGTTTCTCCATATTCAATATATCCTTGATTTAGATCCAATAAAAGTGACGATTCCTATTAGAGTTAGGTACAATAAAGAATGCGTATCGTTTCTGTAATTATTATATATTCGTTGTTACTAACTATATAGCAAAGTTCATTTGCCTTGTTTTCATAAGAATGAGCCACTCTTATTTAAATATTGTTACCCTTATTGCATGCTTTTGCTTAATCACAAATCTAAAAGCACTTGATGATAATATTATAAAGATGAAAAAATCACTTTTTTCCAGATATTATTTTTGAAATTTTTATAAAAATACTTTCTTTGGACACTCCACATGCTGATTGTGTGCTAGAGTTATGACTGGGGGACTATTTCATTATTTATCTCCTCAACCATCCGCCATCAGTATCCCCCACTCTCCTTAGAATTAGATTTTTTAACCCACTGGTTCTCCATCAATTTAAAGTGTCCGTGTATGTGTGTGTGTGTGTGTGCGGCATGTGGTTTAATTTTAGCGCTTGTTCATTTTGATAATCATCATTAAAATCAATATTTTTAACATCAACCAAACATTCATGGTTTTTAATTCTTTGTTGTCTTACTTTAAGAAATGGATTTATCATTACTTGGATCTTACACCAGATTATTATGTAGTTTTAAAAAGTGAAGCTTGTAGTTGGCTAAAGTAATGATCCTCCATCCACCCCTTTTATCCAATTCCTTTCCCTCCTACTGGATTAACGAACTGAACAATAAATGATGTCAGGATAGCAGAATATGCACAAAAAAGTCAATCTGCATGTTATTAAAAATTTTGTTTTGTTTTTTCTGGGAAGCCCAATTGAGGTCCGTGGCAGGATTTAGGCTATTCAAAGTTGGTAAATAGTCGTATCCTTTAGCAGAAAACTAACATTTTGTATTTCAACAAATAAGATAGTTTTATCTAAGGGATAGGTTCATTGAGGGCATTTAAATATGATACAATAATTCTATTCATTTCATATAGGTAGATTGTAAAATATGAAAATAAAATTACATGCTTATTTTCACACCAAATCAGTGCAAAGCCCAAATCTGATACTGATTATAAAGTTACTACACTTTCTAACTGTTACAGGAATCATCCTGCCAAGTTTGAAATCTATAGGATAAATATAATAAGACTAAATTAACGTAAAGAGCTTTCAATTACGACGAGACGGTCCGACCCTAATTGTAGTAAAAGCTTCGCTGAAATAATAATAAGCATGTCTGTTGAAATTGTTCAAATAAATTTAAGATGATTATTATCCGTCTGGTCTCTCTCTGCTAAATTGTATAGTTAATGGTCTCATTTAACAAATAAAACATCAAATTTTAAATAATTTTTATCAATTAATCTGTACTTTTAACTTGCAAGTGAAAAATTATATATTTTCAGACCTCTTTTACTATAAGTTTGCTTGTCTGACTGCCATTTAGCTTAAGATTAAATTCATATTTTCATTATTAGAATATCGTTGAATCGTCGCCGTAAATCGGCTTAAACCATTGAAAATAGGATCTCATAATAGCCTATCAAATTATTTTTAAGGCCTAGCATTAGTCCTGGGAAGGTTTTAGGCTATGCGACAAGTTACCTTTTAAGAGATATAGCCATTAAAAAAAATCACACATAAAAAATGTATTTAATTTCTACAATAATTTTCCTAAATTCAATTTCATTAAATTATTCCAATCAAATTTGGGGTTGGCGTAAAACATAAATAATTCCCATTTTAAACTAATTGGAAATTATAAAGTGATTATTTTTATGATACACAAAAAAACACCGTAAATTGAAATATAATAGCATTATGGTAACCCAATAAATGGCTGGAAGATATATGATACAATCTATTGTTAAATTAATTATGTTATAAAACAATTAAAATTTGTTCATTATATTCTTTAAAATCATTTTTTAACCCTAAGAACTGTATGTGAAATGCAACTAAACAAGGATGACAACATCCATAAAAGCGAAGCTCTGAAATGGTAAGACAAACGAAAATTAACACTTGTAGAGTGTCAGAACTGGTTAAAGAAAATATAGATATTCAAGTTTAAATGAAATTTAAGTAAATATTTAGCAAAACTTCTCAAATACAGAATACTGTTTAAGGATATGCTTACATTTTTAGGACTTGATGATTATAGAGAAGCTGCGCTTATAACATGGCACTATGTTGTCCTAGGAATCAATATTCCAAAAATGAGATGAATAGGATAATTATATCACGTAAAAAATTGTTGTTAAAAAGGTTAAAAGAAACATGTTTTAAATGGAAAGCTAACTGTTCAGGACGGACGGACGTTCCAACCCCAATTATAGAAAAGCTTCGCTTTTAAAAAATGTCTAAACTTGTTAAAAAATCAAACTAAGTCAACGAGAAATTGCATATATCTTTTTTTTGCCTGCCATGGGATAATCTTGAAGATGAACATGTTTTTTTCGTCTGCATTTGTTTTGGAAAAGTTTTTTCAATTTTTATGAGAAGTTAAAATAATTAATTAATAATCTTTCAACATAATTGAAAATTGACTTGTCGTACTTAAGCACAAAATAAAATCACAAACCATTATTTAATAATGAATGAGATAGGTTAAGAAAGGGCTATAACTGCAGTTTGGAGGATTTTCTAAACAACCAAAAATTAACTGTTGTTGAAATAAATGATTAAATTGTACAAACATTATAAGACAAGTTTTAGGTACAAAGTGAAATAAAAATGAGAAGATTCATTATAATGATTTAGCAAAAATGATTTGTAAAAGAACAAAATTAGATTCTTAATTGTGTTTAAAACAAGGACAGTTATGTTAAACAGTAACTTTTTGTCAAAATTTTTCCTTTTAAATTACATTGTTGGACGACATATAAATTCAGGGTCCACAAGGCTTCGTACACCATCCTAGATGTCTTTATGGTAGCCGCACGGATTTATCAAACCCCTTAGAAAGCCTCTGCCACTGAATCTTAAATCATCCATTCTATAAGCCTCACCCGCCATCAGAAACCACCAGCTGCATCCAACCCAACGAAGTTGCGTTTGAAAAACTGATATCCAATTCAACCTGCTTTATTAAAATGAAGTAGCAGCCGAAAATGATTCAGCCTCACTAGCCTAAGCCACCCTTAGTTTCAGCTAGCCTAAATTACCCATAGCCGCAGCCGCTGAATTGTATTTAGCTTCAATAAAAGCCGCGCTGCTGAAAGCTCGAAACCCGACTCTTGATTTATCTTGCGTAATAATACTTTTTCTAACCTTTGTGTGTCTTTCTTGTTCTCTCCTTTCTGACCAACAAAGCAAAACAACTTATAGAGAAGATTTTTTCCTAAACTTCTTTTCTTGGCTCAAGTACTCGATCTTGGGAATTTCATAAGGCATATTTAGACGTTTTATTCTGGCCGGTCTTAAAATAGACTCTATGTTTATTGTAAAAATAAAGATTCAGGCAATAATTTTTTATAAGAATTACTGATATAAAATATAATAGAAGAAATGCAGATTGTAGATTGGGTTGGATTTTCACCGAGTTGTTATCTTTGATTGCTGGAGCCAGATGGGTGTCTGGCTATCATTCTCTGGTGATTCGAAGAGAGGAAGGATAAATATTATGGCGCTATCCTCTTAGAATTTTTTTTCCATTTTAAAAATTTGAGTACCCTCCCTCCCCCCCCACCGCCCCCCCCCCCCCCCCGACAGAGAACAACTATTTTAGGTTAGGTTATAGGCTAGGGAGCCGAGCGCTGTGGCTAGGCAGGCAAGGGAACCGAGCGCATCGGCTAGGCAGGCTAGGGAGCAGAGCGCTGCGGCCAGAGTTCATAGTTCTGGCAGGGGAGTGGGGGAGTACTCAAATTTTCAAAATTGAAAAAAAAATTTCTAAGAGGATATTACCAATATTATTTGTCAATAATGAATAAGAGAACAATCGGCCCAAAGCTTACCCTTTACAGTGCTACGCTATAAATACTTTTATTTCTAATTATCTTTTAATCGATTTATCATTATCAACTATAAAAATTGTATTGAAAACAATGGCATCTTTAATAACATGTTTTTCTTGATGGTTGAGTGCTTTCAACACTGCTATTAATTAGAAAACTAATCTAGGATCAGGTTCTTTTCTGCGGATTAAGATGGAAGAACAAAAAGAAAGCAGAGAGAGAGAGAACAATGGGCTGTTTATTAACACTAGTCCCCAAAGTTTTCTTATTGTTGGCTTAACAAATTTGGGGACTTATTTAATTTTGATTGGTTGGTTCAATAAGTCGAGTATTCAAACGTTTAAACTATTATTGTAATCTACAGAAAGGACAATTTTGTGTAATCATTGGGGATGTACATCAATTTATCGGCAATTTTTTTTTCCCTTTAGATCCCTGACAATTTTACAGTTTTCTATTTCTAAAATATAATACAAGAATTTAGTTAAAATATACATATGTGAATAATATATCTTTAAATATTTTAAATACTAGAATAGTTATTTATCGCATCGTATTATAGACAGCTTTACGTGGATATTAAAATGAAAAAATATAAGATTAAAACTAGTTAGGATAGCCCCGAAGGTTAATAACTTGTTCGTTGACTTAACAACTTTGGTGACTTTGAATGAATTTTGATTGGTTGATTCATTAAGTTTAGTGTCCAAACATTTAAACCAAAAATGTAATCTGTAGAAGAGAGAATTTTGTGTATCCTCATTGTGGATGTACATCAATTTATCGGCCATTGTTTTATCCTTTAAATCCCTGGTAGAAAACGTAATGCGCGAACAAAGAAACAATGAATCAAAGGAATCAAACAGATTTTTTTTTATCGCTGCACAAAAAGGACCAGGAATTTTTTATTGTCGACTCATTCTCCTTTTTTAAGAAATTAATCTGCGTTTTGATTTTCTTAAAATCTTGGCTAATTCTTACGTTTGGCATCCGCCTTGGTGTAATTACTATTTATATTAGCAAATCTTAAATAAAATAAAATACATTTCACTTTTTCCGTATGTCTGGGTCTTGCATGTCTCTCTAAAATTTTAGAAGCATAAAAATGACATAACGATGTATTTTTATGACATAGTTATGTTAATAAAATAAGTATTATATTTCAAAGGGATGGGATAAAAAAGAGATTTTTTTGTTTCATCATTCTAACATCGTAATTAATTTTAAGAATAGCTACATATATCTTATGTATCTACATATTGTATCTAATTGATAAAGAATTCCAGCTTTATATTATGAAGCTGTTTATAGTGCCTATAAAGAAATAACTCCATGCAATACAAATGACCAATGATAGGCCAATACACAGACCTATTAACCAATAGCAGGCCAGTATACATTTTGATTGATTAATTTTTTTTCAGGTTCTATAAACAGCTTCTTAAATCATACCTTCCACCTCTTGTGAATGTTGTCCAGGCCCTTGAATAGAACAATATCGAGATAAAAAAAATAAAAAAAGTTGACCGATTCTTTCAACCGTTGACGAAATCTTACTGGTCACACACACGCAAACACACACACAAAAACATACACACGTAACTGGACAAAGTGTCTCAAAAATCAGCCATGTGACATCATAAAAATGAGGGATTATCCATCTCTTTTTTAGGGGTTTTCTTTTCCACTTCTTCTGTCATCTCATGTTTATGACGACACATGGCTGATTCTTGAGACACTTTGTCCAGTTTCCATACACACACTATTACAAATACTTTGTTTTTCTAAAAGATTGTAATTATATAAAATCTGTGGTTCATCTTAATTATGAATTTTTATTTGTAATAAAAACAATATAAATTTTGACCATAATGCATTTATTTAATTTCAAGTTTATTGTAAAGCTAGGCAGCCGCAAAACGTGCGACCATAATACGCAGCACACCCGTTCGTTGTCAGGAATTCATAATTTCCAATCTTAGGCTACCCCTGCCTCATAGCTAAAGACGTTAAAAAAAGTTCCTACTGCTGCATGTCAGGTGTTGTTGTAAAGGGAAATCATTACCAGGCAAAGTTAAGACTTCTTGACACAGATTTTGATATCAAAGGGTTGGTTGTCTGTAAGATTTGGTTACGCAATCATGCACTTCTTAAGCAAGATTTGATTCAGAGATAAGACCGAAAGGAGTATCCCGTTCTTTGAAGGTTACAAGCGGTTAGGCAGCCGCAGAGTAATTACCCAATGATGATAAACAAAATTACTGTAGAAATAAATTATTAGTTGAAACGTTTGGACACTGCTAGTTTCAAACCAACGACGAAGCCCAATCTGTACAACTTTTGTACCACTTTTGACGTCATATTTTCCATCTCTTTTTTAGGGGTTTTCTTTCCGACTTCTCCTCTCATCTGACACATTTTATGACGTCACAGGGATCAAAATGGTGCAAAAGTGGAACAGATTGGGTTTCGTCAAACCAACCAATCAAAATAAATGACAAATACCCGAAGTTTTTGAACAAACGAAAAAGATATTGTGGTTACAAAACTTTGGGTACCAGTGTAATTTACAGTCCTATGACCTCTATCTCTCTGCAGTTCGCTGTCTAGAAATTGTCGGGTGTCGAGCTCTTTATTCTATGTGTTATTAAAGTGTTTAATTAGCATATTATATTTTGATTAAATGTATAGTTGCATAAAACCACACATTATTCACATGTAATTAAAATATTTTAAGTGCAAGATGTCATAAGTTTAACAGTTAATTTACCTAAATTAGAAAATAAATAAATACTTATTTAAATACTTAAATCAAGGAAACTAATCCAAAAAGATGGACTTTAAGTTTGAGGTCTTAAAAAGACTTAAGTTATATAAACTGCAAAAAACTTCTTTGGTGTATTTTTCCTTTATTAATAATATCCTACACTTTAAGTTTAATAACAATTGTTTAAATCACTACACGAACAAATCTTATCTTGAAATTTAAAAAAGAAACCCTTTAAAAGCCATCACATACTCAAATTAGCTTATTACAGTTTTTTTTTTATAATTTTAGACTTAGTAATCATAAACTATTTTTAAAATAAATTTGGCAATCTAAAGCCTTGTCAAAATATCGTCTTTACTATGAAAATATGTAATAAAATGAGATAAAGACATAACATTGAATTACGAAGTAAAACCTATGTATTGTATATATTGAATATGTAGAAAATTGATGTATCCAACCCTTTAACCCAATTCCATCCTCCTCCTCCTGGATTAACGAACTGACCAATAATGGAGGTTGATATTAGCAGCTTAAATTGAAGACGAATTTTCCCATGTCAATATATCGACGAATTCTATATTCATTATGTATAGTAGGATAAAGTAATTAAATGATTGAGTTTTATTTTTCAGTTTTTTAGGACTACTTATTAGTTCAGTGATCATTTTAGGCAATATTTGTGGGATTTAATCTAGAAATTCTAAAGATGATATTTGGGGGAGGGGGTTGGTAATAATAGGGCCAAAAACCCTACATCCCCCCTAAAAATGATAAATTAAAATAGTTTATTACATCCTCCTAATTTTCTCTTTCTTTTTCTCACTTATCTTTTTCTAAGTCTCTCAAAAGTGTGCCTCATATTTTAATTATATTTTAACATACAGTGTACACATCGCATAGAAACGTCCTTAATATAAAAAAGATTTAATTTTTTGCAGGTCTTTTCAAAATCTTCAATAAAGAAAAGACTATTTTTTACTTAGTTTTGTTTAGTATTTTGTTATACCAAGATTTATAATGAAAAATAAATTACAAAATTTTCTGTGTTAATGAACTTTAATTCATAATAAAGTTTACTTTTATAATTTTTCTTTGTTTTAAATCTTTAAGTTGCTGGTTATTATAGTCAGAAATAAAGGGAGAAGCAAAGAGATTAAATATTTGTTTTTGATGTATGTAAAATGTAAATATATAGTTATAGCAGGGAGGAAGGGGTTATTGGGCTTTTTATTACACTAGTCCCCAAAGTTTTATAATAAAGTTTATTTAATTGTTGGCTGAACAACTTTGTGGACTTTTATTAATTTTAATTTATTGTTTCAAGTTTAATGTCCAAACGTTTCAACCACTAATTGTAAACTACAGAAAATGTAATTTTGTGTATCATCATTTAGGATGTACATCAATTTATCGGACATTGTCTTATCCATTTCGATCCTGAATTAAAGCATAAAAATGAATTAAAAATCCCTAAAACATTTGCTCAATTCATTTCATTTTGGTGCAACGCCTTGTTGTAATAACAGCCTTTTTTCATCCCCCCTCCCAAATATTATTTTATTTTAGATTTAGTTGTTCTTGCAGGCTGCAGCCAGCTGTGTTCGAGTTTATGAAAATCCTACTAAACAGCTTATATTCCCTTGCTTTAGCTGTGGCATCTGTTTTTTTTTTAGATTGTACCTATTTAGTATAATTTAATCTGCTAAACTAAACTGCCAAAACTTTGAATTAATTCGACTATTAAAGCATTTGAATGTGTGTCTAAAGTTCATTTACAAATCTCTAAATTTGATTATGATATTTAGATGTGCTGAAAATGGATTGCCTATTTCTTCACTAATTTCCAAAGTTGTACAGCAGATAACCTAATTATTGCAAACGCTATTTTCAGCTACTTCGGTCAAAGGGAAAAGCGATATAATGTACAAACGATTTATACATTATACATTCATAATTTTAATTTTTCAAATTTTTTTTTTTTTTGACGTTTGAAGCTCTTTTAGCTAGAAGTAAATATTGATATAGGACGCGGATGCTAGGTACACTTTCGGAAACTAAAATTCAGTACATCGATATTTTGTATGTATATGTGAAATGTTCCTATAAATCTGGTAATTTAAATACAATAGCAATTTTCTTTATGGCTTTTGGTGCAATAAATTGAGACGTTAAATATGGCTTGTGTTTGTTTTTGTCACTTTCTTTAGAAATTGTGGGGATTTCAAATGAATAATTAATAAGAAATTGGGAAGAGGTTGAAACTTATTGTTATAAGATGGGTAGTCAAAAACAAATTAAAATATTTGGGGAGTTTTATCTCCCCCATAGGAAAATTTTGCCAAAAAACCATTTCTGATTAAACTTACTCTTGCTAAAATATAATATTTATGCATTTTATATAAACATCCAGCTAAATATAGTAGATATAATATATCTAGATGGCCAAACTGGCCTCAAAATCCACCAAACTTTTAAACTAAAATACTAGCAGACAAACAACATTGTTTTTAAACGCGAAGATTTTCTATAAATTTTCAACAAATTTACTTATAATTTTGCTTCGACTGTTATACATTTATATTCTGATTATTCAGTTCTGACAATCTACAAGTGTTAATGTTCGTTTGTCCAACCGTTTCAGAGCTTCGCTTTTATGGATGTTCTCATCCTTGTTTTGTTATATACGATCCAATCAATCATGTAATACTAAAAAACGAAAGTTTCAGACAATATAATTTCTTGAAAGCTTAATTTATCCTAAGAAATTCAACTATTCATAGCTAACTTATTTTATGTTTTATTATGTGCTTCACACTATACGATGAAAGAAATTTTTATACGTTATAATTTAAATAAGAAAAGCTTTATTTCAGAAATGCTATTTATAGATGACTAATATAATGCTAACGATCTGAAAAAAGCATTCATTTTCCTTATAAAATATGTACACATTTAAAAATAACAGAGCCTGATTGTTCTTCAACTGTTATTCTATCGGTTGATTTAGAGAGTAGATCTCTATATTATCTCTATACTAAATACATATCTGTGCTTAGGGCGTGAATTATGATAATTTAGCCTAGTTAGACTTGTTAAATAATTACTTCATAATTGTTCGAAATATAATTATATACATACACGAGAAGGAGGGCTTGGCAGTTGTAGCAGCAGCTGCAATATTTTCAATAGCTACTGCTATTGAAGCCTTTTATAGTACCTACAAAACAATGATGTCAAACAATACAAATGACCAATTATAGGCCAATACACAGACTAAAATACCAAATGCAGGCCAGTGTACATTTTAATTGACCAATGGTAGGCCAGTATAACGTCATTTTTTGTATGCACTACAAAATGTTTTGCTGCTCTTACTTAAACTGCAAAACTTTACCACAGTTAAAGGTCACAATCCGCTGAGCCATCTTAAACATGAACAACTGCCGAGCCCTTGTTCGCTGAAACCAAAACAATACAAAAACTACAAAAAGAAAGCTACACAAAGTTAAACCAGTTATGGATTTCAAAAATGTTTTATAGTAGTAACTAGAAATATAATTTAGGATTAATATTTAACCCCTAAAAAAAGGTAAAGGAGTTTTTTTTTAATAAAATCTGCGATATTATGGCCTTCAATATAATAATCTTTAAAATAATTTGTCTTGGCCGATATGATCATTTTGTCAAGGCTCGGCAGCCGTAGCCCCAGCCACCCCCACCGTAAGCCACACCCAGCCACAGCCAATATCAGTCTCAGTCACAATTTTTAGCCGCAGCCGCTTATCCAAAGGCGCAGCTGCTGACCTGTTATTTTTTATAAAACCCACATATAAAAGAATTGACTTGTATTACATAAAAAAAATGTGTAAAATATAAAATGTACATATATGTGCGTCTGTTCTTTTTAAGACAAAATACTATAGACTTGATGTTCTTCTGATTGGTAAATGGATTCGTACATGTATCTTTCAATAAAGTATCAACTTATATAATTAAGTTTCTGACAGACGTACGGAAAAACAGACACACATATCAAAAAGAATCTATGCACCAAAAAGAAAGATAGATATCTCTAAAATTATATTTGGTGCTTACTATTACCATAAGGCACTTTCATTAAATTTAGTCACGAACTTGGACCACTAATTTGCTGGATTTTATAGCTTCAAAATTCTTAAACCAAAATATTTTACTTTTTAAAATAATTTTTTTTGCTTAGATTTGCATTGTTTGAAATTTAGATTTGTTCAAAAATTATTTTAAATTGTTGTATATGTACATATTTTTGTATAATTCTACTGTAGTTCCCCTGAAATATCATGAACCATACAATTGACCAATTCTTTACTTTCCCATTATACTAATTAAACTTTTATTACCTTCCATGTTCCTCTCCCTCCCTCAGCCTTTCTTTCGTTGTAATCTTTCTTTTATTCCCTCTCTTTTTAATACTTTTTTCTTTTTTTGCTACAAATTGTTGGAAATTTCCCTACATAATTATAGACAACTGAAGACGCCCCCTCCACCCAAAAAGGACATTTCAGCTTTTTAAAAGGATAGTGGGTATAAAAACACCGCTTTGGACGTCCTTTGCCCCATAATTTTTAGATAAATTCAAGGAAAAAAGGGGTGGCAGTAGGGGAGTTTTTGTAAAAGTGCTTCCTACACCCCCTTAAAAGTTACGATTATACCTTATCCATATGGGGCTTAAATCTGCGTTGTCCTAATCCTGTGGGGCTACCATGTTCCTTATATAACCTAATTTAACCTAACTAAGGGTAAACACTAACATGATTACTTTTATGAAAAGCAACCCCCACTTATTTCAAAACTAAGGAAGTGGGTTTCTTTGGTCGCCAGGCATTTTATGGGAAATCGTTTCTTTCCCTTTCTTTGTTGTTTCTCCTTCCATACTCCGTCACCTTTACTGGTTCTTTCGCTTTCCCACCCTGTAACCTTCTTTTCTACCTCCCTCCTCATATCGTTCTCTCTCTCATTAACCCCCCTCTCTTTCTCTTTCTCATTGTCTCCCAGCATAAAGGAAGGGGACATAGGGCTGTTTATTACACTAGTCCCCAAAGTTGTAATATAATATTTCTTATTCGTTTGACTTTGAAACTTTTTACTGAATTTCAAATGGTTCTTCATTCAGTTGAGTGTCCAAACGTTTCAACCTTTAGTTCTAATTTGCAGAAGGAGTAATTTTGAGAATCATCATTAGGGATGTACAGCAATTTATCAGGCATTGTCTTATCCATTTAGATCCCTGGTCTCTCAGTCTTTCTCTCTCTTTCTTCGTGTCTCCCATTGTCTCTCTCTCTCTCTCTTTCTCTCTCTATCTCTCTCTCTCTCTCTCTCTCTCTCTCTCTCTCTCTCTCTTTCTCTCTCTGTCTCTCTCTCTAATTCTCTCTCTGTCTGTGTACTGACGGAATCATGCAAAACCAAGTAAATATTGAAAGCCAAGTATATTGACGCATAGTTATTCTAGGATCCCAACCAAAACAACGTCTGCTATAATGTGAATTTTATGACAACACAAAAATATTTCATAGTTAGCTGTTATAATTAAATTTATAGTGTTTATTTATATTATATCAAAAAGTATAATTACTAATTTAAAAAAAAACATTGTGAAGCAAAAGTTATATTTTAAAATATTTTTGAATATTGTTATTTATGATGGATTAACCAATATTATTTAATTAGATTATAGTAGATTCATATTTAATGAAATACATATAATATCTTTCTTATATAAGACTAGCGGCTGTTCCCTAGCTTCTAGGAGCTATGTATTCGAAGGGTAGGGAAGGAGAAATGTAGCCTAAACCCATCCCAAGACTTAAATCTAATAATCAAATATCCTAAAACTATCAAGGGACTTATGTGAGGCTTTCCTAAAATAGAGATCTTAATCGGTTCAGTAATCATCGAAGCTACAGAAAAATATCCTCAATACTTATATAAAATATAGGATAATAACAATTTTATATCCATTGAAATATAAAAAAAATTATTAAACACTCTAAAAATTTATATGAATTCTTAGAGTGCTAGAAATGGGCCTGATTATGGATGATATCCAGAGCTCACAAGATACACAGGTTAGAAATGATAGAATTGTCAAATTGACCTCAAACTTTGTACGGTAAAATCTTGTCAGCGTAGCAACTCTATATTTTATAACTCATACCTTCATTTTGTTCTTGTAAATTTTGAAATGCTAAGTAGCGGAACAAAATGTCTCACAAATCAGCCATGTGACGTCATAAAAATTAGGGAGATGAGAGGAGAAGTGGGAAAGAAACCCCCTAAAAAAGATATGGGTAATCTCTTATTTTTATGACGTCACATGGCTGATTTTTGAGACAATTTGTCCTGCTACAATGCTAATAGAAAAGTAGAATAAAATTTTAATGTATTATTAGATATGGCAGTCTTTAGTAATTATAATTGGAGGTCCAGGTTGTTTGATATTTTGTTACTATTTAGAGTTCTCCTGGTAGGAAGGGAAGTGGAAACAGATGGATTATCAGGTATTTATAGAATGGCATGCTGCAGTTGTTATTAAATGAGAATATTCACTATATAATTTAAAAGTAAAAAGTTAGAGCTAATAAATATTTTAAAATATTATATCCTCCTAAAAGGAGCGAAGTAGCCGAAGCAATATCCACCTTATTTTACTGGAAGCTCAAAATAGTAGAGATATCTGCTGCAGCAGGCTGAATTTATGATGGAACTTTGGGATAAATATCGCTCAATTATGATATTGTATCATTTCTTTCCCCTCTACAAAATTTTACACCTAACCAAAATTCTAACAAAGGAAGCCAATACACAGACTAAATTACCAATGGCAGGCCAGTTTACATTTTTAATTGACCAATGGTAGGACAGTATGACGTCATTTTCTTTAGGCGCTATACAAAGCTTCCTAACTAAGACTTAATTATCAAAATTAATGTTTAAAAATCTAGACGTGAAAACAGCGCTGGCGGTGAAATACCGGTGAAACAGAACAGATGCACCTCCATCTCCATGAAGACGTACAAGCCCCACCTGATCAGCGAGACCAGACGGAGGCTGGAGGACCTCTGCAGAGACCTGGTGGTCAACAACGATCACATTCATGTTGTGGAGATGAGATTGAGAAATGCAATTGCCCAGGGAAATTAAGATTTATAGTGAGAACAATTTTAACAAGAAAAAAACTAAATGATAAAACCGCAATGCATTTAGTGCGATTTATATTTTTTTGTTTGGTTAAAAATATTTGTAAGAGTTTTATTGTCCTTTATCGATAACTGTCATTTACGCCTCTAGAGGCACGTGAGGGTAGGGGGGCGGACGAGGCATTACCCCCATCCCATTTAAGTTTTAGTTTTAAAAATAAAAAGTAAAAAAATGGAAAGAGCTACATTTTAAAGGAGGACCACATCGGTTCAGCGGTTACCAAGATCCTTCACTACAGACATATAGACAGACAGACATCATGTTACATTTACACAAGGATATAAATTTAAGGTTTTGTATCTCTTAAAATCTCAAAAACAACTGAACTTAAAGCCATGGTTAAATATTTATTAAGGCCGTTTGCATATTTTTAGTTTTTAAGAATCAGCATGACGTCCAATGTATAATATTAGATAGACAATGACAGCACTGGTATAATATACGTTTATTCTTTCATATTTTACATTGTTAAAATATATAAAGATAAGGATGACAACACCCATACAAGCGGAGCTATGAAAATAGACGAACGAAAATTTAAAGTGTCAGAACTTAATAAGCAGAATGTAAATTCATTAAAATTTTTAGGGCTTGACTATAGAGATTCTTTGATTATACCATTGTGCCTTGTTGTCCTGGAAATCATGATAATTATATCACATAGAAAATTGGTGACTTTCTAATTCGTACCTTTTCTGAAATGGTCAAGCAATGTTTTAAATCGATAGGACAATTCTAACACGCCCAGATTAACGATAATTGCGGACGGATAAACCCTAATTAAAGAAAAGTTTCCCTATAAAAAAAATGTTAATTTTAAAATGTCAGGGGCTAGACAAAGAACTTCACAATGAGGTGATTATTATTATTTTTATGTATTGTTCAACATTCATATTCTTTACATCTTAAATTTAAACAAGGATCAACATCATCCATAATTAGTGCAGATAGGAGTTTAATTTTCTATAATTTATTATCTTTAAGTAAAAGATTTTTAAGAATTTATAAATAAATGCAAATAGTAGGTTACTAAAAAATTATTTAAATATTATGCGTCTTCGAAGGCCTCGAACAATTGAAAATTTATGATAAAAAAGACAAAAGTTTTTGCCTATTCTATCTTATTATATAGAATAGTAAGGTTTTTTTTTATGTCTGTAGCTTAAGATTTTTTCTCGTATTTATTTGAATCCGGTGGATAGGAACCGGTTCTCATGAATACGAAAAAACTATGTCTAGCATCGTATTAAAGGGTGAGTAAAAAAATGCGTAGATTTATAAAATTCAAATTGCACGGCTTGTGTTAATAGTAGAAAAATGTTACGCATACCATTAGAACCGATAAGAAGTCTATTTTTTGGAAATATAAGAACGATTCCTCTGCTACGTATAGTTAGGGAGCTATGTGTTAAAATGTCCCTAGGTGCCTAGAAAACTAACTATAAATAAAACCTCCCCTAAAATGAAGTTATAATAGTTATTTCTTTCATCGTATTATAAACTGCTTTCTACGAATATAAAAATATACAATCATAAGATTAAAACCAGTTTTTTTAAGCCCGTGCCTTCGGCACCTCGGGGCTAAAAAACTGGTTTTTATCTTATAATTGTACATTCTATATCCGCGGAAAGCCGTTTATAATACGATGAAAGAAATAACTATTATAACTTCATTTTAGGGGAGGTTTTATTTATAGTTAGTTTTCTTCAACCTTTTGAATACAGAAGATGCTAGGGCCAGGGGGGCGTAACTGCTAGTATTATTAAAAACCAACAAATAAAGAGAGGTCATAGAGGAGCTGCTTTTCTTAAAGAATAGATCAAAGCATTATAATCTTATGGGAAAGTTGTAAGAGTTTTATAACTATAACTATGGGATAAAAGTATTAATATATGGTTAACATGTTATAAAGTTATGTTTATATTTAATTTTTATGAATCTTATTTTGTTTTTATAACTATCGCTTTATTTCTGCTG
Organism: Acartia tonsa; assembly: GCF_053477335.1. Lineage (NCBI taxonomy): Eukaryota > Metazoa > Arthropoda > Copepoda > Calanoida > Acartiidae > Acartia > Acartia tonsa. Next base: position 49,525,978 of record NC_137263.1, on the reverse strand, counting down.
TTTTGTAATGTGAATTTAAACAATTTCTCGGTTTTTATTGTTTTTTTTTTACTTTTAACTCTTTGTTGGATAAGATATTTTATTCTGTTGTCAATCTATTCTTTAACACGCAGGTCATTTAAAGCTTCGCTTCACTAGTTCAGATTCTCTCTCTTTTACATTGACTGAAATATTTTGTAGTTTTGTTTTGCACTCAATTATGCTTCTTGTCTGAATGTTTTTATATTATTTTATTTATCTATAGCTGGATAAAGTGTCTCAAAATTCAGCCATGTGACGTCATAAAAATGAGTGAGATGAGAGGAAAAGTGGGAAAGAAAACCCCTAAAAAATAGATGGATAATCCCTCATTTTTATGACGTCACAAGGTTGATTTTTTGAGAAACTTTTCCCAGCTACTTTTATTTAAAATCCAGCAAAACGTCAATATTTTATCATTGTTTTTATCAAACTTATGCGTCCTTTTTGTTCTTGTTTCTTCAGATAAAGCTCGACAAAAAGAGTAATTATAATTTTTTTTTATATTTTTTGGTTTGTCTTTTAAGAACTCGCTAGCCACTGAACCAATTGAGTTTTCCATTTGAAGAAAGCTTCAGATAGGTCCAAGGATAATGCTGTAGGCTATTTCATTTTTAAATTTTAAGTCATGTAATGGTTTTAGGCTACCCGAATCTTATCCTTTGTATACAACTAGCGGTTGAGCCTCTACCATCTAGGGGCTCTATATTCGAAGGGATATAGAAGGACATAAAAATATTCTAAAACCATACCCAGACTTATTTACAAAAAAAGTGGCCCAAAACCATCTCAGGCCCTATAAGAAGCTTCATTGTAAAGGCGAACCATTTTGGTTAAGCGACCAGCGAGATCCTTTACTACAGACAAAAAAAGCTTAGTACTTTATATAATAGGATATTCAGCCTTATATAATTTTAGCACAGTCTCTAGTATGAAATAATTTAGGCGAGTGTAAAATGTTACCCCACGTACGTGCGAAAGCTGCCCACAGGGAAGGAGCAGGGCAGGTTTCTAGCCCTGGACCTGGGAGGTACAAACTTCAGGGTGCTTTGCATTGACATCAGGTAAAATTTAAAGGTGCTTTCCCTCAAAGTGACTGTTGAGCATTAAACCAACCTCATGTAAATAAATTGAAACTCTGAAATTATTAAGTAATACATAGACGTTATTTCTATTATTTTCATTACAAAGAAGTTGTATCAACTTTTTTGCTTTTTATTTAAGATAGCTAGCAGGTCCTTTCAGTAAGTAGTAGATGTAAAATTTTTCATAGAATTCAGATATGCAATCGGTTTTTTGTAGACCTCTTATTTTTTAAGTAATTTAAGTTTTTAAAAAAAATAATTAAGTCGGTTTTAAGGTACTAAAACGCAACAAAATAAAAGAAGAAAATGGCCAGTATGAACAAAAATAGTAAGATCTTTAATTTGACACCTTACTTTTAAAATTCTGTTGAGTAATTATTGAAAAAATCTATTTTTTTAACCTTGGTTTAATATAAACTTTAGACCTAAATATTTTCTCAAACAGACATAAAAAACATGGGTTCATATATACCTTTAGAATCAGAAAAATATTACGAATCTATTCTAAGCAAAATTGAAAAAGTTTTATAAAACTATAGTAAAAAAAATAAGTTTATTTTAAGAATCATAATTTTCGGCTTTAAAGGGTTAGCTTAAACCAAACCTGAAAAAAACCTAAACAAAAGACAATGCAATGTAGCAGATATTTTTTAAACACAAGAAACAATAATGTATTTTTAACTGCATTGTTTTGAAGTTTATAAACAGACTGATGCATATTTGTTCATAATTTTTCATTCTTTACATGTTCTTTAATATCACTATATTTATTGTAGTATCTATTGTATATATTGTATGAACGTTCTCCTTTTTTTCTGGCAATTCTATAGGTTAATTTTATAGATTAAGCTTCCCGATTCGTCAATTTTTGCGATTTGTGATTGGCTAGTTTAGTAGTTACAATTCTTAAAATAACTTTTTTATTTTTTCTATTTTTTATTACAATTTTTTTAAACTTTTTCAATTTTGCTTACAATGGATTCATATTATTTTTCTCATTCTAATGGTATATATGAACCAATATTTTTTATGTCTGTATGAGAAAATATTTAGGTTTAATGTTTTGATTAAACCGAGGGTAAAAAAATAGATTTTTTCAACAATTACTCAACAGAATTTTAAAAGTAAGGTGTCAAATTAAAGATCTTACTATTTTTGTTTATACTGGCTATTTTCTTCTTTTATTTTGTTGCGTTTTAGTACCTTAAAACCAACTTAATTATTTTTTTAAAAAACTTAAATTACTTAAAAAATAAGAGGTCTACAAAAAACCGATTGCATATCTGAATTCTATGAAAAATTTTACATCTACTACTTACTGAAAGGACCGGCTAGCTATCTTAAATAAAAAGCAAAAAAGTTGATACAGCTTCTTTATAAATATTTAAGTTGTTAAGAATCAAATTACAATTGCGTAATTCAATCAATAATTTTCATAATTTTAAGTATACAAAAATAGTTATTTGATAACAAAAACAAAATATTTTTAGGGGGATTTCATATTTATGTGTAAACCGCAAGAAATTAATTTTCTTTTACCCCAAAGTTTGTAATTGATTCATTAGCTGTTAGTTGGATTTTGTTTGTATGGGTGGAAATCCTTCCTAAAAAATGTGAAGCCAACGAATGAGAATAAATTATCATTAATATAAAACTTTGGAGACTAGTGCAATAAAATTACACAGCTCCCTGTCCCCCCTTTCTCTCTCTGAGATGTGCTGTATGAAACCAACTAACATTCCCTATTATTTAGGGAGGGCCATTTCTCTATGAAATCTGAAATCTACAACATATCAGAGAAGCTTATGCTTGGTCCTGGCGTAGACCTGTTTGACTACATAGCCTCCTGTCTGGCAACATTCATCCAGGACAACAATCTGGGTGACCATCCCCTCCCGCTGGGGTTCACCTTCAGCTTTCCGGTCAAACAAGAAGGGTTGGCGAAAGGTAAAAGATTTTTTTTTTAAACATGATGAACAATGAAGTATCCTTTTAATAAAGTAAAATGATCTCTTTTTGTTTGTTTGTGTGTACCGATGGATCTTGATAAATCTAAGAAACCCAAGAAAATCGCCCCTTGAAAAAATCAACCCCCCCCCCCCTCCAAAATTTTTCTTTTCAAAACTTCAATATCTAAAATAATTATGAATAAAAAATCAAGTGCTTCTTTTTAAGCGTAATTATTTTCTATTACGTCTGCTCTATACTGTAAATGTTATACCTTTAAAAAATACTAGGAAGACTAGCTCAATGGACGAAGGGGTTCAAATGTTCTGGAGTAGAAAGTGAAGATGTTGTGCAACTACTGAAGGAGGCCATCGGAAGACAACCTGGCCTCAATATTGATGTGTGCGCTATTCTTAATGATACTACAGGTTTGTTTATCTGTTATTACTATACTAAGGACGAGGTTCTACTTTGTTTAAAAATAATCGTCCACGGACCTTTAAAAACCCAAAAGAAAATAAACCTTTTGATTAAACGTCCTTTGTCTGGAAGTTCTAACGTCGTATGGTAATGAGTTGCCATCTCAGGCATTAACAATACTTTTAATATCACTGTCACGCGTTAGGTACCATTTTTAACCTCTTTAGTATGATGAAAACTTGAATAATGAAATCAATACCCTAAGGATCTAACTTAATCTTTTTAGAGCCTCTAACGATCTTTTTTCTATAAATTCTAAAAAAAACATATTCATGTTTAGGGACTTTAATGTCATGTGCCTGGAAAGAACCTCGGTGCAAAATTGGATTAATCTTAGGTTTGTATGTTTTAAAACTTTTTAATCTCCATTGGCTTCGCTCTAAAAAAATCGGTCATGGAAAGAAAACGAAGTAGCGGGTTTTGTCGTATTTCCAAAGTAGCTTTTCTCCCATTTCTAGCCCCTGCGGGGCCAATTGCCTAACGAACTGACACTGAAAATAAATTGAATATTTGCTGTATAAATGTTTAGACTTAATAGGTAGTATACATTTATTATGAAGTATGGCTTCGAAACCGATTGATATCCGCTGGATTATAACCGGTTCTCAGTCATATACAAATACTTGTATAGCATGGTATTACAGATCGACAATTTTTCACGAATATTAAAATAAAAAGCTTAAAACTAATACCAGTTGTATTAGCCCGTGCCTTCGGCCACCCTGTGTTAACAAAACTGGTAATAACCTGTTCATTTTTCTTTTTGATATCCACGGGAAGCTGTTTAAAATTCGATGCGATAAAAAAATACTATTATTGTTTAGGAACTGGCACAAATGCGTGCTACCTGGAGGAGGAGAGTAAAGTGGGGACCTTGGGTACCAGCGACACCACCAGCACGGGGGACATTATCATCAACACAGAGTGGGGCGCATTCGGGGACAAGGGAGAGTTAGACTTTATCAGGACAAAGTGGGATCAACAAATTGATGAACAGTCATTAAATCCGGGAAAACAAACCTTTGAGAAAATGATTAGGTAAACAGCTAATTCAAGAGACTGCTGATTTAGCCGCCTTTTTTAAAAAGGCGTCTGGCAGTTAACAAAGCATTTTTCGTTTACATTAGCCTTTATGTTTTTACATACAGTTTACATACATGTCCTTTTGTTATTAAGGACTTCCAAAATCTTTCTTATCTCTCTCTCTCGCTCTATCTCCTATCCTATCTATAATTTATCTTTGATTTATTGAGTCTAAGGATTTAAGGAATCAAACATGAAGTTAAATACTAATTTTGTTTTGATTCAAAGTTCAAAATAGAGAATATTCATAATTTTATTGGTAGAAATATTATTATTTTTTTAGTGGAATGTATATGGGTGAGCTAGTTCGGTTGGTTTTAGAGGTAGGTTAAGTTTTATTAAAAATTCTTTTATTAAATTTATTTACTTACCATCGAGGTTCTGTGATTTTTGTATTTCAGTTTTTAACAGTTCTATTATAAACGTGACGATTATGTCTAAAAGATTTTTAAAAATCAAATAATATGACCAAAAATAATGTTTTAGTGTCCTTTGATAATTTTACTAAAATTTACAAAAATATGTTAGTGCAATTTTAAAATATAATATACTAGCTACTATGCCCCTTGCATCGAGGGGCTTTAAATTAAAAGGGATATAACTACTATAATCCCTAGATTTAAATCTAAAATAAAGTAGCCTAAAACCATCGCAGAACATGTGTGAAGGCTACCCAATCGGTTTAGAAGTTATTGAGATCTTAAGCTTCAGACAAAACACCGTACTAATTTATATAATAGGAAGGATATGTTTTTATCAATATTAAGAAATGTAGAATAAAACCTTTTAATCTTTTTATAGGATCTTGTGCGAGAAGAACTGATTTTTCAAAACATGAATACAATCCAACTACAGCAAAAGGGAGCTTTTCCCACCAGGTTTCATGTATTTCAGTTTTTATGGTTGAATTGCATTTGGTATTCTGTGTTAGGGTTAATAAAAATGAAAAATAAGTTTCTTTACCACAAAAAGCTTAATTTGGTAGAATATTATACTAAAAAATAGGACCAAAATAAAATTTCCATTATTAGGAACTAAAATGATTTAGGTTTCTTTCTGAGATAGAAGCTGATGCTGTTGGTCATTATGACAGGTATGCTGTATGCACATTAAATTATTTGATACTTCCCAATAGTTGGCCATTATGACAGGTATAAACATTCCTTCATATTTCCCAAAAGGATAACAAGGGGTGCCTTAAGATTTTCTCCATAAAACTACAAAACTTTTTTAACACCTGGCTTAGCTACTGGTATTCTTACAAGGTTCATAAAACTCATATTAGGCTCATTTTTTCCTCTCAACTGCACATAATCTTTTTAAAAGCGAAGCTTTTCTATAATTAGGGTCGGTCCGTCCGTACGTCCGTAACGGATAGCTTTTTTCGTTATTTTAGGCATGTTAGAATTGTCCTATCGATTTCAAACTTTGCATAGTGATTCCTGTAGAAGTTAGGTACGAGTTAGAAAGCGTAGCAACTCTATAATCTTTACCAGAATGTCCGTACGTCCATTTTAAACATGTTGATTTTTTTTACATTTTTGACAACGAATTTGTATGTGACCTAATTATCCGATTGGTCTGATTTTTGGTATACTGATTCCTGGGACAACAAAGTATAATGTAATAAGCGAAGCAATTCTTTAATCAAGTCCTATAAATGTAAGTATGTCCATAAACATTATCCTGAATCATGCAGTTTTTCAACAAATTTACTTACAATTTTGCTTTGACTCTTATACATTTATATTATGATTATTCAGTTCTGACATTATACAAGTGTTAATGTCCGTTTCTCTTACCGTTTCAGAGCTTCGCTTTTATGGATGTTGTCATCCTTGTTATAATTACAATAACTTAACTTATCATTCTAGAATTTCTTCTACTTTCTGAGTATAAGATTTCCTTTCTGTAATCAACTGCAATTTATTGTACCTGAAACAGCAAAATCTCATGAATATCTTAGTATAGCTGTTGCTATACTAACTTTATTAAATTTCTAGATGTCGAAAAGTGTTGGGAGAAATAGGGTTGGCTGGCGCTTGTGAAGCTGATCTGTCTGCCCTGCGCTATGTCAGTGAATGTGTGTCACGCCGTGCTGGCTACCTGTGCGCTGCAGGTCTTACTGCTCTGCTCAAGAAAATGGACTACAAGGTGAGTGTGTGCGTGTCACTCCGTGCTGGTTACCTGTGCGCGGCAGGTCTTACTGCTCTGCTCAAGAAGATGGACTACAAGGTGAGGGTGTGTGTCACTCCGTGCTGGTTACCTGTGCGCTGCAGGACTTACTGCTCTGCTCAAAAAGATAGACTACAATGTGAGTGTGTGTGTTACGTCGTGCTGGCCTCCTGTGTGCGGCAGGTCTTACTGCTCTGCTCAAGAAGATTGACTACAAGGTGAGTGCGTTTGTGTGTCACGCCGTGCTGGCTACCTGTGCGCTGCAGGTCTTACTGCTCTGCTCAAGAAGATGGACTACAAGGTGAGTGTGTGTGTATCACGTCGTGCTGGCTACCTGTGCGCGGCAGGTCTTACTGCTCTACTCAAGAAGATGTACTTCAAGGTGAGTGTGTGTGTGTGTGTCACGTCGTATTGGCTACCTGTGCGCGGCAGGTCTTACTGCTCTCCTTAAGAAGATGAACTACAAGGCGGGTGTGTGTTTGTGTCACTCCGTTCTGTTTACCTGTGCGCGGCAGATCTTACTGCTCTTACAAGGTGTGTGTGTGTGTGTCAAGTCGTGCTAGTTACCTGTGCGCGGCAGGTCTTACTGCTCTGCTCAAGAAGATGGACTATAAAGTGATTGTGTGTATGTGTCACGCCGTGCTGGCTACCTGTGAGCCGCAGTTCTTTCTGCTCTGCTAAAGAAGATAGATTACAAGGTTAATAAGTGTGTGTCTCAGTCTTTGCTGGCTACATGTGTGCGGCAGGTCTTACTGCTCTGCTCAAGAAGATGGACTACAAGGTGAGTGTGTGTGTGTGTGTGTGTGAGTGTGTTAGTCATTACATGTGCTTTTAAAATACTTATTTCAAAATGATACATTCATGTATTACATAACATTTAAGAAAATTAAATTCAAGTAAAGTGATTATCAAATAATTTAAAATTCAGGATGTTGTGGTAGCAGTTGATGGATCCCTCTTCAGATATCATCCTCATTTCAGGTTATTTCTATTGTAAAGAAATTAGAAATACATAGACGATTCTTTCAATAAAAAGAAAGATATTAAATTATTTTTTTCAGGAATGTGATGCACTCTCGAGTAGCTCAGCTCATGGGAGTAGATTATAATCTGGATATCATGATGTCAGAGGATGGTTCTGGCAGAGGAGCTGCTCTGGTAGCTGCTGTTCTCCAGGTATACACATTATTATTATATGGATATCATGATATCAGAGTATAGTTCTGGTAGAGGAGCTGCTCTGGTAGCTGCTGTTCTCCAGGTATACATTATTCTTATATAGATATCATGATATCATAGTATAGTTCTGGTAGAGGAGCTGCTCTGGTAGCTGCTGTTCTCCAGGTATACATTATTCTTATATAGATATCATGATATCATAGTATAGTTCTGGTAGAGGAGCTGCTCTGGTAGCTGCTGTTCTCCAGGTATACATTATTCTTATATAGATATCATGATATCATAGTATAGTTCTGGTAGAGGAGCTGCTCTGGTAGCTGCTGTTCTCCAGGTATACATTATTCTTATATAGATATCATGATATCAGAGTATAGTTCTGGTAGAGGAGCTGCTCTGGTAGCTGCTGTTCTCCAGGTATACATTATTCTTATATAGATATCATGATATCAGAGTATAGTTCTGGTAGAGGAGCTGCTCTGGTAGCTGCTGTTCTCTAGGTATACATTATTCTTATATAGATATCATGATATCAGAGTATAGTTCTGGTAGAGGAGCTGCTCTGTTAGCTGCTGTTCTCCAGGTATACATTATTCTTATATAGATATCATGATATCAGAGTATAGTTCTGGTAGAGGAGCTGCTCTGGTAGCTGCTGTTCTCCAGGTATACATTATTCTTATATAGATATCATGATATCAGAGTATAGTTCTGGTAGAGGAGCTGCTCTGGTAGCTGCTGTTCTCTAGGTATACAATTAGAAGAATAAATCTACACTTATTATTATTACTATTTCAGGGTTCAAGCCAAGAGGAGACAAATACTGAATCTTCTCTGACTACAACTCTATCGAGTTGTGTCATTCATTAATAAATTTTATACAACTTTTGGGCATTTTAGAATTAGTATATACCAACCAATAACCCTTAAAAATTACCAACACCCATTAAAAAGGATAAAGATTTATAAATACAAAATATTTCAGTATTAAATTCAACTGTCGTGATTATTTATGATGTATTGTGATTTAATTATTTTATTTATCGGAGTAGAAAAACATGAATTACCCGAATTTTAGTTTTGAAAGCCTAATTGTATTAAAATTCATACCATAAAAAAGAAAACCTAATTATGATTCTTTACACAAAGTAAATGAGACTTTAAATGGATTTTTCGTTTCTATCTAATTTTAACCAATTTGGAAACTAAAAATGACAAATTTTATAAAAATGCAATTACATAAGAATTATTTATATTGTATCTTATATTTTTAATATTTAAAAATAAATTTGCATTTAATATTTATTGTACAATACTATATTTAAAAAACGAATTTCTTTAGTAAGAATGAGAATAGTTATTTCTCGTATCGTATTATAAACGGCTTTCCGCGGATATAGAATGTACAATTATAAGATTAAAACTAGTTTTTTTAGCCCCGAGGTGCCGGCTAAAAAAACTGGTTTTAATCTTATGATTGTACATTTCTATATTCGTAGAAAACTGGATATAATACGATGCTAGACATAGTTTTTTCGTATGGATGAGAACCGGTTCCTATCCACCGGATTCGAATGAATACGAGAATAGTTATTTCTCGTATCGTATTATAAACGGCTTTCCGCGGATATAGAATGTACAATTATAAGATTAAAACTAGTTTTTTTAGCCCCGTGGTGCCGAAGGCACCGGTTAAAATAACTAGTTTTAATCTTATGATTGTACATTTCTATATTCGTAGAAAACTGGATATAATACGATGCTAGACATAGTTTTTTCGTATTCATGAGAACCGGTTCCTATCCACCGGATTCGAATGAATACGAGAAAGATAATTACAGAAATTACATTCAGTAAAATTACAAATTACAAGTTCGAATGGGAAAGATAATTTTTGGCAATTACAAATTACATATTTTGGTTATTCTAATAAACCTTATGCCTTTCGATGCTCTAATATGACTAATTCGGACGGAAATAAATAACCAATTTTCAAATTGATAAATGACACTAGAGTATGATAGACATAGAATATATTAGATCATCAAAAACATTAGGTAATTTGCAAATGTACACAACAAATACTTGCTCATCAGAAATTAGAATGCACCACAAATAGTTACATTTTTTTGGCATGATGCATTGCATAATTAAAACAGAAGCAAAATCCTTTATTTTGATACGGACCTTAACGTCCCCCCCCCCCCCCTTTTAATTAATTATAATATTGTATCCCAACAGTGCGAGCACACCTCCCCCTCCCCCCGAAGGTAAAGAAAATTTATCTACAAGAAAAAAAAGGATTCTGCCAAAAATGGCTAAAAAAACATACATTATTTAAGCTGTTTATTACAAAATATATGAACCTGTTAAAAATATTGAAATATTGTTTATGAAATATATATTTTTATATGTATTCTTTTTTTTAATGTCAAGAGGTGTGACAAAACCCCCCTAAAATGAAAAAGAATGGCCTGCCTTCAAGGTTTACATGTCCTGTTAAAATTTCTGTGCACACCTCTTCATAGATAATTTTCTTTGGAAGTAACAATTAGAACTAAAAAAACAGTCGCAATTGTTTTGTTCTGACGAAAAAGTTGTAAGGCAAAAATATTTTCTTTTGATGAAATATCCCTTTATGTGTGTATACTATTGGTGCTTTCCTTGGGGGGGGGGGGGTTCAAACCCTGCTCGCTTGGAACGTTGAGAGAAATCACCATTTATTTAGATTTCCTTTGTAACCTCTACAAAATTCTTTATTTTGAAAGTTAATAATACAAATATTTTAGATAAGGAGTAAACCAATAGATGCTGTGGTTTTCTGGGAAGATTCATATATGTATGTCTTGAAATAGTTTTAGGTTATTTTCCCTAAAACATATCCTTTAAAAAGGCTAGGGGCAAAGCTGCTAGTGTACATGAATATACAATATACATATGTTTTTATATAATGTTAATATTTTTAACTGTTCATTTTATGTGAGTTAAAAATGGTTTATTTCATCACGTAAAAGGCGCCTACAGGCGAAAAAAACTAAATTCTCGAGAAAAGGGTGTGAAGCGTAATCAATTAAGATTTTACTTTATAATACATGATAAATATGTAAGATCTTTTTTTGAAGATTAAACAGTTAGAAAACAAAATATGAAATAAAATAACCAGATTTAATGATAAAAATTACAATATTTAAGACTATTAAAACAATCTAGGTATATATATAATTTTAATTGCAAAAAAACCCTAGTTATTAGGATATGTTTTAGACAAAACTTGGTAACAAAATAGAGTTTTATTAATTTTAAAATGTTAAAACGTTTGAGCAACTTTACTTATATGCTGGAATGAAATGAAAGATTTATTATTATAAATATTTTATTAAAATGCTCTAAACTATTATAAGCATCTTAAATCTTTTAAATTCAAATGAAATTGTGCGCCCTCGCATTCTCGCATCAAAAATATACATAATAAATACCAGGGATCTAAAGGGATAAGACAATGGCCGATTAATTGATGTACAACCCCCAATAATAGTACACAAAATCAACACTTTTGTAAATTACAATAAGTGGTTGAAACGTTTTGACACTCAACTTAATAAAACAACCACTTAAAATTCAAGAAAAGTCCGCAAAGTTGTTAAGTCAACGAATAAGAAAACGTTATTATAAAACTTTTGGGACTAGTGTAATAAAAAGCCCATGTGTTTCCACTCCCTCCCTGATAGATAAATACTCCTACAACATTCATTTCTACCATTTTGAGGAGCCCATTTCTGCGCAAGTCAGTCGTCTTTAGAATCTTGGAGTGAGCAGACCACTCCTCTTTCTTATCAGTAAAGCATCCAGGCCTATTTGTTAAGTGGCCTATACACAGGGCTGGTAGTAGTGGGTGTGTGGTTATTTCATTTTGTAAGCAGAACAATTACGGAACTGGATAAGGAAAAAGGTGAGAAAAACTTTAGGTTTTATTATAATTAGTCAGAAATTTCAATTGGTGTTAGATATTAGTGCAATAATTTTGTAAATATTTACAGTTTCACCTTTGAAAACAATTACACCGTTTGAAGATACTTGAATAAATGAATAAATTTTTTATGTAATTTTTTTGAAAGTTACATTTCCAGAGGAGGAGATGCAATTGGACCTAATTTACACCCCTGTTCTTTCCACATTTATTATAAGCTAACAATATTGAAATTTTATGCCTATAGGGTTAAGAAAGATAAATTCATAGGCCCATCTCTTTGTATATGATTTAACCAGTTGGAAAATAAGAAGAAAAAAATAAGAAAACTCGCCAAATTTTGTATGTATTATACTTATATTTTCATGGTATAAAATCTGTGGCAATTTTTATTCTGCGTTGCAAAACTAATGTCTATCATCAAACAAATTGGTGGATGCACTAATAGTTCTTTCATTAATCATTATTGCTTGCGCAATTTTTTTTAAGGTTTTTATTTTGGTCAAAAAAAATCCTAAAATTCAGATTCGTAAACAATTTAGAAGGTGTTTAATTTTTATTTATTTTTCTTTTTAAACTGCAGCCATGGTATTTTAGATTTTATTCAAAAAAATTTAATTTGAGACCATAGTTGATTGAAGACGATAAATGCATTTTTCATGACTTTTGTTTGTCTTCGGGGTGTTGATTTTAGAAAGCAGATGAAATACGGAATCATTCAAACATTTTTCAGTTGGGATCATGAAACCAGGCTCATTGTGTATAAATTATTCTAAAATTTTACAGTTAGGATCACGAAACTAAGCTCTGTGTCAAGTAATACATTCCTTTAACCCTAAAATTATAAATGCTGATGATTTCTCATTTTTTCATGGAATATTTTGAACGTAAGCCCATCTATTTTTTACAAATCAAATCGTTCAAAAGTGACAAAAAGTATTTTTAAATTAAGTTTTCCTAGTAAGGAACTTAATTTCGCGCTCCCGACTGAAAAGCTTCAGAGTCAATGGGTTTTGATTTTTCTTTGTCTACAAAGTTTTTATTTTTATTTGGCACTAGGTTCTGTCTGCTGATATCAAATAATGATATGGCTTTTTTTATTTAGAAAATGTATTTTACTAAATTAACTTAAAGGTTCTTAAAAACAATTGACTTTGTACATTTCTTTTTAATTAATCTTAAATCTTAATATTTGTACAAAGATTCACTCCTTCGCTCATGAGAGTTTTGAGATCTAAATCTTATTACATAAAGTTTTTTAGTCTGTAGCTTAAGATTGAGTTCTTCATTATGGAAGCTTTACATAGGTACCTGAAGGGTTTTTGGCTTTTTGTTTTAAGTCTTTGAGTGGTTTTAGGCTATTTTCTGCTTTCATTATCACTTTAAATACAGAGCTCCTAGATTATAGGGGCTTAGCCGCTAATAAACTAAAAAAAGGTGCCTACTGCTTCTGTATCAAACACGCATTGAAAAGCTTTGTCCGAAAACATTAAAAATGCGCGACTTACTTTTAGTGACAAATTTAATACAAATTTTTCACGTACATCCAAATTAATTGAAAACTAATTTGAAGTGCAAAACTCTACAAAAGCACTTGTTACCTAGTAAAATTATGAAAATGTGAAGAAATTTTATTATTAAAAAGCAGATCAACTGCATGCCAGGGTAGTTTTGAGCGTTGGTGTACGTTCTGATTATTGGAATCTACATATACAGGGTTTTTTTTTTAATAAGTTAAAAGTATTGCTTAATTTAACCCACTTGCCATTGACAGAAATTAATAATCTATATCTTAATTTCTTCATTGATGTGGGGCATTTTGCATAAGAAAAAAATATTTGGCGATTTTCAACAAATTCTGCCTTAAAAACCGGTTTTTCCAAAGTACCTATTTTTGGAAGATTTTTGGATCTTGACTAATTTAAAGAGTGTGCAAAAATGCGTACACTTTTAAAAATCAAATTGCGCGGCTTGTGTTTATAGTAGAAAAATGTTACGCATACCGTTAGAATTGTCATAAACTCTAGTTTTTGGAAATATATGTAACACATACAGGCTATTTGTAGTATAGAAGCTACATTGGAAAATGTGAGAAGTGTTGAAAATTTTAAGTAAGTTGTAACATTTAACCACGTAGCTCCTAAACTATACATCGCACAGGAATAATTCTTAAACATCTAAAAACTAGAGTTTATGACGATTCTAACAATATGCATAACATTTTTCTACTATTCACACAAGCCGCGCTATTTGATTTTTAAAAATGTACGCATTTTTGCAAACCCTTTAAATTAGTCATAATCCAAAAATCTTCCAAAATAGGTACTTTGGAAAAACTGGTTTTTAAGGCAGAATTTGTTGAAAATCGCCAAACATTTTTTTCTCGTGCAAAATGCCCTACATCAATGAAGAAATTAAGATAAAGATTATTGATTTCTGTCAATGGCAAGTGGGTTAAATTAAGCAATACTTATTAAAAAAAACACCCTTTATAAAACAGAAGACCAGCTTTATAGAAGTAATAATGTTTAATAGACTTGTGGAGACAGGCAATTCAATTTACTTTACAATCTACTTAATTATTCTATTTTAATGTTTAGAAACATGAAATTATTTAAGAAGTTATAGAATATTATTGCCATGAAGTTAAAGAGATATTTAAAATACCGCAAATGAACCTTTTTTTATTGCACCATAAAAATTATTTTTGCAATTGGAACTATCATTAGTAATATTTGCATTAATCAATTGATTCTTACCAACGTTTGCATTGTGCCTTCATGCAAATAAGAAATCTTATTGTTATTATGATCATATTAATCTGTTAATTTAAAATTTGTGGCTTTTTTGTAACACCTAGATATAAGATAGCCTGCTTTAGTGGTGAAGAGAAGAAGAACTTGTCTATACAAATATTTGATTGTCCATTGTCTGAGGCTTTCATTCATGTACATTATACATTATACATATATACAATATTTAATTTTATAACCGCGCTGTCGCTATATAAGGTTTTTTAGTTTTTACGAAATTTTATTTAAATATTCATATTTTACATGCTAACATGCAATATCTTAAATCTAAGTATGTTTAATTGCCATAATTGCTATAGTGAATGTCTGTCTGTCTGTCCATAACGGACAGCTTTGATTAATTCAAGCACATTCTAATTGCCCTTTCTATTGAAAACCATATATATTAGCTTTCATAGTAATTAGGGAACTTGTTAATGTGTAACAACATAATTTTAGTTTTGAAGGGCGAGTTCTAGGACTACGGCACCTTAATTCATTTTTTTTTTTGGGGGGGGGGGGGTAATCACCCACTTTTATCCCCCCCCCCTTTTGACGTCCATTGACAGAAACATAAAATATTTTATATTTTGAAAGTTTCTAAGATCCTACTTACAATATGAATGCCTCTAAAAGAAGGATTACTTTTTGAAAATTTAATTCAATGTCATGACCAAAACATCAAAGATGGCTAAGCGCTATTCTGATTTAAAACCATTTTTAAATATTTTGCTGGCATGTTTGGACAAAATTCAATGTTTTACACGAAAGATTATTTAGATAATATTATGATGTATACTTCAAAGATGAATATACGATAATACTTTATAACCTTTTAGTGGCTGCGCCTTAGCCTCTTGGGGCATCATTTATCTTTTTAAAAGCAAAGCTTTTCTATAATTAGGGTCGGTCCGTCCGTCCGTCCATCCGTACGTCCGTCCGTAACGGATAGCTTTTTTTCGTTAATTTAGGCATGTTATAATTGTCCTATCGATTTCAAATTTTTCATGGTGATTCCGTTAGTAATTAGGTACGATTTAGAAAACGTAGCAACTCTATAATCATTACCAAAATGTCCGCACGTCCATTTTAAACATTTTTTTACTTTTTAAATAACAAATTTTTATGGGATCTAATCATCCGATTGATCTGATTTTTGGTATATTGATTCCTGGGACAACAAAGTATAATGTTATTAGCGAAGCAACTCTATAATCAAGTCCTAAAAATGTAAGTATGTCCATAAACATAATCTTGTATAAAGCAGTTTGTTTCGGAACGCATGCCTTGCCGTTCTCGAAATCTTATCTCCAAGCCCTCCGAATGACCAACATAGCGAAGTTTACAAATGTGTATTTATTACCATGAAAACAGTGAGTCTAAAACAAAAATATAAAAATTAATTACATAATATTAATGGTTTATTATTTTTGTAAGATCGAGGTTGCGTGATTTCAATTTAATTAAAAATATAAAATTTCTAAAAAACTTTAAATTGGCACGAAACATATTAAATAGCATCAGAAATTGATAATTTTAGATTCAAATGATCAATAAAATTAAGGAAAATATTCGTATGTCAAAAGTTAGCAGTTAAATGGTCTATTTGTTGAAAAATTAATGTTTTAAATTTCTTCGTAAAAATATACCATACTACACTTATTATTAAGAATTAAAGATAAATTCTTACCACATATGATGTCAAACTAAGCAGGAAGGCTTATTTGAGATCTTCCACGGATTAGAGCGCATGTATATTCAACCAATACATTATTTTCATTTACGTAGCTCTTCACATGGGAATCATCAAAGGAAAAATGCGCGGCTTCTTGTTTGTTTACAAGCGACGCGCGGAGATAGTTAGGAATGCCGCGTAACACACTCATTCTCCGGTGTAAGGAAAAGGGAATTGATGGGTTCGAACTTGCCAGGGAATACAAGAAAATCATTCCAACACACACCCGTCTAGTCACTGGGAATCGAACACAATAACTCATCTTAGCATCATGCGTGCAGACAGTGTCCACAAAATCACAATCTCATAACGCATAAATTACAAGAGTTTAAAATGGCATGGCCATCAGGCCTAAAATTAATTATGGTAACTTACGAACACCACAATAACTCAAACCGACTCCACTACCACATAAGGATAGGAATAAGGAATGGGAAAAGCATTCAACATTCATGAAATGCACATTTACCACTCACACATCTCATTATATCATGGCCTCATAATCTCAATTAAAGTTAGAATTACAGACCATGTAATTGCGAATACATGAATTAATAATCAATAGTACCTAAACTTTGATTAGGTACCTACATAATAATAGGCAAATGATTTTTATATTAAAAATCGCATCAATAATTAAATAATCAACTCAAACTTTTAAATCAAAAGAAAGAAAGATTAAATAATGACATTTTTTCTACTAAATCTTTTTGCTAGAAAAGAAAAGTAAAATTTCATAAAAAACTTCTCAAAAATTAGTATTTTCTCCAGCGGAAAAATACTCGGGCTTACATCTAGACATTTCTTAGATAAGATAGGTAAGATCCTTAAATCTAACATGTTTTAATAAAATAGATACTTAAATCTAAATAAAATATGACTGTAAAAAAAATCATCAAACATCGGAAAATTAAAATTTCATAATTTTAAATCTTCGTGAATCAAAATTGCGTAAATTAAAATTGCAATTGAAATATGCAAATTAAATTACCAAAATAACACAAAAGCTCAATTATAAGAAAAGAACTTCTCTAAATGCTGAGTTTGCAATTTCTCTCTGTTTTAAGAAGAAAGCAACTTGTACATATTCATACAGTCAAAATTAAGGCAATTTGGGGCCTCAGTTAGAATGAACCCCTCAAGATACAAACTAACCAATCTTTCAAATATTAATAATGCCATGTTCCAGCTATCCTGACGGACGTTATGTCTTTCCATCACAATTTTTGATACTGCATAATTTCCGACAGGATTTCTGGCGCAGGGCTCCATCAACTGAAAATAAACATAATTAGTGATGTTTAAATCAAATCAAAAATTAAAAGAATCATGAATAATTCAAGAAACTTTAATTCAAAGCGAAAAAATCTGCATTTTTCTTTAGGTACATCGGTTAAAAGGTAAATAGAAATGATTTTAATATATATGTAATATTAAATTATCTATGTGATTATAACAAATCTTAAAGAAATATTTGTGTGATGTAAAAAAATCTCATTGTGTTACTT
Source organism: Acartia tonsa (assembly GCF_053477335.1). Taxonomy (NCBI): domain Eukaryota; kingdom Metazoa; phylum Arthropoda; class Copepoda; order Calanoida; family Acartiidae; genus Acartia; species Acartia tonsa. Next base: position 49,508,012 of record NC_137263.1, on the reverse strand, counting down.
TTTTATCATATCGAATTTCAATCAAACAAGGATAAAATGTTCGTATTTGCGTAGGTACCTAGGAAAATTTCCGCGAAAAAAATCCCTGGTCCCGGAAAGACTTAAATCATTGAAAAAACTTGCGTAAACGTATAAATAACTTAAGTTTGCATTTCAAATGAGAAAAATCTTGCGTCGATTTGAAAGTTTAAACGAAATTGCGTCAAAATTTGCGTTTTTTGTCTTTCGAAAAAAATATCTGATAAATCTACCGTAAAATAAAATTCAAAGTTAAACAAGAACGATACTTATACTAAACTTTGGGTAGATTGATCTTGAGCAGACGTCTTGCGGAAGTCTCGTTACTCGTGGCGGCTGCGTCATCTGATAATTTGAACTTGCAAACCACGGTCCTCCCACCTGGGCGCACTTCTTCCACACGCCCCAATCTGAACTTCTTCATCAAATTTGTGCTATCGTCGATCAGCACCACGTCTCCCGGCTCGAGCAGCACCTCGTTGCGGCGCCACTTGACGGACTTGAGTAGCTCAGGCATGAGCTGCTCTTTGTACACCTGATGGAACTGACGGGTCAACTCCTCCAAGTTCTCCAGCCTCCTGGTGATGGGCTCTTTACAACCTGTCTCGAAGGTGCAGATTGCATCGTTGGTCCTGCCGCCTAACAGATCAGCAGGTGAAATTATTCTCCAGCAATTGACGTCATCTCCTTGGGTGGCATAGGTCAATGGCTTAGAATTCAAGACTCTTGCAGTCTCAGCACACAACACCAATAAATCATTGAAGGTTACAGTAGCACCAGCCAACTTCTTGTTCAACACACGCTTGACCAGCCCAACCTGCCTCTCCACAGTACCTACGAACGAGTGTGCTGCAGTGGGCACAAGATGCCATTCAAAATGCATCCTGGTATCCTTCAAAAGTTCATCCATAATTCGTTTGGCACCAGCCATATTGGTGCCTCTGTCTGTAGTAACCCTTCTAGGCATATTGTAAAACGCCTGAAGTTTTCTCAAGCCGACCAGCACGGCTTCAGTTGAATAATCGGTCAACACGTCAACAAACACAGCCTGTGTGAATCTACAGGCCACAATCAACAACCAAACTTTGTACTTGGTCTTGGAACTCCTGGTGCCAACGCCAGGCTTCGTAACTTCTATCGGCCCCGCAAGGTCCATATGCACCTCCTTGAAGGGCACAGAGGGCTCGACACGATCTGGCAGAATATTAGCAATTGCGGGACTCGAACGCTTGGCATATTCAATGGAACATGCAGCACAACTCTTGACCACTTTCATAGCCTCCATGCGGCCATGTGTGATCCATGCATACCTGCGGCTTTGCGCCAACGTCTTACGATGGCCTCCATGCCCCAATTCATCGTGGGACTGTTGAAGGATAAGCCGCGCCAGCCTGTTGTGGCGGCTGAGCAAGACAACACCTGGGCTGTCCTTCATAATCTTCCTGGGGCCTCCAGCAGCGGCCTCAAGAGCCTCATCTCCTCTCCCGGACATTTTTAATATTGTAAATGTCCTAAGAGGAAAACATCCATCATGACCCACTATGGGCCAACAAACCTGGACCTTGTGATGATAGGGTTGAAGGGAGTCGAATTTTCCCTCGGCGTCCATGGTCATCTCCTTCTCTTGGTTGAAGGAAGTCAAAAACAAGTCACAAACAGAATCCATGTATGTATTTGTGAAAGTATAGTTCTCATAATACCTAGAACTATCATCGTTGCTAACACCATCCTCAATTGTTGCAACACCACGCTTCTTGACAAGCAGCATTTTAAAGCAGTTGGCAGCCTTAAGAACTGCGGCCACAGTCCTCCTTGCCTGCCTGTAGGTCCTTCTTGCCAGGGACCTCCAGAAATCATTGTCCACCACCTGTGTGAACATTACCTTGAGTTTCGCCATCTTGGGATTTAGCTCGCTCTCGGGAATGGATGCATTTACCTCACCCGCCGTCTTAACGGGCCACTGGTCCTGTTCCAGGCGCAACCAGCTTGGACCATCCTGATATGTAGATCCAGGTTGTACATCCTCAATCGTACACAAAACACGCGTCGCCAGGTCGGCGATGTTGTGTTGGGTTGGAACCCATCTCCAATCTTCAGGGCTCGTCAACTGTTGTATCTCGGAAACACGATGACTGTTGAAAACATTTAGCATGACACTGTCACTGGATAATTGAGCCAGGGCACAGCTGCTATCACTAAAAAATACTTTGCCAGAAATGTTGAAAGGTAGGGCTCTGACAACAGTATCCACAAGCCTTGCCAAAATTAGACAACTAAGCATTTCTAACCTTGGTATAGACTCTATCTTCACTGGTGCGACACGTGACTTGGCGCAACACAAAACTACATCATATCCTCCAGGAACTGGCCATCTCAGGTAGGTGATGGCTGCATAGGCCTGGTTAGATGCATCGCAGAAACCAACAAGCATTGGAAGCCCCAACGGCTTATCAGGAACCATCGAACGTCTGAACGACACATTTCCAAGTGCCGAACGGTCCTGGAGGCTGGACACGAGCTCCGACCTCAACTCTCCAGGTATAACATCATCCCAGTTGCATCCATGTATGCAAACTGAGCGCAGACAAAGCTTGGATTTAAGCAGCAATGGCACTGCTAGACCCATTGGGTCATACAATTGTTGCACAATTCTCCAAACTTCTCGTTTAGTTATCAACTCAGGTAGACTTCTCCAGAGATCCTCCAGGTCCAGATCTTTTAGTAACTTTCTACCCTTAATCTTCTCGCCGTGGTTGGCTCTGACAGGTAGGAACAACTTATCCTGTTTAGGGTCCCAAACAAGGCCCAGAACTTTTACACTGTCAACATCATCTCCAGAATAAACAACAGATTTAAACTTGAAATTGCCAGGTGCAATCATATCTTCCAGCTCTTGGACCAGCTGGACAGCTTCAGGTTTACTGTTATGACCGCTCAAACAGTCATCCACGTAAGTACAAGTCTCCAATTTGACCGATGGAGGATCTTGATACAAAATAAATTCAGAGCTGAGTGGTTGCTGAACATCTCTCCACACATCCTGCTGGGCTACAACGTCACAACCTCTAATCTTCTCAGATCCATAAACATCTTGAACATCCTGCTGGGAACGTCCACCAAAAATACGACCAGTGAGTCTGAGGGCGGTCACGGCCATATCGCCGGCCAAGGCCTCACCAAAGTTGATGGTTTTGGTGAGGTAGACCTCCGGCTCTCCATCAACTGTATCAGCAAAAAAAACACGTTTCAGCTGAGAATCTTCATAGGTAGCTAATAATGAATTGTAGAACTTCTGAATATCAGCCACGAATGCACACTTATAACTTCTGAACCGGATAAGATTGTGCATCAGAGTATATAATGGAACTGGGCCGTCCATCATAATACTATTGAGGCTTAGCCCCTTGCAGCAGAGGCTAGAATTGGCGCATATCCTCAACGGCGTGGAAATAGACTCTTTATATGCGCAGACTAGGCTCGAATAATACACGGGCTTAGTATAAGCTAGGTCTTCTGGCGAAGCTTTCTGATACACTCCACGAGACACAGCTTCTTGAAACACCTGGCAGAAGGTGTCATATTCACCTCTTTTGACCATCCTCTGCCGGTCACGTAAGCAGATTTTGTACGCCTGCTCAGAATTATCAAACAACACACTTGGCGGCTGCTTGTAAGGATATGAGGCCGTCCAAATATGGTTCTCAAGATCTAATGTCAGACCTTCTTCAATCAGCTGCCGCTTACGCACGTCCAAGGCGGACTGCCCGGCGGCTACTTTCAGTACTCAGGAACTCCATCTTGCTGACCTCCAACTTCACAGCTTTACAGGCGACAGGATTAGCAACAGTCCTGCCATCTGCAGACACAACTAAATAGCCTGTACCAAATAAGCTTCTGTACAGTCTAGAATCACCAACCATTTTATCTGCACACGGGAACATAGCTGGTGTTAAATGGCCGATAAGAATATCAATCTTACCGTCGACCATAGAAAAATTATCAGGCTTCATGTTGAAAATGTCGGCGGCGGCTGTAGGATCAATAGAACGCAACCCTTCTTCAGTACCAATGCTGGGCACTACCGCCGCCTCCAGAATATGTGAATTCCGGTTGCGGTCAACCAAACAAATCTTGACTGTAGGACATGCTTGGCTCTTTCCATCTGCCAGAGAAATAGTAGCTGTGCGACCAGTTGATGGCAACTCTAACTTCTTGGCAATACTTCTAGAAATCAACGTCAAATTTGCTCCAGAGTCCCACATGGCACTGACGGTGACTTGACGTTTGTCAGCCGCCAATGCCGTGAGCTGCTGCAACATCAGCATAAAATTGTTCTTGCTAAACAATTGTGATTCATACACTGCCGCAACTTGTCCACCAGCAACAGATTCGTGTAACAATGAATTATGAGGCTGGTTGCAACTGTCTATGGTACAGCTGCCAAGTTTATCGGCTCTGGGACAATCGGCCACCCGATGCCCTTTTTGTAAGCAGAGCAAACAGGCGCCTATCTTCTTGATGAAGACTTTGCGTTCAGGAACAGACATATCCCTAAACTTGAAGCACTTAAACAACAGGTGATCAGAGTTACAACCTTCTGACGGGCAAGGCTGTTTCTTCTTGGTCTTAGCTGGAGACCCAGGTTTACCAACGGCTGTAGCTGCGGCCGCAGGATTACCTTTCTTCTTGGAGGGGGTGTCTACATCGATTGAACACCTCATCAAAATGGCGCCACGCTGTTCCTCTATAATCTTCAACAGCTTAGGAATATTTGGGGTATCCATCGAGCCCAACGCCAGGTTGAGCTTGTCTTGAAAATCACGTGGCAACTTCTTGGATAACATCTCCAGAAGGATCACGGTCAACCACTGGCTTGTGGTGACTTCCTCATCATCATCATCTTTAGTCAGCTGCTCGAGCTGGCTAACTGCACCACCAAACTCTGCTAAGACTGTCACAATCTGGTTGGAGTCCGACGGTTTAGGCTTCTTCTCCCATTGGTTGAAAAGGCAGAGCATCTGACGTGTTTTGGACTTAAAACGTGCGTCGAGGTAAGCCCATTGAGATTCATGCGATTGAATCTGAATTAACTGAAGTCTCAACTCTTTATTTTTGCAAACCTTTTCACTGCTCAACAATAACTGTAAATATGACGGGTCCTGTCCTACGGTAAGCTTTTTAAAATTGTCCTTGAAACTTACGTAGGCTGACTCTGAGCCGTCAAAGCTTGGAAGAAGGCGTTCGTCGACACGATTCATATATCCTGGCGTGAATATAGAACCGGTGCCGAACTGTGGTGTGCCAAATGGCGACACAAATGGCGATGCTGTCGAAGCACCCGCCGTCGTTGTAGGCGGCTTCACAGGTTCAAGCTTAACCTCAGCCAGCCGTTTCATCAAAGCAGACAAAGTGTTTATAATTGGTTCTGGTAAGGGAAAGTATGACCCTTTAATAACTTTCACAATCTTTAAGCATCGATCATATAGTTCAGCCTTATGGTCAGGCAAATTATCACCAACTAAATCAACAACACTTTGAATGTCACTAAGCTCTTCCATAGCATCTAGAGCATCTTTCAGAGCGTTATAATCCTTTTGCACAGTAATTATATTAGAATAAATGTCACTAAACTCCTCAAGCTCTTGGATTCTCACACCAAGCTTGCTAAAACCGACCATGATGCTATCGAATGTCTCGAACTTGTCATGGACAAGGATTGACTCCTTAGTGAAATGTCTAACATCAAGCTCTGAAGATTCACTGACCAACTTCATCACTTTATTTAGTTCACTGGTTAGGGCCTCGACGGCTGGGCGCAGCCGCAATCCCAGTTGAGCGCCTTTATTCTTTTTAGGACCCATGATTGTCACAAAAATTAACTGTACTGATTACGATTATAATAATGCGTGGTAAGGTATCACAACCAACACATTCACAAAACTTCACAGATATTTTCTTAGCCGCATCTGTTCTGTCTTGTTTTCATTGTTTCGGAACGCATGCCTTGCCGTTCTCGAAATCTTATCTCCAAGCCCTCCGAATGACCAACATAGCGAAGTTTACAAATGTGTATTTATTACCATGAAAACAGTGAGTCTAAAACAAAAATATAAAAATTAATTACATAATATTAATGGTTTATTATTTTTGTAAGATCGAGGTTATGTGATTTCAATTTAATTAAAAATATAAAATTTCTAAAAAACTTTAAATTGGCACGAAACATATTAAATAGCATCAGAAATTGATAATTTTAGATTCAAATGATCAATAAAATTAAGGAAAATATTCGTATGTCAAAAGTTAGCAGTTAAATGGTCTATTTGTTGAAAAATTAATGTTTTAAATTTCTTCGTAAAAATATACCATACTACACTTATTATTAAGAATTAAAGATAAATTCTTACCACATATGATGTCAAACTAAGCAGGAAGGCTTATTTGAGATCTTCCACGGATTAGAGCGCATGTATATTCAACCAATACATTATTTTCATTTACGTAGCTCTTCACATGGGAATCATCAAAGGAAAAATGCGCGGCTTCTTGTTTGTTTACAAGCGACGCGCGGAGATAGTTAGGAATGCCGCGTAACACACTCATTCTCCGGTGTAAGGAAAAGGGAATTGATGGGTTCGAACTTGCCAGGGAATACAAGAAAATCATTCCAACACACAGTTTTTCAACAAATTTACTTACAACTTTGGTTTAATTATTATTCAGTTCTGACACAATATAAGTGTTAATGTCCGTTTGTCCTACTGTTTCAGTGCTTCGCTTTTATGGATGTTATCATCCTTGTTAATAAATATTTACTGACAGACAACAAACCTTATAGAATATCGAGTAAGCCCATCACATCTAAGCATATTTATGAGGCAATTTATATTTAAACTTGTTCAGCCAATAGTATGAAATGAGAATCATTTCAATAAGGGAAAAACAAGAGATTCATTGGTTTGCGAGATTCTAAAGAAAAGAAATCACTTTCTTATGAGTAAAAAGTATATGAAAAATTTTCAAGTCTGTAAAAAATCCGTTATCAAAATCTTAAAATTGGCTTTCAGCAAAACTATACTTTTTGATTATGCTACGAGTAAGCAATATGTAAATTGTCCAGTTTCATTTCTTGCGTTATATATCGAGTCTAATCTTCAAATGATATAATTCGACGACACTTATATATCCTATTATATTTTGTTTCCAAAATATGTGGCACAGCTCTGCTACAAGAAACACAATCGATCTTGTTCTTAAATCTTGATGTTTAAAAATTCATGTAAAAAAGACATCTTTTTGGACATGGTTTGACAACTATCTATGACATGACACACCCAAATACTATGGACATTGGACAATGACATTGCTGGTGTTGCTTAGCTGTTCCAGGGATTTAGTCATCAGAAAATAGTTTTATGTGTTACATCTTAACCAAATAACAGGGATAAGGGTTAGTTCATTAGATATTTTACCCAAAACTTTTTTCCAGACAAAAATCAGTATATAATACCAACGTTAATCTTTTATAGCAGACTGACAAACAAGAAATTATTTGTATTTTTGGTCTAAAAATGGAGTGAAAAAGATTAAAAGATTTTCTTCGAAAATATTATCCCTTATATTGGTTTAGTAAAGTTTTCATCTTAAAATTCATTTTATAATTCGAATTAAAGAAACCTAACTTTAGTTTGGACTTGAATAGTTTATCCCCCCCCCCCTTCTCCCAAATCCACTAAATCAGGCTTTTTTGAATTTTGAGTACTTTGATTACCCTCCTCCGCTCCCCACCCAAACATTAGACTTAAACATACTAATACCAATCTGCCCTGAAAAGATTTATATTGTTAGTATTTAGCTATTCTTGTTTCTAAGGCACACCCCCCCCTTACACTCTCTTGATGATAATATAAAACCACTCTTGTTGTCTGTATTACACCTACCTATCACACCCCCCCCTTCGTTTTTTATTTAAGGGGGTGTTAAAAATTGTAAAATGGATGTCAAAATTTTCGGATTTGCGTCGCTTAAACCCTGTGCACACCTTTGTTTTTATTCTCTACCTTTCTATATAAAATCTCACTTGTTGTCTGTATTACACCTATCTATCACACCCCCCTTCGTTTTTAATTTAAGAAGGTGTCAAAAATTGTAAAAGGGATGTCAAAATTTTCGTGTGCGCTTCGCATAAACCCTATGCACATCTTTGTTTTTATTCTATATACCTTTTAATTTTTCCATGAGATACAATTTGTATACATACAACGTATATTCTAGAGTCGTCTGTCACACTTAAGTACAATACATATCTGACCTTTATCATGCAAACACAGCAATAATGACAAAAATATTGTTGAATAGTAAATGTACTTGATTTAGTTTAAAATACGACACAGAAAATTTATTCAAGTTACAAAAGTCAATTAACGGAGAGAAAAATTAAATTATTAACATGAATTATTTATACTTTTTGTTGGTCTTTGGGTTTAATAAGTCAATAAAAATGTGGTACGCCTTTTTTATTAAAAAGACATAAACAAAGTATCAATTTCTATGTCTAAAAAAACAACGGTTTTTTTTATATAATACAAATAAGAGCATAAATTTAACTCTATTTTAGGTGAGCCGAGATGAAGGTCTACCTGTTGGTAGGATCTGTTCTGTACCTGGCAGCTGGCATAGCTGGACAGTGCAGCCCCTCTCCATGTGGAGTCAACACCCAGTGTGATGTCAACCCTGCGGGGGCTGCTGTCTGCAGGAATTTCAACATTTTTAACTAGTTTTAGGATATGAATTAAGAAATTTAGTAGAATAAATATTTCTGTTCTTACGTCCGACATTACTTTCACAAAAAGTGCCTGTTGAGCCATGATAGCCACTCCCCCCTATTCTATAAATAAATTCAAGATAAGGGAGGCGGGGGGGGGGGTATGCCTAACTCCTGAGGGGTTCCTATCCCGCAGGGCCTATACATAACCTAAACTAACCTGACCTAAAGTAATGAACAAACAAACGAAAAATTAACCCCCCCCCCCCCGATTTTAAATTTATTTGAAAAATAAGGGGAAGCCCTAACATTGTGTTCCTGGAAAAGACAAACAAATAGTTTAGTGGTTTGCGAGATCCTAATGGACAGAACCAGAAAAAAACATCCCCCTAATGTAAACAAATTTTACTAAAAAAAGTAGCTTCGCTACTAAAAAACCAACTATTAAAAATCAGCAACAAAAAATGTAAAATTCATTTATGCAAAAAAAATCTGTGTGATGATTTATATTTGCAAAGATTTGGCGCATAAGATGTTACACAGCCGTTGCAAAATTATCTAATAATTCCAGGGAGGGAGGGGACATTGGGCTGTTTATTACACTAGACCCCAGAGTTTTATAATAACGTTGGTTTTACAACTTTGGGGACTTTTGTGAACTTTTGGTTGGTTGGTTTATGAAGTTGAGCTTCCAAACGTTATTATCTTATCCCTTTATATCCCTGAACAATTCACTCTTTCTCTTTTCCTCTTTTACTATCCCTCCTACGCATGTTTGGATAATGGGTATAAGGTATATAAGAGGGTGTTCATTTTGGTCGGGCGTGGCGTTCCAGGTTAATGTTAATGCTGAGTTATTTTATCGACAATTTCGATCAGAAAGCCATAACAGGTCCCCTAATCCAGCGGTGTCTATACCTGCGGTGTTAAAACCTTGCGAGGATATCCAGTACTTAATATAACCTAACCTTACCAAAAGTAATAAACAGAAAAAAGAAAATCTACCCTCCCGCATTGTTTTTTTTTTCCAAAACATAATCAGTTATCAGTGCACCAAAGCCGAGTACTTTCTGTGAAAGCGTCACAAAAAGCCCATATAAAGAATGTTTATAAGTGATAAAACTTTTATAAAAATTAAATAGTCAATATTTGTTAACACAAAGCTTCCAAGTTGCACAGGGCTGCCCATTTTCTGCAACATGAAATTCAGATTAATAATGAGTATTACTCATTGTCCTTTTATTTGCTTTAGAATATATTTTTCTGCAACCCCAAGTACACAATTCATGTTTTAGGGGAAATCCCTTTTATACTTAAAAAAAATTATAAAGTTCAAAAGAAATAATTTAAAAATTTGCTATGTTTATCAATGATTGATGGACGGGGGGACGGGAGTATTTACTGCACTAAAAACTTGTAAGAAAATCAAAATGAAAATGTTGAAAAAACTGGACTAAATCAGATGTTTACCCGGCTACGATCATGCACCTGGCTCAAATACAATCGACGGTAATAAAAACTATAAATTTACAAAGTGGCTACTCTATAATTCCAATTTGTCGGTCAGTCCGTCCGTAACGTTATCAGGGAAAGGTGATTTTCTTGGCTTCAATCTAGATGCTGTGAGTATTGGTGCAAAAAATATGACGTAACAAAAAAATTAGCCAATGAGAGGCCACTATAAATTTTACCATTGGTCAATAACGGCCTCTCATTGGGTAATTTTTTTTGTTACGTCATATTTTTTGCACCAATACTCACAGCATCTTCAATCTATGGTGAAGATTCCTTGAACTAATAATCAGCCAGTATATAATTTGCTTGGTCTGTTAGTCAATCAGTCAACTTCTAAGGACTTTTTTCTCTTTCAACTGAATACCTACTCCATAACTCACTTTGTTCGTTTGTCCATTAATGTTGTATATGAACTTCGTTGCTTATGGTCATTGTCATCCTTGTTTTTTCTTGTGATCTAATTCTACAGATACAGAGACAAATATCATTAAAAAATAAACAAAAAGTGCAAATCATTTGAATGTGCAATTTTAGTTTTTTATTTCATTTTTATTTCTTAAACAAACAAGTTAACTAAAGACCCTCCCCTCCCCACCTAATTATTTTCAATTATAAAAGCTTATTTGACGAATTATTTTAATTTTTAGGGCCTCCTAAAAAGATTAAAATTTTTCTTGCCATTTGTTTATATTTTTAAAAGCAAAGATTTTTTAAATTAGGGTCGGTCCGTCCGTCCGTAACGGTTAGCTCTTTTTGTTAATTTAGAAATGTTATAATTGTCCTGTCGATTTTAAACTTTCCATGATGTTTCCTGTAATATACGATTTAGAAAGCGTAGCAACTCTATTCGTTACCAGAATGACCGTACGTCCAAGTTTATGTGATATAATTATCCTATTTATCTCATTTTTTAAATACTTATTCCTATTACAACAAGGTTCAGTATTATAAGCGAAGCATCTCTATAAATATGTCCTAAAAATGTTAGTATGTCCTTAAACGGCCTATTTTTCAGCAGTTTTAAAACAAGTTTACTTTCAATTTTGTTAGACTTCAACATTTATTCTTCTTATCAAGTTCTGACACTCTACAAGTGTTAATATTCTACCGTTTCAGAGCTTTGCTTTTATGGATATTGCCCTCCTTGTTATTTTGTTGGGTTGGATAATTGGATATAAAATTCTTGATGGGGTGTATTATAAATGGTTGTTGAATGTAGGAGTAGATTTCACGCCTACTAGCATACAATTCAGAACTGTTTTATTATCACAATTTATTTATGTAATCTTTACAAAAGAAAGATTTAAGCAATTGAAGATTGATATTTCAAGAAAAGAAATATAAGAACTTAATATTAGCAAAAAATCATGATTAAGTGAAATATAGTTTTTTTTTATAGATAAAGTAATCATTTTTCAAAAGAGGATCGTTAAAAAATATTAATGATAGGCGTGCATGAGGAGTTAACCACTCTACCCCCACTACACCCCTCTATGAAAGGAAACTTTAAATAGCTGCCTTACATTCTCGACCACCTATTACAAATCCCTATACTTAACTGCTTATTCAATTTATATGATTTAAAAAAGACAAAATAAGAATAAAAATTCCTTTAGTTTCTTTAATAATCGATCAGTCGGTAATAAATGAATGTGTGTTGTAATTAAGGATGCCCCAACAGAGTGCGAGCTGATTCTCCGGCGCCTAGGGTGGTTAACAGCAGACCATCTGGAGGTAATATTTATTTTCAGTATGGAACCGAAAAAAACGTATCATGTGCAATTCTGCCGGAATTAGAAAAAAACTAATTAAAAAAAAAATGCAATAAATATATATATAAGATTTCTATGCTTTCTGGCACAACAAACCATGATCTTTTACCTTTTACTTGTCCAATTAATTATAAATGTAATAAAAATAAATTGTAACTAAATTTCAATAAATTTTGTCACCCTAATCAAAATTTGACATAAGTTTCAAATAGAAGAATAACATAGGATATCTGGCTATTTAATTATGTTAATGGTCCAATAGAAAAATATTCTATTATAATGCTATAAATGTTCTTCTAGGCTTCAATGCTATTGGAGTTTTGAGACAGCAGAGTGCTCCTGCCCAGACTGACCCCTGCTTTCCTAGCCCCTGCGGACCTGGAGCTGACTGCAGATCTACAGGAAACAGAGCGGTAAGTTATCCACAGTTATAAAGATTTTCAGAAAACAACCGCACCCACTTCTTCAAAATTAGCAATAAAAAGTACTATGTATCTATATTATTCAGGTATGCTCATGTCCTGCTGGGTATGATAGATACCATTTTACTATTTATCTATATTATTCAGGTATGCTCATGTCCAGCTGGGTATGATAGATACCCATGTACTATGTATCTATATTATTAAGGTATGTTCATGTCCTGCTGGGTATGATAGATACCCCTGTACTATGTATCTATATTATTCAGGTATGCTCATGTCCTGCTGGGTATGATAGATACCCCTGTGCTATGTATCTATATTATTCAGGTATACTCATGTCCTGCTGGGTATGATAGATACCATTTTACTATTTATCTATATTATTCAGGTATGCTCATGTCCAGCTGGGTATGATAGATACCCATGTACTATGTATCTATATTATTAAGGTATGTTCATGTCCTGCTGGGTATGATAGATACCCCTGTACTATGTATCTATATTATTCAGGTATGCTCATGTCCTGCTGGGTATGATATATACTCCTGTACTATGTATCTATATTATTCAGGTATGTTCATGTCCTGCTGTGTATGATATTTATCCCTGTACTATGTATCTATATTATTCAGGTATGCTCATGTCCTGCTGGGTATGATAGATACCCCTGTACTATGTATCTATATTATTCAGGTATGCTCATGTCCTGCTGGGTATGATAGATACCCCTGTGCTATGTATCTATATTATTCAGGTATACTCATGTCCTGCTGGGTATGATAGATACCATTTTACTATTTATCTATATTATTCAGGTATGCTCATGTCCAGCTGGGTATGATAGATACCCATGTACTATGTATCTATATTATTAAGGTATGTTCATGTCCTGCTGGGTATGATAGATACCCCTGTACTATGTATCTATATTATTCAGGTATGCTCATGTCCTGCTGGGTATGATATATACTCCTGTACTATGTATCTATATTATTCAGGTATACTCATGTCCTGCTGGGTATGATAGATACCCCTGTACTATGTATCTATATTATTCAGGTATGCTCATGTCCTGCTGGGTATGATAGATACCTCTGTACTATGTATCTATATTATTCAGGTATGCTCATGTCCTGCTGGGTATGAGGGAGACCCCTATACTGGATGTATTGCTGACCCCTGCTCTCAGAGTCCCTGTGGTATAAATGCTGAGTGCTCTACAAATGGTAAGATTTTGTTCTTGTCAACTTTGCTCTATGTGCGTCCTTGTTTCTTTCAGATTTAATTTTTAAAAAATTTATGTTTTAATTTCTTTATTTTCACATATTTCTGCATGTTATGTTTATTTATGATTTCACAAAAATCACCCAAAGTTTTAAATGCATGTAGCACAGTTCACTATTTTAATCAATTTTGTTTTTGAATATTTTATTTCAACCAGAAAAGGAATTTTAAACTGAAGAAACACTAATTTGTAACAGGATAGTTTTAATTGGGGAAAAAAAATTTCTCTACCTTTTTTTACATTTCTCAGGTGTTTTCCGATTATCAGATCATTACTCTAATATTTAATTTAAAAAAAACTTTGTCTGTTAAAATATTTCAGAACTTTAAAAAAACCATTGCTTGAGCATGATTGATTGATTTCAGGTGGTCCCCCCTCTGCAGTATCTCTAAATGCTGTCATAACTGAGGCTAGAAGTAAGTGTTAGCATGCACAAACATACGCTTCTAGTTTTATTTTCAAAGTATTCTAATAACCTTTCAAGTCTCAAATTAGATTTATGCATATATTAGACACTGAATTTTTAGGACTTATACATATTGCATTAAAATCTTTTAGAACGAGTCTAAATCTATTTTGCATATTTACAAAACTCTATTTAACAGCGGATTTTTTTAGTCGAAAGGGTTTCTGAACTTAATGATCAATCTTATATTAATAAACAGGGCATTTTTTATGAAAAAAAAATAATAATTTGAGAATTAATCTGAATTAGTGGCTGAAAATAATAGTAGTTGAAAGAGCTTGTTATTAATTGCATGTTTTTATTTCTTTTTTTTAGCATTTAATTGGAGAAAATCAGATTTAAATTATAGTCGTTCCAAGAAAAAGAATTATCGAAAATTTAAACTTCTAATTCTGTGGGATTTTTACCCTGGGTTTATGAACTTGCATGGAAAAATTCATAACTTCATTAAAATCTTTGTTGCTTTCCCTCGAAGTGCCTATTGGTTTCTTAACCTCTCCCCTCCTTACCTGCTGTACCTGGGGAGTCCTATCCTTGCGGGGCTACCCAGTACCCAATATAACCTAACCTAACCTGACTTTAAGTAACAAACAAATGAACTCTTCTCTCCATTTTATTTCATGTTTATATTTTATACACATGTTTTTATCATTGTTTTGTTACAATTAGGTAACCGTGCAATCTGCAGATGTCCACCAGGTTACACAGGTGACCCGTTTGTCCGCTGTGACGCTGACCCCTGCTCCCAGAATCCCTGCGGGGCCAATGCTGATTGTAACAGCCAGGGAAACCGGGCTGTCTGCAGGTGCAGGCAAGGATATGAGGTCAGTTTTTTTTGTCA
Source organism: Acartia tonsa (assembly GCF_053477335.1). NCBI lineage: Eukaryota > Metazoa > Arthropoda > Copepoda > Calanoida > Acartiidae > Acartia > Acartia tonsa. The sequence continues at coordinate 49,492,926 of NC_137263.1, read as the reverse complement.
GGGATCTGAAGGGATAAGAACACAATGGCCGATGAATTGATGTACATTCCCAATGATGATACATAAATCATACCTCCTGTAGATTAAAATTAGTGGTTGAAACATTTAGACACTAAACTTAATGAATCAACCAATCAAAATTCACAAAAGTTCCTAAAGTTGTTAAGCCAACGAATAAGAAAACGTTATTGTAAACTTTGGGGACTAGTTTAAAAACAGCCCAATGTCCACTCTCTCTCTCTGGTCTGTACGTCTTTATATAGAGTAAGTTAATTGATCGTCTTCCTAATACAATGCTGATCTATAAAGAATATAAATTGTTTAAACAATTATCAGCCATTGTATTTTTAGATTAATTGAGAAATCACAAAATAAATTGATTTAAACATTTCTAAAAAATTATTATTGAATTATATTACTAAAACTTCAATACTTAGAACTCAATTTACGAAAAATTAATAGCTATTTCTCGCATCGTATTATAAACAGCTTTCCGCGGATATAGAATGTACAGGGCTAAAAAAACTGGTTTTAATCTTATGATTGTACATTTTTATATTCGTAGAAAGCTGTATATAATACGATGCTAGACATAGTTTTTTTCTTACGGATGAGAACCGGTTCCTATCCACCGGATTCGAATGAATACGAGAAATTAATTTAATTGATTATAATAAATATATTTATATATTATGATACAGCTATACAGTCATTGCACAGATTATATAACGACATGAGCAAGAATCACATAAAAGTTGTAGGTATGACAATGCCATGGATGCATATAGCTTTAACTATCCTTTGAGATAGGTATACCTTAGTTATAAATGATTCTACTTGTACAAAATAATTACAAATAAAGTGAAACTTTTAATAACCCAAAGAAAAATTGTAAACTAGGATTATCAAACGACTTAAATACTCATAATGCACAGCTAATTTTTTACTTATAATTAGCCCAATACCGGCAGTTTTTAGATTCATTTTATAATCTTTCTAGTAATTTTTTTTTAGCGATGACTTTTGAGTAATTTTAGTCGCTTAATGATACTATGTAGTTTCCCATTTCCTTCGAGTGCATAAAATTTTTCTTTACTTATAATCATTTTGCACCTGTAAAAGCTAATTTAATCTTGAAGCATTTGAACAAATTTTCTATAGTCAATATATCTTTCTTCTTCGGGGGTCTCCGGCTCTGAGTGCATGTGAACTCGTCTGAAATAAATTCAAAATTAACTTTAAACAAGAACAATTACATCCAATTTTAGCCCTTTGCCAGATAGGAAATACAAATGGTGTGTTTTAAATTAACTTTAAGATCTGTTAACGAACCATAAATAAACGTTCGTCTTACAAAGCCGCCGTTTTTCCTATTAGATCCGTCTCAGCTATCTAATATTGTAAAAGTATAACGTGGCTAGAAAAAAACCTTCAAACGTGAACCTTTATATATTGAGAAAGAAGATTATATTGGGTTTGGGGTTCTAATAATGAAATTGATCATAGAATTTGGACAGACGGACATGCAACGACGGACAAAGGAGTTGGTAGTCAATAGACGGATAAACGGCCAGACAGACTTTCACACAGACAAAGTAAAATATGGAGTAAAAATAAATTTATTTATCAAGAATGAAGAAGCTGTTTAAAGTGCCTATAAAAAATGACGTCATACTGGCCTACCATTGGTCAATTTAAATGTATACTGGCCGGCCATTGGTACTTTAATCTGTGAATTGGCCTATCATTGCATGACGTCATTCTTTTATAAGCACTATAAAAAAGCTTCAGAATAAAGCCTGACCTGTATTCTGTTAGCATCTCGTGTAAATCTTCAGATTTGGTTCCATTCTTCACACACAAGATTTTCTTAAAATGTTCTTCAGATATTTTCCCCGTGTTTTCTCTAAAAATAGCGATTCAGTCTTTTTTTACTTTATTTTTTCAGTGTGGACATGCTTGGTCCTTAACTATAAAATGATCAGTTTTAAACAAAGATATAACTTGCAAGGACATACATAATGCAGTATGGTTGGCTTTCCTCTAAATCAACAGTGAGAAAGTCTACTTAAGTGGTAATTAAGAAAATCATAATAGTGGGGTAATTTTATTTATCGTCAATTTTTCCTTCCTTTATTCCTAAAAAATAAATATTAAATTTTTTTTAAATAGGCAATTCAGCGACCAATTTTATACAGTATGTACAAATTTTTTTAGGACCTCTTTCGAGTTAAACAAATATTTTTAGCACCTAATATTAAAAAACATTTTTTTACTGTTTTTTTGCCTTGTACATTCTTGGTCGTTTAAGACTCCGTAATCAAAAAACTTACTTGTCAAACATCTGGAAAGCAATGATGAGATGATCCATGGTAGGCTCGTTGTTCTTATCATTTCCAACCAGGGTTAAGAACTCATTAAATGATACACTAGTCATGATGCACAGTTCTTAATTTATTTATTTATGCTAGTGGTTTCACCACACGCCTTTTGGGGCTTCGCTCGCTAAGAGCATAAAGCTAAGAAAGTAACTCTACATGTACCACTATATTTTCTTACCAAGAAATATGAGTGGGGGAATATTTTTTTTTATGTGGGATTGAAAAAAGATTAAAACCACCTCTGGACCATTATTTATGTTCCCTGGCAAGCATAATCTTGACGATCCAGCGGTTACCGAGATCTTAAGCTCAGCACCGAAGGATACCGCTAACCACTGAACCAATATGGTTCTCATTTACAGTGCAGCTTCTCATAGGTCATAGGAAGGTTTAAAGCTATTTTTAGGAAAGGTACCATCACCCTTCTAAGAGAAATCGCCAGAATTCCAACAAATATTTCTAAAGTTCCGCTAGGCGGTGCACTTTATGATTTACTGCTTTTCCCTTCCTGCATGGATGCCAAAACTTTTTCTTTTCAATACTATGTACAATTGAAACTGATGGGGGGGGGGGGGGGGGGTTGACTCCCCACCTCGAAGGCCCCTAGAGGCCTCTAGGGGCGTAGTTTCAATATTAAAAGAAGCTTGAATTAAAACTAGACTTTTCCTGTGATCTTTTGAATCTGCAGATACTTTACTCGCGTACTTTTTAGCATTCTCCTCCCCACCTTAAACAATAAAACTTATTTTTATATCAAGTGATTTTTAATATTTAAAAAAATATATTTAAATCACCCAAAACAATTAGATATATTCCCAGAAAAGCATAGTCCAATTGGTTCAGCGGTTAACGATAGCTTACTGTTCATTCCATTTTATATTTTAGGTAACATGAGAAGTTTTATTGGGTCATGAAAAGAAAACGAAGTAGCGGGTTACTGTGGAAATACGGCGAAACTAGCTACTTCGTTTTCTTTCCATGATGCGATTTTTTTGTCTAATCAAATTTTTTATTGCAACTAAATAACTGTAGGTTGGTGAAACAATTTTATCTTATCTAACCGCGCACCGGCTAGGTAATAAAAAAAAGAAAGGAAAAAACCTGCACGTCCCAGGCAAGACATTAATCTCTCAAACTCCTTCAATGATAGAACTCCATCTTTGTCCATGTCAAACATTATGAAAATAGTTTTCAATTCTTCAAAGAATGATTCGTCTATGCCTAGATGCGAAGCTGTTTATAGTGGTTATAAAAAAATGACGCCATACAATACAAATGACCAATGACAGGCCAATACACAGACTAAATAACCAATGACAGGCCAGTATAAATATTAATTGACCAATAGTAGGCCAGTATGACATCATTTTTATAGGCACTATAAAAAGCTTCCCTAGTTGCTCGAGATCAACTCTGAGAAGATATTCCACAACTTCTTTCTTTCTTTTTACGGATTTTTTCACGTGTGGTTCTTCGTCCTGTGAAAAGAAGAGGATAAATGTTTGTTGAATATGTTAGGAATGACTTTCTTTAATACTTCAATGCTAATTCAGCGGGAACAGAGGCATTAGAAAATGAATACATTATATAACGCTCATAGTCCTTTTAAATTAAATTTTTATAATTTTATGTTAATTAATTAATTCCTCTAGATTGAAAGAATATTTTTTTTGTAGGTATTGATATTATTAAATAGATATGACTTATTATGATGTACCATTTATTTGATTTGATTTTCACGAAAAAGTGTACAACCAGGGGCTCAAATTTCGCAAAATAATTTCATTTGAAATTACTGGAAATTTTTATATTTGTTATATAACTAAAGGGAAGTGGGTAAGAAGGAGGGGAAAGAAGCGATTGGGTTGTGGAGAAATTTTCTCTCAAAATTGTTTGTCGAAATCACTGTCCTTTATCCCTGATACAGACTAATGAAATACCCTATCTAAAGAGTAGCTATTGACTTTAAAAAAATTTAAATCACAACCTTTGGTCTTCCAGGATGTACACTTTCTCCTGGCAATAGAGCTTTCTTTTCTTTCTTTGCTTCCTCTACAGGTTTACCTTCGCCTTCTGCAGGCTTGCCACCTTCCTCTAGCTTCTCTCCTCCAGTATCATCTTCCTATGCACAAATTTTGCATAGCCACTCGATAATTCATCTCTTTGTTAGGCAGTGCATCTCTCTGTTAGTCAGTCCATAAATTTGAAGCTCTTTTTAGTGTCTATAAAAAATGACGTCATACAATACAAATGACCAATGATAGGCCAATACACAGACTAAATTACCAATGGCAGGCCAGTATACATTCTAACTGACTAATGGCAGGCCAATATGACGTCATTTTTTTTAAAAGGCACTCCATAAATTACACTAAATGTGAAATACTCAGGTGCTATTCAAATCTTTGCATTTTACAACCAAACCAAATAAATCTTTATAAGGTTGCCTAGTTTTCTTTTTGTGCTACATGAGCGATAAATGCTGCTACCACCCCTCCCCCCCACCCAAAAAAAAAACGTCTCAAGAGTCTTTTTGTATAGTCAGAAACCTGATATTATTTCATAGATTTACAGTAGGTCAACTTAAATTATTCATTTTGATGAGAAGTTATTTCTTAAATGTAGTATTCTTCAATATAATCATAATAAAATCTGTGCATAGGCTTATGTGTTTGCTTTCATCTTTTCAAATAGCTTATCTACTATTTTATACATCATCCTTGTTGTTTTTTTAAACTGTGCACATTCAAACTTACTTGTGCTTCAGTAATAGTAATTTCCGTGTGTTCATTCCCATCTGTAGGATCATTCAATGTTTCATTCTCATTGTTATCAATTATTGTATCATCAGCAACATTTGTTGTCGGCTCTTCTCCCATTTTTTATATTTCTTGATTAAAAACGAACATTTTATATGGGTTAAAAGTTGGTTAAATGGATTTATTATTACTTGGATTTTACACCATATTGCATTGACTTTAATGATTTATAACTTGTAGCTGGCTAAAATAATGACCCCCCTTCCATATCCACACACTCCTACTGGATAACTGACCCATAAATGATGTCTATAGGGGCGTCGTAGCTCAGTAGTAACGCACTGAGTTACGGTGATGAGAGTTCAAGTTCAAGTCCCCATGTGGCAACTAGAATTCTCAGTTAAAAATATTCACACGACTTCCCCTGGTTGTGTAAGAAGGGAGATTATTAAGTGGTTTGGATACTTAATAATCACGTACATAATATCTGTACAACCCTTATCCCAAGCTCCTCTGCGGAGAGCGTCATTCATTACGGTGGCTTAATTTGGGACACCTGCCATACTCGGCGAGGGTGAGGTAATAAAGAGTAGCTCCCTTGAGACAGCGGGTCAAGGCATAATGTACTTGGGCGTGGAGCTTGATAGCCCCCGTGGCTATACAAAAGTGTCTCGTCCTTCTCCATGACTACTTAGGTCCAAACACTAAGAAACTATGGCTACACACACACACATGATAGCAACAATTTATAATTTATCAATTTTTTCATAATATCCACATATATTCTATATCCATTGTTGGTTAAGTAAAATAAAGTTTCAAATATTGTTGTTTTTATTAGCAAGTTTTATTCTAATGAAAATTAAATGTTACATATCTAAATTGTTAAAACATCATTAGTATACTAAGCAAATATCCTATTATATAAAGAAGTAAGCTTTTTTGTCTTTAGAGAAGGATCTTACTAACCTCTGAACCGATATGGTTCTCCTTTACAGTGAAGCATTTTATAGGCTTATATAACTTTTATAGGTTTATAACCATTTTGGGGGAGAGTATCACCAAACTTCATCCCCCTGAAAAAAATAAATCTTTCTTATTGATACTTAAATTTGATTTTAAAGCATAAGTCCGAATTCAAAATAATTGAAGCAATCTGTTTACACTTTTTTGTTGAAATGACGTGAATATTCTGTGAAGAATGCATATTGGTTTTTTAAACCTTAAAATAAGCAATGCATCTAGATTTTAAATTGAAAGTTCTATTTATATCATAACCAAAAAAAACGAAAAAAGGAAAAATCATTAAAATAATACGATAAACCTTTAACTTACATTATCATATTTATTTAGATTTATTTTAATCATATAATGTTTTTGATAAGAATAATGTTTGAGTATCTTGACCCCCCCCCCCTCCAACTCAACTCAAATTATGACTATTAAAAAGTAACTTGGAGTGAGTTAGAAAATATAAACTTTATAGAACAAGCAATGCTTAAAAAAAAACAAGAAGTAAACAAACATATTAACACATTTGGAGATACATGGGTAATACATATTTATTTCCAGTAGGGCTTCGAAACCGATTAAAATATCCGGTGGACTAGAACCGGTTCTCAACGATACTAATTAACAATGTATAGCATCGAGTTACAGACAATTTTCCAAGAATATTAAAATAAAAATCATGTAATTACTACCAGCTTTGTTTTCCCAGATCTTTTGCCCCTCGGGGTTAACAAAACTGGCTTTAATCTTATAATTTTTTTTTGATATCCGCGAAAAGCTGTCCATAATACGATGAGATAAATAACTATTCTTTAATTTCTTCTGTAATTGAGACTGATGATATTTAATGAATATAATTCTGATTACAATAATTAATAATTAAATAATAAAAATGCACACAAAGTTTTTAAAAACTTGTAACAACATTTCCAAAAGTTTTACCTTTGTTTTCTACTTATCAAATAGAACTGAAAACCAAATTATTATTGGAATATACAGGGGAAATTGAAATAACTCTTTTACATTTTTCAAAATAAATATTTAATCAATAGAATATACTTTTAAACTGCTTTGAAAAGTTGTTTTGAATTTTTTTCTTGTGAAATATGTATGAAATATTAATCCCTTTATTTAGTTTTGTCACGATATAAGAAGAAAAGAAGCGTATCCCCCCCCCCCCTCCCACCCTCCCCCTTCTTGTTGTAGATATTTTGCAGAGATATTCTGTCCTGCCATTTTATGGTGTTCTTTCTTATCAACAAATGCAAATCATTTTTTCCGAAAATATCACATTAATCAAAAATATAGCTATAGTACAATTATAAGATGCTTAAGAAGATTAAGTAATACTGCTGAAATATTGAATTTGTGTTTAATAGAGCATTTCATCTTTCAATAGGTAGGATAATATATGTTTTGATGATATACATATAAAATGGGCCCTTCTGCGGTTTCGATTGCACACCAATTTTACTGCGAGCAAACATTCTTCAATCTATTTTTACAATAACTCAGTTCTTATTAATTGCAAAGCTACGCTGCAATTAAAGCATATTATTGTTTACTATCGGATTGTAAAAAAGAATAAAAAATATTGATTGAAAAATTTGCAACTGGTTACATCTTTTCTTCGTGTCATATTTCAGAATTTTTAAAAATTCACTTAAAATTTTTATGTATATAGCTAAGCTGCCAAATCGCCAAAACTTCCTTTTTTCATATTGTTGTGCTAATTAATTGCATGGTCAGTCATCCTTGTTTTATCTAAGCTGACGTCATCAGAATATGATTGTGCAAATAAGAGGAGCAACAGATTAAAAGAGAGAGAGAGAGAGAGACAGTGGGAAGGGAGGAATTGAAAAGTATATTTGCAAACATTTTTTATATATTTAAATATGATTTAGAAGCGAAGCTTCTCTTAAATTCATTACGAGGTTATTACTGACTTTGTGAAGTCAGAAAGTTCTTTTTAATAACAAAAATTCAATTAGTAATTTTATAAAGAAAAATCAACAATTTAAAACTAAAAAATTTAAGTATACTTTCTGTTAATAATCAAATTCATTTATTAAATTGACTTTTTATTTTTAATCAATATTTGTCATATTGTTATAACATCTAAGTATATTTTACATATTAAATTTTTAGGGAGATCCATTTGTGAGCTGTGTGCTGAACCCCTGCCAACAAAGTCCATGTGGTATCAACGCAGATTGTACTGCTACAGGTACACATATTCAATGAAAGAAGAATTTTAATAAAGTTTTTTTTCAAAAAAAGTTGTTCTATGCTAGTTTTCCATTTTAAAGAAGGTTCACATATTGGTCTTTTGGTGGTTTTAGGTTATTTCATTTTTATATTCAAGTCATGGGATGGTTTTAGGTGTTTTGCCCCCTCAACCTTCAAATTTAGATTTCCATAACAAGATAATTTGATGTCCACCAAAAAGTTAAGATTATTAATATGAAATTAATTTTAGGTTCCAGGGCTGTTTGTAAATGCAGATCTGGTTATGAGGGAGATCCATTTGTCAGGTTAGTAACAGTTTTGCATGATCATTTCTAGTTAAATTAGCTTTTTTTTTTAAAAAATAAACATGATATGAAAATGGTATTATATTTAATTTTGAAAAAATGCATTTAAGGCCAAAACTATTATCTTAGCTGGCCTGACTCTGCAGATTACAAGCATTTTAGAGATTTTTTTGAAATTTAAAAAATGTTGCTTTTCTTCTCCCAAGTTGTTACCAAGAACGAACCTTCGACCAGCCCCCCCCCCCCCTCTGTTTTCAATATTTTCTTTTCTTTTGTCTATGCCCTAACCCTGTGGGGCCTATACCTTTGGTGCCCTAACTTTGCTAGTACCCAATATAACCCAACCTAACCTCACCCTAAGTGTCAAACAATGTTACGAACCTTTCCCCCCCTACCTTATTTTCAATTCATTTCAAAAATATAGGGGTGAGGGTCAGAACTCGACGTAAGCGTTAAGAGAAATGCCAAAAAGTTACTTTATCTTGACCTAACCTAGACATGCTCATATTTAGATGTGAATTGAACCCATGTCAGCAAAGTCCTTGTGGTGTCAATGCTGATTGTTCTGCTTCAGGTTAAAACTTAAACTTATTATTTATAAATCTTACCGGTTGGAAGCCTTTTATATTGCCTACTAAAAATAACGTCATACTGGCCTTCCATTGGTCAAATAAAATGTATAATGGTCTGCCATTAGCAATTTAGTCTGTGTATTGGCCTATCCTTGGCCATTTGTATTTTGTGAGGTCATTTTATAATATCTATAATACAAAGTAGAACGATGTCTGTCTGTCCGTCCGTCCGTCTGTCCCTTATGATCTCGGTAACCACAGAACCGATCGGATTCTACTCTTCCGGGTATATGACTACCGGTCCTGTGTTGGTTTTAGGCTTTTTTCTTGGAGGGTGGGACACCCCCCCCCAAAAAAAAATCCCCCCCCCCTCAATTTTTTTTGCAATTTTACGAATTTTTTTCGCATTTTTTTCAGCTTGGTAGGTAATAGAAGATGTAATAATACCTCTTGGGGCAAAGCCGCTAGTGTACTATAAAGAGCTTCTATCGGCAGACAAGTTGACGTAAGACTTCTTCCAGAAGACATGTCAATCTATTCTTATTTTATCTCAAGGCAGTGTTTTAGTTGGGTTCATGTTGTCTAAAAAAACGACTTTTTATTTTAACATAACTATATGTCATGATACTGGTATTAATAAAATATTCGGTCATATCAGGGAGGGGGGAGACATTGGGCTGTGTACTGCACTAGTCCCCAAGGCTTTATAATAAGGTTTTCTTACTTGACAACTTTGAGAACCTTTATTGAATTTCAATTTTTTGGTTCATTAGTTTGAGTGTCCAAACCACTAATTGAGTGCTTCATGATTTTGTTTTAAAGTTACCAAATTAATTTGTTTTTTTTTTCTAGGAAGCCGCGCTGTGTGTAGGTGTAGGGATGGTTATGTGGGTGATCCATTCTCTGAGTGTAGACTAGAACCATGCTCCACAAGTCCCTGTGGTACAAATGCTGAATGTTCCTCTACTGGAAGGTATATTATATATTTATTGTATAAGTGTAGACTAGAACCATGCTCCACAAGTCCCTGTGGTACAAATGCTGAATGTTCCTCTATTGGAAGGTACATTATATATTTATTGTATGTATAAAAACTATATCAGAGTCGCCCATTTGAAAATGACAGGCTAAATTGATATCAATATTTGTGATGTTCGATGACAAATTATTTTTTTCTAGGTCCGCCATTTGCAAGTGTAGATCCGGATACACCGGAGACCCATACACCAACTGTGTATTTGATCCTTGCTCCAGCAGTCCTTGCGGACAGGGAGCCATCTGTGAGAACAATGGTCGTGCTGCCATCTGCAAGTGTCCTCCCAGCTATGTTGGTGATCCATATGTTTCCTGCAGGTAATTGTGTACTTTTTTTGTGAAGCAGCTTATAGTGCAAAAAAATGACGTCTTACATTAAATATGACCAATGATAGGCCAGTAAACATTTAAATTGACCAATGTTAAAATGTATACTGGCCTATCATTAATAATTTATATTGTATGACGTCATTTTTTTTTGGCACTATAAGATGCTTTTTGTTGTGTTTCTATGAAAGTTATATTGTAATTCATTGTACTAGTCATCCAATCTTGATGAGAGCCTGAATTAAAATTTTAACATGATGAAAAAATAATAGGTTGACTTGTTTTGTTTGAAGGAATTTAATTTCGTCTGCAAAATGGATTATCAAAAGCTTCACTGGTAAATTTTTCTATGGTAAATATTTACTACCTACCAATCTGTAAAACATCTTAAAAAGCCTCTTTTTTCTTTAGACAAGACCCATGCTCAAGCCCTGATGCATGTGGCCCCAACGCTGAGTGTACAAACAGTGGAGGCCGCGCCCTTTGCGAATGTAGGCGCAGCTATGTCGGCAGTCCATACAGCAGATCCGGCTGCAGAGCCAACCCTTGCCAGCCAGGAGTCTGTGGAGCCGGCGCTGAGTGCCAGGACATCGGAGGCCGACCTGTGTGTGAATGTCTACCTGGGTATCAGGGAGATCCCTACACTGGCTGCATCCAGGGAGAGTGTGATGAGAACTCAGACTGTGGGCCCCAGCGTGCCTGCAAGGACTACAAGTGTGTTGACCCCTGCGCTATATCATGCGGCCAAGGAGCTGACTGTAATGTCCAGAATCACGTGGCTATCTGCAGGTGTCCTCGCGGCACTACTGGTGACCCATTCCGCTCCTGCCGCAGGTTTACCCGCGAAGAAATCTGCGCTCCCTGCGGCCGCAATACTGACTGCGAGGTTGGGCAGGATGACCGGCCCATCTGTACCTGTAAGCCAACCTATATTGGAAATCCTCTAGTGGAGTGTAGGCATGAGTGTGATACTGACAGTCAGTGTGGCTCTACTCAAACCTGTGACCGCAGAGAATATAGGTAACAAACAAAACATTTTTAAATTAAATAATTCATCTATTATTTGTGTTTTTGTGACATTAATGGATTTTGTTAGAGAAACAAAATTTTTAACATTTTTGTTGTTGTTTATAGATGTGTAAGTGCTTGTGGTCAAGGGTCTTGTGGTGAGAACGCAAACTGTAACGCCATCAACCATAGGTAAATATTTCATTCAAAAATAAGATTCTGTTCTGAATATTATCTGTTTGAAAATCCTATTTAAAAAGAAGTAAGTTATGTGTGTGTTTTATTGTATGTTTCGAAAGAGCTCGTGAACGACTAGGCCAAATAAAAAATGGCCCAAGGAAGTTTTTAAAGTCTTATGGCGAGGGGATTCTATACACCTTGATAAAAACGAAAAGAGCTAACCGTCACGTAAGGATGGACTGGCGTACAGCCTCTAATTATAGAAAAGCTTCGCGTTTAAATTAAAAAGCTAGATAATGGCCTCAAAAAAATACTTATTCAAAATTTGTTGTTAATGATGATATTTCGTGATAAAATTATCATAAAAGATATCAAAATTCATTTCAACACTTTTTAAGTTCATTTAAGATGCTTCGTTTGGTTTTTGTGTGGAGATGTTTATTATCAACAATAAATGTAATAACTGTAGATGTATATCCCAGACAACTACCTGGCCCATGTCTTGGGGACCTTTTTCGTCTGCTAGCAAATGGTTTTTACCTGGGTTTTTACTCTTTTGTAGCAATTTGGCTGTATAAATATTTACGATGTTATTGGCTGATATTCAAAGACCCAATTGAAAGTCGGCATAGGGCCCCTCTATTGTTTTACTCTAATTTATCAAATATGCCTAAATCTTATTTGTGATTGAATCAAAGGACATAAAAAATCCAAAATGAAATATTTTTTCTCGACTTCTTCTTAAACTAAAATTATATTTCGTTCATAGAAAATAACACGAAGCGTAGGGGTGTAGGTAATAGTATTTATTTTACTAGCGGCTTCGCTCCTAGCCTCTAGGGGCTTTGCTTAAGGAGGTGATCAAAAAATTTTTTTTGGCGAAATTCGTAAAAGGACCAAGGAAATCTTCAGCAAAAAAAATGACCGAGGAAATCTTCAGCAAAAAAAATGGAGGGGATTTTGTGTTTGTTTTTGGGGAGTTGGGGGTGTCCCACCCCCCAAGAAAATAGCCTAAAACCACCGCAGGACCACCAGTAGGTATATTCCCTGAAGAGTTTAATCAGATCGGTTCAGTGGTTACCGAGATCTTAAGGGACGGACAGACAGACGGACAGACATCATTCTACTTTGTATTATAGATAGAACACAATAACATTAATAAAATAATTGTTTAAAACATGTTTGTTAAGAATATTGCCATTCTATGGTTAAATCTAAAAGATAAATCAGTCTCTTTGTAAAAATGAGTGTTTCTATGCATAAGCAAAAATCTATTGGATTAAATCCATAAAATCAAAAAAGTTTATTTTTTAGAATTAGTTTTTTGTTTAATTTGTCAGATGATTTATTTTTTATAAGTTGAAGTTAACCCCCATGCAATGCAAACATTACCAGCGACCTAGAGGGATAAGACATTTGCCGATAAATTGATGTACATCCCCAATGATGATTAATAAAATTATCCCTTCTGTACATTACAATTTGTGCTTGAAACGTTTGATACTCAAAAAAATGAACCAATCAATCAAAATTTAACCAAAGTCTCCAAAGTCAACGAATAAGAAAACGTTATCATAAAATTTTGGGGACTAGTGTAGTAAACAGCACAATGTCCCCCTCCTCCCTAAAAAATACATTATCTACAACTAGAAAAAGCAAATTAACATTAATGCATGAACGTATCTTTAGGGCAGAAAAATTTAAGATAACGAGTTCATTGACTGACCGTTCTATTTATATTTCTTGGATCATGTCCAGAAGACGCAGTATCTCTTTACTAGCGGTTACGCCCCTAAAGGCCTTATGGGCACTTGATTTCTCTTGGGTTTATTGGTTAGTTATAACCTTCCCAGGATCAATGAGAAGCTACATTTAAGTGAAATCCATATTGGTTCAGTGGTTAGATAATGCTTCGGTACAGACAGCCGGTTAGTTTTATAAATGAACACATAGTTGTTTTGTTTTTGTGTTGGATTCCATATATAGGAAAGATAAAAAGGAATTTCTTTTAGTTTGAGTCTGATCTTTTTCACCACCTTTGTCATGTACATACAGCCGTAAACTGCTTCAAGTGTTGTTTAACATTTTTTGAGAAGTTATACTTATATGTACGTTTTCTGGACATGATCACATTTTTAAAATTAGTTAATGATTATAAACACGCTACATCAAATGGAACTATAATACTTCATATAGAAACCTATCTTTATTAGAATTTTTCATCCCCTTTCAAGTTCAATTATCTTATGTTTATCATTTAAACTTATTTTTATTGAAATACTTGATTTGATATGTTATGAAACTCAAAACTTGGCTTTGAATGCCCAGTATAAAGTACACTTACATTTTACAATCAGATTAATGTTCTTAAGATTTGAAGATTAGTTTAATTAGAAAAGGCCTTACTTTTGTTACTATCTATTCATTAAATGAGCACAGTAAGGACGTTGAAAATATTTTAGCTCAAGTAATAAAAATCTATAAGTTAAAAACAATTTATATTTTTCTAATTTTATTCATGGAATACACTTGTTTCACTTATTAAATAGTTCATCAGTTCCAATATGGATGTTTAAGAATATATATGTCTTTGTATTTTGAATTTTTAACATACTATTATTTTGTTTTATTTAGAGCGCAGTGTACCTGTCCTCCAGATTTCCTGGGAGATCCTTATTCCAGGTAAAATAATTCAAACTTTGAATAAGAAGTCACAATGCATTGTAAAAGTTTGAAATTAAAAACAAATAATTATATTTCAACAGTTGATAAAGACATAAAGGGTAGTAACTCAAAACAAAATGTTATTCAAAAATGTATTCCAGATGTTATACTGAATGTACCCGTCACGATGACTGTGCCAGCAACAAGGCCTGTGTAAAGCTAAAATGTCGCGACCCTTGCTACGATCCCAACCCTAATGTTTGCGGACAGGGTGCCACCTGCGAGGCCACCAACCACAAAGCTGTCTGTTCCTGCCCCAAGGGCTACACTGGTGACCCATTTGTGAGCTGTAGGCAGTTTGAGAAGAGGGACTTGTGTAATCCCAACCCTTGCGGACCTGGAGCCAACTGCCAGGCTGGATTTGATAGGTCAGGGTCTGACCGGCCTGTGTGTACCTGTCCTGCTGGATACAGAGGAGATCCTTTAGTTAGCTGCAATAGAGGTAATAATATATAATTAATCAAATTAAGCTATAATACAAGTATTATAGCTTACAAGTTTAAAGATTTCCGCTCTTCAATTATCAATATCATTCATAAGCATAAGATCAAGAAAATCTGGACCATTATCGTATATTAGTCGTTACAAACTTGTTACAACATATATAGGTATATTATTACTTTCTTGTTATTAAGGTGAATGTATCAATGATAGTGTTTCGGTACGCATGCCTTGCCGTACACGAAATCTTAATCTCCAAGCCTTCCGAATGACCAACATGTGAATGTTTACAAATGTGTATTTATTACCATGAAAACGGTGCATCTAAAACAAAAATATAAAAATTAATTTCATAATATTAATGGCTTATTATTTTTGTATATCGAGGTTGCGTGATTTCAATTTAATTAAAAATATAAAATTTCTAAAAAACTTTAAATTGGCACGAAACATATTAAATAGCATCAGAAATTGATAATTTTAGATTCAAATGATCAATAAAATTAAGGAAAATATTCGTATGTCAAAAGTTAGCAGTTAAATGGTCTATTTGTTGAAAAATTAATGTTTTAAATTTCTTCGTAAAATATACCATACTACACTTATTATTAAGAATTAAAGATAAATTCTTACCACATTATACGTCAAACTAAGCAGGAAGGCTTATTTGAGATCTTCCACGGATTAGAGCGCATGTATATCCATCCAATACATTATTTTTATTCACGTAGCTCTTCACATGGGAATCAACAAGGAAAAAATGTGCGCGCCTTTGTTTGTTTACAAGCGAAGCGCGGAGATAGTTAGGAATGCCGCGTAACACACTCATTCTCTGGTGTAAGGAAAAGGGAATTAATGGGTTCGAACTTGCCAGGGAATACAAGAAAATCATTCCAACACACACCCGTCTAGTCACTGGGAATCGAACACAATAACTCATCTTAGCATCATGCGTGCAGACAGTGTCCACAAAATCACAATCTCATAACGCATAAATTACAAGAGTTTAAAATGGCATGGCCATCAGGCCTAAAATTAATTATGGTAACTTACGAACACCACAATAACTCAAACCGACTCCACTACCACATAAGGATAGGAATAAGGAATGGGAAAAGCATTCAACATTCATGAAATGCACATTTACCACTCACACATCTCATTAATCATGGCCTCATAATCTCAATTAAAGTTAGAATTACAGACCATGTAATTGCGAATACATGAATTAATAATCAATAGTACCTAAACTTTGATTAGGTACCTACATAATAATAGGCAAATGATTTTTATATTAAAAATCGCATCAATAATTAAATAATCAACTCAAACTTTTAATCAAAAGAAAGAAAGATTAAATAATGACATTTTTTCTACTGAATCTTTTTGCTAGAAAAGAAAAATAGAATTTTCATAAAAAACTTCTCAAAATTAAGCATTTTCTCCAGCAGAAAAATACTCGGGCTTACATCTAGACATTCTTAGATAAGATAGGTAAATCCTTAAATCTAACATGTTTAATAAAATAGATACTTAAATCTAAATAAAATATGACTGTAGAATCATCAAACATCGGAAAATTAAAACTTCATAATTTTAAATCTTCGTGAATCAAACTTGCGTAAAATAAAATTGCAATTGAAATATGCAAATTAAATTACCAAAATAAAACAAAAGCTCAATTATAAGAAAAGAACTTCTCTAAATGCTGAGTTTGCAATTTCTCTCTGTTTTAAGAAGAAAGCAACTTGTACATATTCATACAGTCAAAATTAAGGCAATTTGGGGCCTCAGTTAGAATGAACCCCTCAAGATACAAACTAACCAATCTTTAAAATATTAATAATGCCGTGTTCCAGCTATCCTGACGGACGTTATGTCTTTCCATCACAATTTTTGATACTGCATAATTTCCGACAGGATTTCTGGCGCAGGGCTCCATCAACTGAAAATAAACATAATTAGTGATGTTTAAATCAAATCAAAAATTAAAAGAATCATGAATAATTCAAGAAACTTTAGAATCATCAATCAAAGCAATCAAAATAAAATTATCTTATGCTTTAGTTTTGCCGTTCTGTAGTATGTCTGGCCGAGGTAACAGAGCTAAGATACACTATAGAGCGGTCTTATTAAGCTTAAATCTTCGAACTCAAAGAATCTACTTAATTCAAGACGAAAAAAATCTGCATTTTTCTTTAGGTACATCGGTTAAAAGGTAAATAGAAATAATTTTAATATATATGTAATATCAAATTATCTATGTGATTATAATAAATCTTAAAGAAATATTTGTATGATGTAAAAAATTTCATTGTGTTACTTTTTATCATATCGAATTTCAATTAAACAAAGATAAAAATGTTCGTATTTGCGTAGGTACCTAGGAAAATTTCCGCGAAAAAAATCCCTGGTCCCGGAAAGACTTAAATCATTGAAAAAACTTGCGTAAACATATAAATAACTTAAGTTTGCATTTCAAATGAAAAAATCTTGCGTCGATTTGAAAGTTTAAACGAAATTGAGTCAAAATTTGCGTTTTTTGTCTTTCGAAAAAAATATCTGATAAATCTACCGTAAAATAAATTTCAAAGTTAAACAAGAACGATACTTATACTAAACTTTGGGTAGATTGATCTTGAGCAGACGTCTTGCGGAAGTCTCGTTACTCGTGGCGGCTGCGTCATCTGATAATTTGAACTTGCAAACCACGGTCCTCCCACCTGGGCGCACTTCTTCCACACGCCCCAATCTGAACTTCTTCATCAAATTTGTGCTATCGTCGATCAGCACCACGTCTCCCGGCTCGAGCAGCACCTTGTTGCTGCGCCACTTGACGGACTTGAGTAGCTCAGGCATGAGCTGCTCCTTGTACACCTGATGGAACTGACGGGTCAACTCCTCCAAGTTCTCCAGCCTCCTGGTGATGGGCTCTTTACAACCTGTCTCAAAGGTGCAGATTGCATCGTTGGTCCTGCCGCCTAACAGATCAGCAGGTGAAATTATTCTCCAGCAATTGACGTCATCTCCTTGGGTGGCATAGGTCAATGGCTTAGAATTCAGGACTCGTGCAGTCTCAGCACACAACACCAATAAATCATTGAAGGTTACAGTAGCACCAGCCAACTTCTTGTTTAACACACGCTTGACCAGCCCAACCTGCCTCTCCACAGTACCCACGAACGAGTGTGCTGCGGTGGGCACCAGATGCCATTCAAAATGCATTCGGGTATCCTTCAAAAGTTCATCCATAATTCGCTTGGCACCGGCCATATTGGTGCCTCTGTCTGTGGTAACCCTTCTAGGCATATTGTAAAACGCCTGAAGTTTTCTCAAGCCGACCAGCACGGCTTCAGTTGAATAATCAGTCAACACATCAACAAACACAGCCTGTGTAAATCTACAGGCCACAATCAACAACCAAACCTTGTACTTGGTCTTGGAACTCCTGGTACCAACGCCAGGCTTCGTAACTTCGATCGGCCCCGCAAGATCCATATGCACCTCCTTGAAGGGCACAGAGGGCTCGACACGATCTGGCAGAATATTAGCAATTGCGGGACTCGAACGCTTGGCATATTCAATGGAACATGCAGCACAACTCTTGACCACTTTCATAGCCTCCATGCGGCCATGTGTGATCCATGCATACCTGCGGCTTTGCGCCAACGTCTTACGATGGCCTCCATGCCCCAATTCATCGTGGGACTGTTGAAGGATGAGCCGCGCCAGCCTGTTGTGGCGGCTGAGCAAGACAACACCTGGGCTGTCCTTCATAATCTTCCTGGGGCCTCCAGCAGCGGCCTCAAGAGCCTCATCTCCTCTCCCGGACATTTTCAATATTGTAAATGTCCTAAGAGGATAACATCCATCATGACCCACAATGGGCCAACAAACCTGGACCTTGTAATGATACGGTTGAAGGGAGTCGAATTTCCCCTCGGCGTCCATGGTCATCTCCTTCTCTTGGTTGAAGGAAGTCAAAAACAGGTCACAAACAGAATCCATGTATGTATTTGTGAAAGTATAGTTCTCATAATGCTTAGAACTATCATTGTTGCTAACATCATCCTCAATTGTTGTAACGCCACGTTTCTTGATAAGCAGCGTTTTAAAGCAGTTGGCAGCCTTAAGAACTGCGGCCACAGTCCTCCTCGCCTGCCTGTAGGTCCTTCTTGCCAGGGACCTCCAGAAATCGTTGTCCACTACCTGTGTGAACATTACCTTGAGCTTCGCCATCTTGGGATTTAGCTCGCTCTCGGGAATGGATGCATTTACCTCACCCGCCGTCTTAACGGGCCACTGGTCCTGTTCCAGGCGCAACCAGCTTGGACCTTCCTGGTATGTAGATCCAGGTTGTACATCCTCAATCGTACACAAACCACGCGTCGCCAGATCGGCGATGTTGTGTTGGGTTGGAACCCATCTCCAATCTTCAGGGCTCGTCAACTGTTGTATCTCGGAAACACGATGACTGTTAAAAACATTTAACATAACACTGTCACTGGATAGCTGAGCTAGGGCACAGCTGCTATCACTAAAAAATGCTTTGCCAGAAATGTTGAAAGGTAGAGCTCTGGCTACAGTATCCACAAGCCTGGCCAAAATTAGACAACTAAGCATTTCTAACCTTGGTATAGACTCAATCTTCACTGGTGCGACACGTGACTTGGCGCAACACAAAACTACATCATATCCTCCAGGAACTGGCCATCTCAGGTAGGTGATGGCTGCATAGGCCTGGTTAGATGCATCGCAGAAACCAACAAGCATTGGAAGCCCCAACGGCTTATCAGGAACCATCGAACGTCTGAACGACACATTTCCAAGTGCCGAACGGTCCTGGAGGCTGGACACGAGCTCCGACCTCAACTCTCCAGGTATAACATCATCCCAGTTACATCCATGTATGCAAACTGAGCGCAGACAAAGCTTGGACTTAAGCAGCAATGGCGCTGCTAGACCCATTGGGTCATAAAGTTGTTGCACAATTCTCCAAACTTCACGTTTAGTTATCAACTCAGGTAGACTTCTCCAGAGATCCTCCAGGTCCAGATCCTCTAGCAACTTTCTACCCTTAATCTTCTCGCCGTGGTTGGCTCTGACAGGTAGGAACAACTTATCCTGTTTAGGGTCCCAAACGAGGCCCAGAACTTTTACACTGTCGACATCATCTCCAGAATAAACAACAGATTTAAACTTGAAATTGCCAGGTGCAATCATATCCTCCAGCTCTTGGACCAGCTGGACAGCTTCAGGTTTACTGTTATGACCGCTCAAACAGTCATCCACGTAAGTACAAGTCTCCAATTTGACCGATGGAGGATCTTGATACAAAATAAATTCGGAACTGAGTGGTTGCTGAACATCTCTCCACACATCCTGCTGGGCTACAACGTCACAACCTCTAATCTTCTCAGATCCATAAACATCTTGAACATCCTGCTGGGAACGTCCACCAAAAATACGACCAGTGAGTCTGAGGGCGGTCACGGCCATATCTCCAGCCAAGGCCTCACCAAAGTTGATGGTTTTGGTAAGGTAGACCTCTGGCTCTCCATCAACTGTATCAGCGAAAAAAACACGTTTCAGCTGAGAATCTTCATAGGTAGCTAATAATGAATTATAGAACTTCTGAATATCAGCCACGAATGCACACTTATAACTTCTGAACCGGATAAGATTGTGCATCAGAGTATATAATGGGACTGGGCCGTCCATCATAATACTATTGAGGCTTAGCCCCTTGCAGCAGAGGCTAGAATTGGCGCATATCCTCAAGGGCGTGGAAATAGACTCTTTATATGCGCAGACTAGGCTCGAATAATACACGGGCTTAGTATAAGCTAGGTCTTCTGGCGAAGCTTTCTGATACACTCCACGAGACACAGCTTCTTGAAACACTTGGCAGAAGGTGCTGTACTCACCTTTTTTAATCATTCTCTGCCGGTCACGTAAGCAGATCTTATAGGCCTGCTCTGAATTGTCAAATAACACACTTGACGGCTGCTTGTAGGGATATGAGGCCGTCCAAATATGGTTCTCAAGATCTAATGTCAGACCTTCTTCAATCAGCTGCCGCTTACGCACGTCCAAGGCGGACTGCCCGGCGGCAATGGCGGCGCAATGACGGCAGTTCTTACAACCGCTGCACATTGATGGCGGCTGTATTCCCAAACTCTCAGTACTCAGGAACTCCATCTTGCTGACCTCCAACTTCACAGCTTTACAGGCGACAGGATTAGCAACAGTCCTGCCATCTGCAGACACAACTAAATAGCCTGTACCAAATAAGCTTCTGTACAGTCTAGAATCACCAACCATTTTATCTGCACACGGGAACATAGCTGGTGTCAAATGGCCGATTAAAACATCAATCTTGCTGTCGACCATAGAAAAATTATCAGGCTTCATGTTGAAAATGTCGGCGGCGGCTGTAGGATCAATAGAACGCAACCCTTCTTCAGTACCAATGCTGGGCACTACCGCCGCCTCCAGAATATGTGAATTCCGGTTGCGGTCAACCAAACAAATCTTGACTGTAGGACATGCTTGGCTCTTTCCATCTGCCAGAGAAATAGTAGCTGTGCGACCAGTTGATGGCAACTCTAACTTCTTGGCAATACTTCTAGAAATCAACGTCAAATTTGCTCCACTGTCCCACATGGCATTGACGGTGACTTGACGTTTGTCAGCCGCCAACGCCGGGACCTGCTGCAACATCAGCATAAAATTGTTCTTGCTAAACAATTGTGATTCATACACTGCCGCAACTTGTCCACTAGCAACTGATTCATGTAATAATGAATTATGAGGCTGGTTGCAACTGTCAATGGTACAGCTGCCAAGCTTATCGGCTCTGGGACAATCGGCCACCCGATGCCCCTTTTGTAAGCAGAGCAAACAGGCGCCTATCTTCTTGATGAAGACTTTGCGTTCAGGAACAGACATATCCCTAAACTTGGAGCACTTAAACAATAGGTGATCAGAGTTACAACCTTCCGACGGGCAAGGCTGTTTCTTCTTGGTCTTAGCTGGAGACCCAGGTTTACCAACGGCTGTAGCTGCGGCCGCAGGATTACCTTTCTTCTTGGAGGGGGTGTCTACATCGATTGAACACCTCATCAAAATGGCGCCACGCTGTTCCTCTATAATCTTCAACAGCTTAGGAATATTTGGGGTATCCATCGAGCCCAACGCCAGGTTGAGCTTGTCCTGGAAATCACGTGGCAACTTTTTGGATAACATTTCCAAAAGAATAATGGTCAACCACTGGCTTGTGGTGACTTCCTCATCATCATCATCTTTAGTCAGCTGCTCGAGCTGGCTAACTGCACCACCAAACTCTGCTAAGACTGTCACAATCTGGTTGGAGTCCGACGGTTTAGGCTTCTTCTCCCATTGGTTGAAAAGGCAGAGCATCTGACGTGTTTTGGACTTAAAACGTGCGTCGAGGTAAGCCCATTGAGATTCATGTGATTGAATCTGAATTAACTGAAGTCTCAACTCTTTATTTTTGCAGACCTTTTCACTGCTCAACAATAACTGTAAATATGACGGGTCCTGTCCTACGGTAAGCTTTTTAAAATTGTCCTTGAAACTTACGTAGGCTGACTCTGAGCCGTCAAAGCTTGGAAGAAGACGTTCGTCGACACGATTCATATATCCTGGCGTGAACATAGAACCGGTGCCGAACTGTGGTGTGCCAAACGGCGACACAAATGGCGATGCTGTCGAAGCACCCGCCGTCATTGTAGGCGGCTTCACAGGTTCAAGCTTAACCTCGGCCAGCCGTTTCATCAAAGCAGACAAAGTGTTTATAATTGGTTCTGGTAAGGGAAAGTATGACCCTTTAATAACCTTCACAATCTTTAAGCAACGATCATATAGTTCAGCCTTATGGTCAGGCAAATTATCACCAACTAAATCAACAACACTTTGAATGTCACTAAGCTCCTCCATAGCATCTAGAGCATCTTTCAGAGCGTTATAATCTTTTTGCACAGTAATTATATTAGAATAAATGTCACTAAACTCCTCAAGCTCTTGGATTCTCACACCAAGCTTGCTAAAACCGACCATAATGCTATCGAATGTCTCGAACTTGTCATGGACAAGGATTGACTCCTTAGTGAAATGTCTAACATCAAGCTCTGAAGATTCACTGACCAACTTCATCACTTTATCTAGTTCACTGGTTAGGGCCTCGACGGCTGGGCGCAGCCGTAGTCCCAGTTGAGCGCCTTTATTCTTTTTAGGACCCATGATTGTCACAATAATTAACTGTACTGATTACGATTATAATAGTGTGTGGTAAGGTATCACAACCAACACATTCACAAAACTTCACAGATATTTTCTTAGCCGCATCTGTTCTGTCTCGTTTTCATTGTTTCGGTACGCATGCCTTGCCGTACACGAAATCTTAATCTCCAAGCCTTCCGAATGACCAACATGTGAATGTTTACAAATGTGTATTTATTACCATGAAAACGGTGCATCTAAAACAAAAATATAAAAATTAATTTCATAATATTAATGGCTTATTATTTTTGTATATCGAGGTTGCGTGATTTCAATTTAATTAAAAATATAAAATTTCTAAAAAACTTTAAATTGGCACGAAACATATTAAATAGCATCAGAAATTGATAATTTTAGATTCAAATGATCAATAAAATTAAGGAAAATATTCGTATGTCAAAAGTTAGCAGTTAAATGGTCTATTTGTTGAAAAATTAATGTTTTAAATTTCTTCGTAAAATATACCATACTACACTTATTATTAAGAATTAAAGATAAATTCTTACCACATTATACGTCAAACTAAGCAGGAAGGCTTATTTGAGATCTTCCACGGATTAGAGCGCATGTATATCCATCCAATACATTATTTTTATTCACGTAGCTCTTCACATGGGAATCAACAAGGAAAAAATGTGCGCGCCTTTGTTTGTTTACAAGCGAAGCGCGGAGATAGTTAGGAATGCCGCGTAACACACTCATTCTCTGGTGTAAGGAAAAGGGAATTAATGGGTTCGAACTTGCCAGGGAATACAAGAAAATCATTCCAACACAGATAGAGAGTGTTCTCTGAACCTTATATGTTATGATTACAACATACAAGGGTATATTAATACATACTTGTTATTAAGGTGAATGTATCAATGATAGTGAGTGTCCTCTGAACCTTATATGTTATGATTACAACATACAAGGGTATATTAATACATACTTGTTATTAAGGTGAATGTATCAATGATAGTGAGTGTCCTCTGAACCTTGTATGTTATGATTACAACATACAAGGGTATATTAATACATACTTGTTATTAAGGTGAATGTATCAATGATAGTGAGTGTCCTCTGAACCTTGTATGTTATGATGACAACATACAAGGGTATATTAATACATACTTGTTATTAAGGTGAATGTATCAATGATAGTGAGTGTCCTCTGAACCTTGTATGTTATGATTACAACATACAAGGGTATATTAATACATACTTGTTATTAAGGTGAATGTATCAATGATAGTGAGTGTCCTCTGAACCTTGTATGTTATGATTACAACATACAAGGGTATATTAATACATACTTGTTATTAAGGTGAATGTATCAATGATAGTGAGTGTCCTCTGAACCTTGTATGTTATGATTACAACATACAAGGGTATATTAATACATACTTGTTATTAAGGTGAATGTATCAATGATAGTGAGTGTCCTCTGAACCTTGTATGTTATGATGACAACATACTAGGGTATATTAATACATACTTGTTATTAAGGTGAATGTATCAATGATAGTGAGTGTCCTCTGAACCTTGTATGTTATGATTACAACATACAAGGGTATATTAATACATACTTGTTATTAAGGTGAATGTATCAATGATAGAGAGTGTTCTCTGAACCTTATATGTTATGATTACAACATACAAGGGTATATTAATACATACTTGTTATTAAGGTGAATGTATCAATGATAGTGAGTGTCCTCTGAACCTTGTATGTTATGATTACAACATACAAGGGTATATTAATACATACTTGTTATTAAGGTGAATGTATCAATGATAGTGAGTGTCCTCTGAACCTTGTATGTTATGATTACAACATACAAGGGTATATTAATACATACTTGTTATTAAGGTGAATGTATCAATGATAGTGAGTGTCCTCTGAACCTTGTATGTTATGATGACAACATACTAGGGTATATTAATACATACTTGTTATTAAGGTGAATGTATCAATGATAGTGAGTGTCCTCTGAACCTTGTATGTTATGATTACAACATACAAGGGTATATTAATACATACTTGTTATTAAGGTGAATGTATCAATGATAGTGAGTGTCCTCTGAACCTTGTATGTTATGATTACAACATACAAGGGTATATTAATACATACTTGTTATTAAGGTGAATGTATCAATGATAGTGAGTGTCCTCTGAACCTTGTATGTTATGATGACAACATACTAGGGTATATTAATACATACTTGTTATTAAGGTCAATGTATCAATGATAGTGAGTGTCCTTTGGACCTTGTTTGTTATGATTACAACACAAGGGTATATTATTACATACTTGTTATTAAGGTGAATGTATCAATGATAGCGAGTGTCCTCTGGACCTTGTATGTTATGATTACAACATACAAGGGTATATCAATACATACTTGTTATTAAGGTGAATGTATCAATGATAGCGAGTGTCCTCTGAACCTTGTATGTTATGATTACAACATACAAGGGTATATTACATTCTTGTTATTCAGGTGAATGTATCAATGATAGTGAGTGTCCTCTGGACCGAGCCTGTTATGACTACAACTGCAGATCTCCATGTGACAGTGCTTGCGGACAAAATGCTGAGTGCCAGGTAAGATAATAATGTTTGGGAAAAAATTCCCCTAATGAACCTAATAACTAAGATCTTTGTATAGAAAACAATCCCGAGACCTATTTGTCAGGGATCTAAAGGGATAAGACATTGGCCGATAAATTGATGTACATCCCTAATGATGATACATATTACTTCATCTGTAGATTAAAATTAGTTCTAACTTTTTGAATTTCAACTTAATGTACCAACCAATCAAAAGTTGTTAACCAACGAATAAAAACCTTATCATAAAACATTGGGGAATAGTGTAATAAACAGCTGAATCTCCCCTCCATCCCTGCCTATAAGTAGTTTATACAAATGTAACTGATCTATTTCAGGCTCGCAACCACGGAGCTATCTGCTCCTGTCCTTCTGGTTATGTTGGAGACCCATTGACCGCCTGCAGACCCTCCAGAAGAGCCACATCAAATGTCGTCGGTTTCTCAAGATTTAAGAGAAGTTTGGAGCCATACTTCAAGCTGTTTCCAGAGTTTTAGTTTTAAGATAGTTTAGTAATGTAAAAGAGAAGCACTAATAAGCCAATGAGCCAACGCCAACTTCAGAATTTTATTTTTATAAACTTTCATTAGGAACCAGGGATGTCAATCCAAGCCACTTTGAAAAAACAGTTAGAACAACTATTGCAAACGTTAGCTAAAGGCCATATAAAATTGCCGCCTCAAAACACCCATGGTGATTGGACTCACCATTTTTTCACAAAATTTAAGTTTTGCAAGTGAAACTGAAGGCAATAATCTACAACTTTGGTTTTCATGACTTGTTAATTTCTCTAACGTTTAGAACATACTTAAAAAAATGTTTTTTAAAATGTTGGTAGGTCGCTGACCGGTTATTCCCCACGCAACCGTACATACAAGCAGGTTCCTGTGATGGCGCTATAGGCTTGGTTTATTCTTTGTTCCTATTTATACCTACCTACTGATGATAGTAAAATATTAAATATATCAGTCACCATTTATTGAAACATGTGTGCTCAACTAATTTTACCATTAATGTACATATAAATTTGTATAAAAAATATATTTTAAAATTTTAACAATCATTTAAGTTTCCTTTTTCTGTTTACTTCAAACAATTTACGCATAATTTATCAGAAAAATAATTGATTTTAAAAAGTAGGATGAAATAGATCATTTACTAACAAATGCAGAGGCATTAAAAACAACCATTTCTCTAATAAAAAAATTGAAATATTGTTTAAACCTAAAAAAAACCTAATAATAATTAATTTTATCCTTAAAAATGTAAACCTACCTGAATAAATTGAAAATGATTTCTTGTTTGTCTTAATTTTTTATTAGGTAAAAGTAACAGGATGTCTGTTTGTACCGAAGGATCTCGCTAACCGCTGAACAGGGTAGCTTCTCATAGGTCCCGGGAAGGTTTTTAACTATTTTGGGAGAGGGTACCACCACCCTCCCAAGAGAAATCGCCCCTAGAAAAAAATGACCCCACCCCCCAAAAAATTCTATTTTAATTTTTTTTTACTTTTTCTTTTAAAATCTAAAATAATAAATTGGGTTATCAAGTTCGACTTTCCCCTCCTCAAGGGCGTAGCCGCTAGTTAGGTATATAAAATGGAAAGGTTTTGTCTGTAACTTAGGATTTCGAAAATTACTGAATCGATCGAGTTCTTCATTTTATGGAAGCTTTACATAATTCCCCGGATGATTTTGGGTTATTTCATTTTAAGATTTAAGTGTTGGAATAGTTTTAGGCTATTTTTCTACTTTCCCTTCTCTTTAGCTCCTAGATGCTAGTAGGGGAGTATCCGCTAGTAAATATAAAAGTATAAGAAACTATTGTCCAATGCAAGGCAAGCCCAAGGGGCGTCGTAGCTCAGTGGTAACACACTGGGGTACGGTGATGAGAGATCGAATTCAAGTGTGGCAACTTGAATTTCTCAGTTGAATACGTTCACGCAACTTCCTCTGGTTGTGTAAGAAGGGAGATTATTGAGTGGTTTGGATACTTAATAGTCACGTACATAATATCTGTACAACCCTTATCCCAAACTCCTCTGCAGAAAACGTCATTTATTACGGTGACTTAATTTGGGACACCTGCCATACTCGGCGAGGGTAAGGTAATAAAGAGTAGCTCTCTCGAGACAGCGGGTCAAGGCATAATGTACTTGAGCGTGGAGCTTGATAGCCCTAGTGGCTATACAAAAGTGTCTCGTCCTTCTCCATGACTACTTAGGTCCAAACACTAAGAAACAATAGCTACACACACACATTTTTAATTTGTTCGGTTGTATTTTTGGTTAATTAAACAAAGTTGGCTTTCAACAAATTCTAATTCTTTTTTAGATAGGGGAGGGGAGATGGGAACAAGGGATAAGATAAGAAGGAAAGATATGTTAAAATTATTAATAAATATCAGCTGCTTAAAAGAAATCGAACTGCCATAGATCTGATATACTCAAATATACAGAGTGACCACTCAAAATTTACAAATATATAGTACATTTATAGTACATAAAAATTTTCATATAGTACCATATAGTACACAAAATTTAAACTAATATAGTATCATATAGTACCAAAATTTTAACTAATTATGTAGTAATACCATATAGTACCAAATATTAAAAAATAGTACCTATATATCTTATTAAATAAAGTAGTAAGGGTTTTATGTCTGAAGCTTAAGATCTCATTAACTACTGAACAATTGGGTTAGCAATTTTAGGCAAGCTTCACTGAGGTCGTATGTAGGTTTTGGGCTATTTAATTTTCAGAATTATGTCCTGGGATGTCCTAGAATCTAGGTACTTAGCTGCTAGTCTATAATACAAAGAAGCTTGATGTCTGTCCGTCTGAAGATTAAGAATTTGGTAACTGCTGAACTGAATGAGCACTACTCTCCAGGGAATATACATACTGGTCATATAGTGGTTTTAGGCAATTTTTGTGGGGTTGGTAAATCCTAATCCCCTCAAAAAAAAAAGAAAATGATATCCCCCACTAAATTTTTTCTTGTAAGTAAAAAGTAATTGCTGAACCAGTTGGGCTCTACTCTTCAGAGAATATTTGTACTGTTCATGTGGTGGTTTTAAGCACAGTGTGGGGCGAAGCCGCAGAGAAAAAAAAACTAATAAAGGGGATAGGAAATCCCCCTTAACAACCCCCCCCCCAAAAAAAAAAAGAAATTTCACCCAAAAAATGGGATATTACTAGTAATTTTAAACAAGCAATATTTTTTATTGAATGCCAAATACAATAACAAAGCTAGAAACAGGTTTTTTTTTATTAGTATCCAAGTAACTTTAGATGGCCCACCTTTAATTAAAAATTTGTAAATAATAAAGGTGCATTATTTATTTATAAACAGTCTGATAAAAGTGTAAACTAATTCTCCAAAGTGGGTTATTTATTGTCCAACACAATAAAAAAGGATATTATTATTTTAAATAACCTCTGAGATTCAACCCTTTGCAGACAGTGAGTGTTAATAGGACGTTTTTGGTTGATCAATGTAGTGAAATGTGCTTAGAAAATGTTAAGATTTGATAATCAGATGAGAAATTTTTATGTCCACACTCCCTTTAAAGATGTCGCACATAAAGGTATTAATTAAAATTTACAGTGAGGATCTAAACCTATACATTTCACCGACTCAGAATTACCAATTTTTTTTTATAATTCAATGGGCGTGCTGTTCCAACCAGTTCCTTTCATGATATAATAACTATTGATACTCAAAAAAGTGTTCTGGTTGCTTTTGTTCAGCAATATGTCAGTTTTGATTTTCATAAAAAAGGGAAGGGTTCCCTCTGGAGGAGAAATTTTTTTTCTTCTTTCAAAGTATGGCTTTATTTACCTTCCTGAAGAGTAGATTAAAAATTTAAAAAATGGTTTATAAAAATATTGACCCTTGAAAAGTTATCCTTAAATAAGTCAAAATCTGCTGATTTTGCTAAAACATCCAAAATTGTCAGTCTTTTGAGGATAGCCCTTTCTATGATCAAAATCTTTAAAAATCGTTTTTTTAAATTCTTTAATATACTCTTCGGATCTAATGCAGTTCACGGTAAAATCTATAAATTTTAAAGGCTGCTAGCTGCTAAACGGCTGAATGTACAGATCATGCCCGCACACTGTTTTAAGCGGCATAAGAAGGCCTACAAATAATCTGGAATAGCCATAAATCAATAATGCATAATTATCTTGCAGTGCTGAGAAATGTGCGAAAAAGACCTAATTAACGCGTTTTTTAAGTATTATCCTCTTAAAAATTTTTTTTTCAATATTGAAAATTTGAGTACCCCCCCCCCCCCCCCCCCCAACAGCGAACTATGAACTCTGGCCTCAGCGCTCGGCTCCCTAGCCGCAGCGCTCGGCCCCCTTGCCTGCCTAGCCGCAGCGCTCGGCTCCCTAGCCTAAAACCTAACCTAACCTAAAATAGTTGTTCGTCGGTAGTCGGGGGGGGGGGGGGGGGGGGGGGGAGGGTACAAATTTGAAAAAAATTGAAAAAAAATTTTCTAAGAGGATAACGCCGTTTTTTCTTCAGTAAAGCTTTCCCTGTGGTGTGCGGATATGATCTGAACATTCAGCCGTTTGGCAGCTAGCAGCTTTTAAAATTCATAGATTTTTTGAATTATTGCTTACCAGCAATATTTTACCGTGAACTGCAGTAGATCCTACTCTTCAAAGCAAATTCAGGAAGGTGTATAAAGCCATAACACAAAGTCTTTTTTTTTATGAAAATCAAATTGACATATTGCTGAAAAAAGCTACCAGAACACTTGTTTTGGTGTCAATTGTCAATATATCATAAAAGAAATGGGTTAGAATAGTGCTCCAATTTTTTTTTGCATTTTGAGTCAGTCTACTATACATACACCTCCAAGGTCCTACCCTAACTCAGCAGGGCATTCTTTACTTAACCTAACTTGGTCATCTAGCAATATACAGGAAAAGCACTAATTAACAAGGATGACAACATCCATAAAAGCGAAGCACTGAAACGGTAGGACAAACGGACATTAACACTTGTATAGTATCTGAACTGAAAAATCGGAACATAAATGTATAAATGTCGAATCAAAATTGTAAGTAAAATTGTTGAAAAACTGCTTAAAACAGGATAATGTTTATGGACATACTTACATTTTTGGACTTGATTATAGAGTTGCTTCGCTTATAATATCGTTCTTTGTTGTCCCAGGAATCAAAATACCAAAAATCAGATCAAACGGATAATTAAAACACTTGAAAATTTGTTGTAAAAAAAGTAGAAAAATCAACATGTTTAAAATGGACGTACGGACATTCTGGTAATGATTATAGAGTTGCTACGCTTTCTAAATCGTACCCAACTACTACAGGAATCATCATGCAAAGTTTGAAATCGATAGGACAATTCTAACATGCCTAAATTAACGAATAAAAGCTATCTATCTCGGACGGACGTACGGACGGACGGACGGACCGACCCTAATTATAGAAAAGCTTCGCTTTTAAAAATTTAGCCTATGTATTTAGCCGCTTCAGCAATCATAAAAATATGAAGAACAAAAAGTTTTATATCTTATAAGAAATAATAAAAATGATTGAAGCAAAAAAATATATGATCAAGGTGATTTTAAGAGTCATTGCATATTTCAAAGCTTATAATTTTACTTTACCCAAATCACTACTCTCTATATTAGTATATATTAGAGTACATTGTAATATTACAAACAATACTTTGGTTGGTAATAAGTTTTAAAATAATATTTAAAAAAATTCATATAGTACCAAAATTTTAACTCATATAGTACATATAGTACCTAGTTTGTCATATAGTACCATATAGTACAAAATTTTGACTATATAGTACATAAAGTACATATAGTACACAGTGGTCACCCTGAATATACCCAGTAATGATGGGAATGTTGACAAAAATCAAAGATCTAGCTTTAATAGCAGCTAAGCAATTCTTATTTTTTCCAAAGTGTTACGAACTGACGCAAAAAGTGAATTATATGGTAGCTTCGTTACAAAAAAAATTGAAAATGAAACTATTCTATGCTTTTAAGGTATATATTTATTCAAAAAACAAGAAATACTTCAGTTAAAAACAAAAACATTATAAAATTAATGGCTTTAATCTTTTACACTATCAAAAATAACTATAAAATGAAAAAAGTAACAAAATCAAAAGACAAGAATTACTTTTGTAGAGATCTCGTAATCAAAGTATGAGGACACATATTATAGCTTTTTGATATATGGTGTCGTAACGTAATTTACGAGATCACTACCCACTCCTATTTCGAGTTCATCTTTACTTCCATGTTCTTTCAATAAAGCTTTTGACAGTCTCTCCTGGCTTCACAATATCCTCCTAAATAATATAAATAATAAAAAAAAACGTTAGTTTTCTCTAGTACTAAACTTCGTGAAATTTTAAGATATCAGGGAGGGAGGGGATGTGGCACTGTAGATAACATGGATATTCAAAGTTTTATAATAAACAAAAAAAAAACCTTTTTAATATTAATTGGTGGGTTTCAAACTAGTAGTGTTCAAACTTTTCGGCATATAATTTTAATGTAGGGTAAAGCGGGGCGATCTCGGTTTTGAGGTGAAGTCGGTATTTTTTTGACCACCTTCATTAAATGACATTTTTCTCCATGTTCTAATCGACTGACAGAAAAAAACATAAAATCAAATTTGTTCCTTATTAAATTGCCTACAAAAAAGTATAAAATGAAATTTTTGTGAGGTGAATTTTTAGGGTACTTATTGGGTCTTAAAGTCGGACGACAAAAATTTTTTTTCTTCAGTTTTTTTGCTTCGGTCGGAAAAACGGTAAGTTGGACAAAAACTGGTAAGAGCTAGAGCTTAGACGTCTTCAGGGGACTTATTAAGAATCTAATAGGCTATCCATTTCCGTTTAAAACTTTAAAAAAGCTTGTATAGTTTTTTCTTAAATCGACTAAAAGTGAAGCGGGGCGAATTCGGTTTTTCACTTTTTATACTAACTTTTTCAATTTTATATAAAAAAGTGAAATTTTCGAGAAAAAAGTCAAATTTCTCGTACTTAGAAAAAATTTATTTTTTTTTTTGTAGAAAAAATTGTCCGATCTTCATAATTTTTTTTGTGAATGCTCTTTATTACATTTAGCAACTTTAACCTTTAGGGCATGCTGTAATTAAATCAATATGTCATAGGTTTTTTGAAGCTGGAAAATCGACCACAGATTTTGCCAAACTTTTCTCTTTTTATCAACTTGATTTTTTTTAGGAAATTTTGCTAATAGAACTAATTTTTTTTTTGGTCAAATCTATTCAAAATTGCCTGAATTTTAAGGATCAGGCCTTTAAAGTCATAAAAAGTTATTTTTTCTAGTAGTATTTTTATGTTTTTTTATCAAAAAAATTTTCGAAAAAAGTCAAATTTCGCGTACTTCGGAAAAATTATTTTTTTTTGTAGAAAAAATTGACCTATCTTAATAAAATTTTTTGTGCATACTCTTTATTACATTTAGCAACTTTTACCTTTTGGGCATGCTGTAATAAAATCAATACGTCATCGATTTTTCGAAGCTTGAAAATGCCCTACCGACTTCGCCTCAAGGCGGGGCGAAGTCGGTGCCGTTTTAGAGATCAATTTTGACAAACTTCCCAAAGTCCTAGGTTTAAGTCCTTTTAGGACCTGATCGACTTTTCCGAGATCTTTCTACTGGTCTTGGTCCCATTTAAAAAAAATAATTTTTACGATTTGCAGGTTCAAAAAACCGAAAATAAGACCGAGTTCGCCCCGCTTTACCTACAGAAAAGGAAATTTTGTTTTTGATCATTTGGGATGTATATAAAGTTAACGTTCATCTATTTTTCTTTCTTCATTTTGATATTTTATATAACGTAAAAAAGGGTAGGTATTAAAGAATGTGATAAAGTTAACCCCCGAATTTAGCATAACACGTAAAGCAACAGCTCTTTGTCATTGAGATGTAGGGTTCGAATCATTGCATAAGTTGCTATATTAATAATAAGATAGTAAGAGATGGGGAGGGGGGGGGGGGGTCTTGCAATCTAAAGGTTGGTTGTCTGAGTTGGGGACTAGGTGTTATAAAAGTCTGGCTCTATCAAACCGTCCCAAGAGGTATTAAACCGGTAAAGGGTAACTTTAAGTAGCAAGGTTTTTTTTGTTTCTGGAAAAAGGTCCCTTGAAATGTGCTGTCCAAAGAGTTTTATCTTTTTAATAGGTATCCTTTAAGATCTTTATATTTTTTTTTATGGTGCTATTTGTTTCGGCTATTTACCCACCACTCCCAAACATAATGGACTGGATTCCAAAAAAACCAGCGTGTCGGAGCCGTTTAATTTTGATGCGGCTCCGGCTCCTGCTCCTACCTTAAAATTAATATATCGATTTTTGTTCATTATTGAATTTGATAAAATAAAATAAATAATATAAAATATTTTGCTTTTATTTGATTAAAGCTATATAAAAGTAGAAGGATATGTGTCTATTTGTTAAGTAACAATAGTTTTTCAGTTTTTTTATTATATGGAAATAGACCTTTGCCAAATTATGATATTACTTAAAAAAATCATTTTTAGCTAATCTGGAGCCGGAGCCGGTTTTAACGAAAAATACGGCTCCGGCTCCACCAAAAATGTTGCTGCTCCCGGCTCCCGGCTCTGACACGCTGCAAAAAACTAAAGTAAAATTAAAGTCTCGGAAAAAAGAACGGATTACCTTTGTAGTGTAAGTTTTTCCTTCCATCAAAGCTTCTTTTTCTTTTAGTTTATCATTTTCCATCAGTTCCTAAAATTGTAAAGATGTATTATCGCAGGGTATTTTAGATGTAGCGCTATTTTTGGAAGCATAAGAGCATTCTTATGGACAAAGGGGGGGGGGGGGGGTTAATGCAACCATCTCGTAATCAATGCGCAAATGGCACTTATATTTGGAATTTCGTTATGAAGCTTAGCATGAGTAATCTTTGGTAGGTCTATTTTCTCAAAATCCAATAAAAAAGTTGGAAAAGTAACGGCTAACAGCTCAGCCGTTAAATAGCCCCAAAAAACGGCTAAACGGATAAGCCGTTAGCAATTATTTATCTAACTTTTTGTTCGATTTTGGAAAAATAGACCTACTAAGGATTACGCATGTTAAGTTTCATAACGAAATTCCGATTCTAAGTGCCATTCGAGATGGTGGCATTAAAAACCCTTATTTACAATCTTACATACTGAAGGTAGGTAAAAGAAAGTCTCTCTGTATTTATATGTCCAATAAAAACACCTATAAAAGCTGTCATGTTTAAAATAAGATGTATAACTTACCACGATAAGCCATTGAGGAAGTCTCTTTCCTTTGTAGGTTGCTGAAATAAAAAAATATTTAGTTAAAACAGAAATAATAAAAAAATCTCTTAACAAACTCAAACCTTAAAGTCTTAAAGAAAATGTTAAATTATTTGGGAAAGTCTGATGCTGGTTTCTTAGGTGAAATGGATTAGATTAGATTCGGTTAAGGATAATCTAATCTTTACAAAGTTCACGAATGCAAAACACTCCCATTAATCTAAATATTCACCTGGAATTAAAGGTGTGTGCAACTCGGTGAGGTAGCTTTTAACAAAAGTCTCTGCATCAAATTTTCTCGCGTCGGTTACCTGAAAAGAGAAAATAAAAATATGATGAGTGGACCAATAAAAGGACCTCTTAATTTGATCTTTAAAAACATGTTTCTACCCGAGGATTAGAACCAGTTTTAAGCAGTACTAAATAATCATGTATGGTATCATAATACCAATAGACAATTTTCCACGAAAATAAAAAAAATGGTTTAGGTGACCAGGGCTTTCTGCCCCAAGATAAAAACTATTTTCTTTAAAAGTTGTGAGAACGTCTCATTTATTACCTTGGCAGCCAAGCGTCCTCTGAACTGGATCTCACTTCGTTTTTTGCTTTGAGTTTTATTTGCCAAGAATTTCAGGTACATTCTAGAAAAAAAATTAGATATGAAAAACTTTTCCTCGCAGCAAATTAGAAGGTAACAATTCCCGATTAACATCGAATTTTTATGGAACATAACATACGAAATAATACAGTGACAGGATTTATGTGGAGAACCCATAAATCAATGAAGTAAATGTATAGTTCAATTTACAAACATTAAGAAAGGTAGACCTTCATAAATTGTTTCTTAGAACAGGTAACTATGCTCTGCTCAAATTAAATTAATGTCAAAAAACATAATTGAATTTTTAAGATTTTTTGTACAGATCTTTTAAAAGTGTCGCCGTTTAATGTTGTAAACGAAAAAAAGACATAACGATAAATTGTGATGTAATATATTTTTTAATTGAGCTTTTTATACAAGTTTCTGAGAAGCTATGTAAAAATACTTTGGTACCTTACTAGTCAATCGAATAAATCATTTAATGAATCTCTACTTTAAAGATACAAACTCGTTCAATATGCTTAATGTTTTTTTCCTTACATTGAGAGCAGAAATAGAATTGTATTACTCCTATAATTAAAAATAAAAATAGGTACCTATCCCAGAGCCTTTTCAACTTGTGCTTCTTCATCTTTCTCTTGCGCAAAAGTAACATTCTTGCCGCGTACTTCTTTATTCTAATAAATATTTATAATATTATTTACAGAGGATCTTATTGATTAGACAGTAAAAATTTATGTTTAACCCAAATGACAGAAAAATTATCTCTATTTAGATCAAAACGGTTGGTGTATAAGTTTGGAAACTGAAGTTTTGCACAAACCAATTCAAATTTAAAGAAAGTACAAACAGCTTTGTAGCCAAAGAATGTAAAGTCGTTGTAGTACAACTTTGGGTACTAACATAACTTACAAAGAACGAGAACTCGTGGAAGTAAAACTTTGGGTACCAGCATAATATAAAGTCCAATGTTACCCATGATATTTATAAACCACAGTCATTGTGTGAATGGTTTATGCAGCTCTTGGTTATGATTTTGAGACGAAAATGCTATTTAAACTTACGGGTGTCTAAATGTCCAATGTACTCTTGACGCAAAATTACCTGATAGTTATTGGTTCGCTTATTCTTGTTTTGATTTCAGGTTCTTTTACTTCTGTTTTGATGGTCTACAAATTATTATCATTACTTAATAAATTCAGTCATATTTTCTAGGAGAATAACCTAGGTATCATCTTTATAATCAATTATTTATTATTAATTCCAATAGGTACTGTGCTAAGAACTAAAAAAAAAAATTCATAGAAAAATTCTTACCGTTATAAAAGTTTTCTGTTTTATAATTTCAGATGAAGGTGCCTCCACGATTCTCTTACTAATATAAAAAAAAACACTTTAAGAATAATGAATTCACATAAATAATAAAGACTATGATTTTGAGAAATTTAGATTAGGTACAAATAAGTTTTCACAAACACAACATATGACTATCTGGACAATTTGCAAATTTGTTCTATCAAATGAAAGCTTTGTTATATATTTTCTTAGGACTTTAAAAGTAGTTAAAGGATTTTTATGAACACTTCACAGATCATACCTTACAACTTTAAACTATTTCTACGAAATGTTATCATAAATTTCATAGGTAATTTACCTAGCTGTTGGCAATTGTATCTGTTTAATTTGTGTTGTTGGCTGCAAACTGGTTCCTGAGGAGTTGAGCAGGCTAGCACCAGTCAAATATTGAGATGTTAAAGACAGGTTTCCTATTTTGGTTTTATTCATTTTACAAAGGTATGTAAAGAAAAAAATCAAAAAATGTCTTTACAACATTTTAAAACGATTATATATTAAGATACAACTTTGTAAATTTTTACTCTAGGTGAGATTTATTACTTGATTTTGATTATCATCACCCTGTTCTGTTATATATATATACGTTAATTTAAAAAAAAATAAAAGCCATATTTTTATTATAACAAATTTTCCTCAACAACAATAACATAAAAAACACATTTATTCCCTTCAAATGATGAAAATGAATGTTTTCCTAATCTTAGATTAATGTTGTTTACATCTTTACAAACATCCACTGCAAAACTGGAATCAATTAATCTAAAAAATTGGGATTTATTAAGCAAAGGTATTATCTATGTAAATAGGTATTCAATCTTTATTTGCCTTAAAAATTTAAAAAACAAAACACCTTTAGTAATATACAACTTGCGTATATATCAACACTATTAGAAAGGAAAATTTAGATAAATTCTTTAATTTAATACCTAGTAACATTATGGATACGCAATAAACAAAACTACATAAATCACTTTTTTCGCTAATGGTCTTTGTAGTTAAAATGAGAAGTGACCTTTGAATGACAGAATTCCATTAAGGGAGAGGAAGGTTTCGGGTAAAATCCGTAAAGGTTATGTGTTATAAGTTAAAAACAATAGTAGAACAATAAAATTTATGTTAACTTTAAAATTTTTTTTTTTGTCTATAGTTCTTTCCAATAAGAAATACACATATTTAGTGAATATTATCGTTCTACTGCTATTTTTAAGCCTTAAAACACACACCTTTACGGATTTTACCCGAAACCTACCTCTCCCTTTAACAAAAACGTAAAATTGAACATAGCTTATGAATACTTGTCCCGGCCTCTAGCCTGTTTTAATTGTACATTAAAATGTTCGTTAGGTGATCTAGTCTACACAGTGGCCCTAGCGTATCTTTGGCTTAAAAATCTTGACCTTAACAGTTAAAACTGTCATAACTTTTTTATTTTTAGGAGTTATGACTTAATTTTTTCCTTTTTCGAAATGGGATTGCGCTGTATTTTAATAGGAAAATTTAAAAATATAATTTAATTCATCAATTCTACTGTTGTTTTACCAAGATATGCAAATTTTTGATAAAAAAATCGTATTGTTTTACTCAACGCAGGGAGGGAGAAATTCAGACACATTGCTCAAAATTTTGAAAATTTGAAGTGCAAGTAATACTTGAGTTACAAGAAATCTAAAATATGTTTTGGAAAGGTCTTAAAAATGTTTAAAACATTTGGTTAAAATTTTAAAAATATTGCCCACCCCCAAGCCGCCAGGGGGGAAAAACCGAAACGGTAAGAAAAAGTATGCCTCATACGGGGTGAGATGGGGTGAACTTCCCACGGATAAAATCTATTGAAATTTTGCACACTCATTATTAAGCATATCTTGTTGCCGCGTTTTGCTGCGTGTAATGGTATACACTATTTTTGGGCTAATAGTAACCGCTCAAAAATACCTTATATTTAAGGACTTCCAATTGCCCTAAAAAAAATAATATTTAATTTTTTTTATAAAAAACAATAAATGAGGCCATGATTAAATTATTTATGCAAAAAAATTATTAATTTATCTTAAATAAGACCAAAGATATGATGTTTTTAACACTTACTAAAAGGATAAATTTTGTCGGGATTTGGCCAAAATATCGCATTGACTAAAGTTGTTTACAAAAGATACACCACACTACGCTGCAGGGCCGCAGTGTCTAACGAAAAATAGCACAAAACCTACCTTTTATTTTGATATGTTGGTGTAGATCCAAGACCCATATCTTTCTTGTATCCCCTCAACCCTGCGCTCTGATTAACTAATATTCGGGACAGATTCAAAGATTTTAACATTTTTTTTCTGGATGAAAATAAAAATACATTTAATTAACATATTTAAAACAAAAGGTACTATATTAAAATAAACTTTTTTGTTCTTCAATTTTCAAACAGATCTTTAATTATCTTTAATACTAACGGCTGCACTCCTAGCATCTATAGGAGCGCTGAATTCGAAGGAGTAAGTAAGGTAGAAAATAGCACAAAACCAAACTTAGATATAAATGTATATTAAATAGCCTAAAAGCTATCCAGGGACATACAAGAAGGTTCCATAAAATGGAGAACTCAATGGGTTCAGTAGTTATCGAAATCTTAAGCTGCAGACACCTACTGATTTATATAATGGGATGCAGTTTAACTGTTGCGTTATTTTACAAATAATTGCATATAAATAAATTGAAAAAATAAATTGAAGCGCAAATATGGACATAAATGCCGCGCAACTGATCGGTTTTGTAATGTCGTCTTAGTAATAAGTTTCTAAATTAATTCTATTGATATAAGGAGATAAGTTTTTTGGTAGATTCAAATTGAATTTTAGTAATTTAAACAAATAAGAAATATATATTTAACTATCTTTAAATTAATTTATTTAAACTAAAATAATTAATAACAATAAAATGGCACTATTAGTATATTAAAAGCAGATAAGATATACAAAAGTCACGTTAAAATTGCAATCAGTCAAATCATTAATTTTGTTATTTGTAAATTTTGTAATCATTTGGGGGATTAATTAATTTTCGGCGATTGAAGTAACATTTTGTGTCAAGCTTTCTCGCTTCTTGCGATTATTTTTAGGATAGCATGAAACTAGAGGATCTCCAGAGTAGGTTGAAGGACAGCTGCACACAGCTACATGACTCAAAGCCTGAAAAAAAAATCTTTTATAATGATTTAAAAACATATGGTCGAAAAATATTAATCTAAACTCAATGTAATAATGGATACAGAATACGTGGATACCCTGACAGAAAGTTTCTCCCATCTGGCTAATAAAACGATACCCCACCCCCCTATTCCCTTATGATTTTACCCCATCCCCTTCATCCTACTGGAAGAACAAACTGATCAATAAATTATCACAATAGTAGCAAACTAAATTGACGACAAAATTGTAAGTGTCATAATATATCAACTTAATCTATATCCATTAACAAACAATACAATTTCCACGGTTCGAGACAATCTTATTAAGAACTTAAGGTTCGTGACAACAATCTCTGCAAAAATTATTAAGCTCTGCTAAACATTGGCTATTTAATTTCTTTAATTTGTTACTGCTTAGAACAAAACTCGTTTCTAGATAATACAATAATTCTAACCAAATAAAGAGTAATAATTTTCTAAATTCAATTTGTAATTTTAATGGCTGTCACCCTTCCCTATACTAATCCCTAGATGTATTGGCATTGGGACTCAACTAGCTATGCCGACAACAATTATAGTACACTGAACCTGTTTGTCATATTCGCGGGTTTAACTTTTGTATTGATTTTATATGTATATTATTAGAAATTTGGGTTTTTAGTTATTATGTATATACCTTGCAGATAGCATATCTACCACAGGCAGAACTACACACTTGTCTACAGTAATTATTTTTACAGGCTTCATCTTGTCGACAGTCACCATCTCTTTCACATTCTCCTATTCAGAATAATTGAATGCTTTAATAGAACATCCTTTTTTGCATTATCAGGACAGGTATAAACTATTTCAACACTAATCTGGAGAACATCTGACAAGAGTATCTCCAAACTATACTCCAGGACAGGTATAAACATTATATATACTGACCTAGAGAACATCTGATCAGAGTATCTCCAAACTATCCACCATTACAGGTATAAGCTATGTCTGTACTAACCTGGAGAACATCTGACCAGAGTATCTCCAAACTATTCTCCAGGACAGGTATAAACTATGTCTATACTAACCTGGAGAACATCTGAC
Source organism: Acartia tonsa (assembly GCF_053477335.1). NCBI lineage: Eukaryota > Metazoa > Arthropoda > Copepoda > Calanoida > Acartiidae > Acartia > Acartia tonsa. Next base: position 49,451,506 of record NC_137263.1, on the reverse strand, counting down.
CAGAATATCTCCAAACTATTCTCCAGGACAGGTATAAACTATGTCTATACTAACCTGGAGAACATCTGACCAGAATATCTCCAAACTATTCTCCAGGACAGGTATAAACTATGTCTATACTAACCAGGAGAATAACAAACCAGAGTATCTCCAATGTTTTCTCCAGGACAGGTATAAACAATTTCTATACTAACCTGGAGAACATCTGACCAAAGTATCTCCAAACTATCCTCCAGGACAAGTATAAACTATGTCTATACTAACCTGGAGAACATCTGATCAGAGTATCTCCAAACTATCCTCCAGGACAGGTATAAACTATGTCAATACTCACCTGGAGAACATCTGACCAAAGTATCTCCAAACTATCCTCCAGGACAAGTATAAACTATGTCTATACTAACCTGGAGAACATCTGATCAGAGTATCTCCAAACTATCCTCCAGGACAGGCATAAACTATGTCAATACTCACCTGGAGAACAACTGACCAGAGCATCTCCAATGTATCCTCTAGGACAAGTACAGACTGGCCGCTTGGTGCTATACTGATCATGACCTGGCTGACAAATAGCATTTCTACCACACGGATTAGGAGAGCATTGATCCTCTAGACGGCATAGTACATATGGATCGCCAGTGTAACCCTTAAACATATTTTATTTTAATTGAATGGGGTTTAAGGGATCTCTCACTTGGCTAGTTTTGGTAATGGAGGGTAGGCCTTGGGATATTAATTGAAATCGCAAGAAATAAGTATAATAAAAACAAAATTGATAAGCTATGAATAAAATTTGATTAATGTCTTAAAATCAAAGTAAAAAAAGTTTAATTTTTTAGCCTTACCTTGGGACAAGAACATATGGGCTTGTGGTTTGAGACCTGGCACTGGGCTGCATGACCGCAAGGTGAGCTGGGTACATGACAAGGATCCTGGCACTCCAACTTTATACAGGCTTGGTTCCCATTACAGTCGTAATGACTGATACACCCAGTGTAACAACTTAAAAAATATTATATAATTCAATTTTCGAGCTTAAGTTGGTAATTTTTTGATTTGTTAAAAATCATGATAATTATATTATTATTAAGGCCTAAATTTGCAAATAGTCGAGTTTTAGGACCATGGAAAGAAACGAAGTAGCGGGTTTCGTCATATTTTCACAGTAGTTTTTTGTCATATTTTTGGCCCCTGCGGGGCAATCATTAACCATACCTAAAATATCCTATCAAAAGCTATTGTAAAATTACGACGAAACCCGCTTTTTCGTTTTCTTTCCATGATCCGAATATCACACAAAAATATTCTCTTGCCAGGCACAATGGTAACAAGGTTAGAGATGAATGAGAAAATAAGTAGTTTGACTAAAGAATATCCTTTGATATTCCTCAGAAATCCTGATAAATGGGAGAGAGAGGAGACAATGGGCTTTTCATTACACTAGTCCCCAAAGTTTTATAATAATGTTTTCTTATTCGTTGGCTTTGACTTTGAGAACTTTAGCGAATATTGATTTGTTGATTCATTATGTTGAGTTTTCAAACGTTTCAACCAATAATTTTAATCTACAGATGGGGTATTTTTGTGTTTCATCATTAGGGATGTACATCGATTTATCAGCCATTGTCTTTTCCCTTTAGATCCCTGTAATAAATGCCTCTTCTTGTTCTTATATTTCAAAGATTTTCTTATACCTTATGAATTTTGAAATACCTGGTATATGGATTTCCTTGGTAGTACTGAGGACATGTACATTCAGCTCTAAAATAAATTATGATCTATTAAAACATTTACACACACAAACTCATTGACCTTCTAAACTCAAAATATTACATAAAACTTATGAATCTATGAATTATGAACAATGGACATGCTAACGGAAAAAACACAGAAAAACCAGGTAAATATAAGAATTATCACAAATCAATCTGAAACGGTAGAACAAACGGCCAATAACGCTTGTAGAGTGTCAGAACTGATTATTTAGATATAATCAGTTGAAACAAAATTGTACGTAATTGTTTTAAAAACTGCTTAAATATAAGATAATGTTTAAGGACATAGTTTTTTTTTTCAAGTAATCAGTATTCCAAAAATCATACCAATCGGATAATTATACAACATAAAAATTTCTTATTAGAAAAGTTAAAAAACTACAGAAAACACATTGCAAAGTTTGAAATCGATAGGACAATTGTAACATGTCTAAATTAACGAAAATGGCTATCCGTTCCGAACGTAATTAGAAGGACGGACCTACCCAAATAATAGAAAAGCTTCGCCTTAAAAAAATATTTACCTGTGATTAACAGGTCTACAGTTGGCATTCCTTCCACAGGCTGTGCTATCACACACATTCACACATCTTAATAACGAAGCTTTTTATAGTGCCTATAAAAATGACGTCATAATGACCTACCATTGGCCAATTAAAATGTATACTGGCCTGCCATTGGTAATTTAGGCTTTGCATTGGTCTATCATTAGGTAGTTGTATTGTATGACGTCATTTTTATAGGCACTTTTTTAAAGAGCTTCTTTAATAACATCTAATATACTAATTCCAAGACTAATTCAAATTAACTTTGATATTAAACAAAAATTTAAAATTGTACTAAAGCAATAGAATATAGCATGACAAAAAAACTTTGGAGTACCTAGTCACTTTTCATAAGACGACACTGCACATAAGCCTAAAACTTTATTTGGCTGTCTAATAAATTTAAGCATAAAAAGCAGTGCTACGCAGCCGCAACTTCATTCAGTCGCTGCATCTATATTTGCACGAATAAAAGACCCGATCCATAAGTAGCAGCGCGGCATTGAGAAAAAAGAAGCTGTTTCAAGCGCAGCCCAAAAAGTACAAAAAGAAAGCCGCAGAGAGCTGTTTAAGCCGCTAACTGTTAATTTAAGCCGCACTTAGCCGTGTACACAGCCTTGTATACAGCCGTGCTGGAGTGAAGAGCTGACCTGTACTTGATGTCACACTTTTGAGTGTAGCCACAATCCGAATCTTGTTGGCATTCTCTAGTACAACCAATCAAAGGATCTCCAAAGAAATTTGGTTTACAACTACAGATTGGCTTGTTAGTACCAACAACCTTAAAGTTTCAAATATTAACATTCATTTAATAGAAAGTAACATTATATTTATAATTTCTTTCTGTCCGTTCAGCTTCCATAAGAGTAAGCTCCAGGGTAACTTTTCATATCTTTTTAAAAGAATATGTGAACCCCAAAGAAAAATTATTTTCATATCACCTTAATAAAGCATATAAACTTAAATTAATCTGAGTAGGCTCAAAAAGCTTGGGCGTTGTCACTATCATAAAAATAATAAAAAAAAGAATGTCACCTGACAATTTGTATTTTGTCCACAAGGAGCACAGATCTCGGCATTGGTAAGATGTCGGCAGTGTGCAAAAGGGTCGCCAGTAGTTCCGTGTGGACAGGTACAGATGGCAACATGATTCCGGACCTGGCAATCTGATCCAACTCCACATGTTGTTAAGCAAGGATCTACACACTAAATCAAAAGGTTGTTAGTTCTTTGGCAAGGTTCTATATTTCAGAAATAAAACTCTCTAAAGGCTGCAAATTTAGATTTTTAGTATATGAGATTATATTAATTCTTTTAAATTAAAAGTTCGAACTGGATATTTTATACATTTTTTGAAGGTTCAAAGGAACATAACAATCCTATGAAAAATTAAACTGAATACCTTGTAATTTTTACATATTCTATATGGGCCACAGTCGGAATTCTCATCACAGTCTCCTCGTATACATTGGCGGTATGGATCACCCTACAAAAAAATACGAATGAAAATTCTAGTGAACAAAATATACAGGCACATTATCCTATAATATAAAGTAGTAAGGATATTTTTCGAGCTGAGCTGATTGAGTTCTCCATTTTATGCAAGCTTGTGCCTGGATGGTTTGGATATTTAATTCTTACATCTAAGTTTGCTTCTAGGCTATAGTTTCCTTACTCCTTCGAATACATAGCTCCCAGATGCAAGGAGCGCAGTCGCTAGTATTTTTTAAAAGTGAAAAGTTCCGTGGTTGGGAATTAGAGCACATAAAGACTAAGGCGCAGTCGATGCCTTTATTAAAAAATAATCCTATAAACAGCACGTACTCTGAATGAAATCCTGCAAGACACTGACAGTAAGGTCTGTCATAGCTTTCTCTCAATCAATAGGCTGCTTACAGTTCCTCCCACACAATTCTATAATTACGACATAAATATCACTTTATACCTGGAATCCAGGAGGACACTGGCAGTCAGGTCTGCCATAGTTGTCTGTACAGGTTGCATACACTCCACACACATTTGGGATACAGCCATCTTTCCTAAGGTTTAGCAAAATTGTATTTTTATCAAAAATTTTTATTATAATTACCATACAAAATTTTGCTTGTTAATTTGTTTATGTAAATTTCTTCTTCTAATTTTACATTCTTGACTTACCTACAGGAGACATAAGGATCTCCTTTGTATCCATGGGGACACTTGCATACAGCTGAGCTACCCGACTCTACACAGTCTTGACATACCTGCACGAGACATAAGGATCTCCTTTGTATCCATGGGGACACTTGCATACAGCCGAACTACCCGACTCTACACAGTCCTGACTTACCTACAGGAGACATAAGGATCTCCTTTGTATCCATGGGGACACTTGCATACAGCTGAGCTACCCGACTCTACACAGTCTGCTCCTTGTCCACATGAGATTAGTTTACATGGGGCATAATTACAGCGCACATACGGGTCTCCACTGTACCCTGCGGGACAACTACACACTGCACGACTGAAAAATTAAAATGATTTACGAAAAAGTAAAATGGGAAAAAAATCTAAACAAGCATAACAGCTTCTAAGCAGTCAAACTCCCCATCCTCACTGCTAATTTTGCAAAAGGTTCAAAGTTCAAATAATCAATATTAGTAGTTTAGCCTTGATTAGCTTAGAAGTTAGTCTTTATAGTGTGTTAGATTCCTCGTTTAAAAATAATGTAGACCAACAAAAAAAAGGGATTTCCTCAGGGAGTAAGGGAGGGGACAATGGATCGAATATTAAATTTTTGGGAGTTTCAGACTTTGGGTACTGGCTTAAAGGGAATGTACAAGAATTTAGTACTTTCTGACTGAGTTTAGGTACTAGCGCATGTAATGCCGCTACTCGTTTTGAATAAAGCAGACAGAGAGTAGTTTAAATATAAAAGGTAAGAATACACGGCTACCCTCCCATAATCTATTTCACTCTCCTGTCCCCCACCTCCCTTTTTTAATGCAGACGGTAGGAGGGAAAAGGAGAAGATGGTGGGGGCAAGGGGCAAGGGTAATAGACAGGATATTCTTGCCCAGCCAGCTAGCTGTAGGCCGGGTCCAATAATCTTGTAATACAAAAATCACACATTTAAACCTCATTATATTTCATCAAAAACAAGTTGTGATTTCGTCTGCCTGTCCCCTTTTTTCCATGTTCATATAACTTGCCCCTTGCAGCCACCTCTCTTTTCCCTTTCCCTGTCATCTGGAGAGTTCAAGGGAGATTTTTCTAGTAATTAATTACAGAATGGTTACGTCAGTCTGATATACAGATAATCCAATTTTGAAATGATTGCTTTTTTTCTTGGAACTTTTTTCTTAGTTTATAGTTTATTAAATTTAACTAACAATCCCTTAACAATTTCCTCCGAATTTTCTGGATTAATCTGGATTTCATAGCCTTTCTTCTTTGAAAACTCTTCAATTGAATTAATTGCCCATTGTCCCCTCCCTTACTCCCTGGATTTCCTACATTACGAAGCAGCTTATAGTGCCTAATAAAAAATGGCGTCATACAATACAAATGACCAATGATAGAAAAGTATACATTTTATTATTGGTCAATTAAAATGTATTTATAACTGGTCATTTGTATTGTATGACGTCATTTTTAATTAGGCACTACAAGCTGTTTCATAAATAACCGCACAAAATTTGCTACAATAATATTCAACAAACTTTGCTTCCCATTATGGAGGTACAACACACTGCAATTGCAGATAAGCTGCGCTTTTAAAAATTCGGATCATAAAAGAAAACGAAGTAGCGGGTTTCGTCGTATTTTTCACAGTACCTTTTGACATGCTATTTTGAGTTAAGTTAGGTTAAGTAAATGTTTATGATTGTCTCGCAGAGTTACGAAATAGGCCCGGCAGGGTTGGAGCCCCCCGCATGGGCTAGACAAAGTTGAAAAACTACTGTGCAAATACGACGAAACACGCTACTTCGTTTTCTTTCCATGATCTAAAAATTCTGTGTGAAAACAGTAAAATCTGCTCACCTTCCATGATTTTGACACTGAGCCTGAACTCCGCATGGAGATGTTGAACAAGGATCTCTGTTGCATGACCTGTATGGGTCTCCAGTGTACCCGCTGGGACAGCTGCAGATGGCTCGGTTACCTGGAGTGTTACGAATACAGGTTGACTAATGGTCAGGGATCTAATGGGATAAGAAAATGGCCGACACATTGATGCACATCCGTAATGATGATACGCAAAAATACCCCTTTTTTAGATTACAATTAGTGGTTAAAACGTATGGACACTTAATTTAATGAACCAACGGTCAACCCATCAAAATTCAATAAAAGTCCCCTAAGTTGTTTAGCCACGAATGAAAAAACATTTTTATAAAACTTTGGGAACCAGTCTAATAAATAGCCCAATGTCCCCTTCCTCCCTGGTTACGAATACAGGTTAAATAGTGGTGTACGTGTAGGTAAGGGCAAATTAACAAATTTTTAGTTCATGAGAGGGTTTTATACTAATTCAACTCCCCCCAAGGGTAACCACAACCCAAACAATTTTATTTTAAAAAGACTCTGCTAATTGCTGAATCACTCATAGGTCTAGGGAAGGTTTCAAATATTTCAAATTGCTAGTAAAATCAGATTAGTAACCAAGAAAAAATTTAAATATAGACAAGCTTTGAACGATAAATACAAACCATTTTTCGAACATAGCGCGTCTTGTCCACACGGATTTGGAAGGCATGGGTTCTCTATGCACCGAATATAGGGATCTCCCTACAATTAGAGATAAGAAAATACTAGAAAAAAACAATCCTTATACTAAAGTAATAAGATGTCTGTTTGTGTGTCTGTGTGTGTGTTTGTTTGTACCAAAGGATATCGCTAACCACTGAACCGATCGGGTTCTCCTTAGCAGGTTAGCTTCTCATAGGTCCCGGGAAGGTTTATAACTATTTTCTTGGGGGGTGGGACCATATTTGGTTTTAATACTAAACCTTAAAGATGTCGGCCTTTAATATCATACCAAATCTTCTTAGACATAACGTTTTCTGACAATTCTGTAAAATGATTTTAATGGACTTTTAACTATAGAGATATATCACATGAGAAATTGTTTTCAATAAACGTACGGACTTTCTGGTAACTATTACAGAGTTGCTACTCTTTCTAAATCGTATGAAACTGTTATAGGAATCAGCATGCAAAGTTTGAAATCAATGGGAAAATTATAAATTAACGAAAATAGCAAACCGTTACGGACCGACCCTAATTATAGAAAAGCTTCAATTAAAAAAAATATGTTTGTAGGTGAGGAAAATACAGGAAACAGATGTAAATATTATCGCCCACGATATTGCATTAATCATATTATGCAATTAATGCTATGCTGTATTATTATTTGATTGTCTATGTAAGGTCTAAAACGTGAGTTAATTATATGAGGAGTCGGCAGCCGACATGCCACCTGTAATCCGCAGGCAAATAGTTTTCATCTTTTTTTAATATGCCAATATGACGTGCATATAAAGATTTACAAATTTAAATTTGCGGCTTCATCTATTCATATAATTTTACAATTTTATTGTGTTAACTTGTAATTGCTCCGATTTACATAAACATACTATTCTTGTAAATTTTGAACGTCTTTTTGTCTAAAGTTTAAGATCTCGGTACCTCCCCTCCCCCTCCCTCACCCAAGCCCCGAAAGGCTAGGGGAGAAGAGAAAAAGGATAAAATAGTTGAGGATCTCATTCTCCCCTGCACCTGTAGGGGCGAAGCCACTAGTAGCATTTTTAAAGAGGCGAAAACATTGTATATGATTGATGTTTATAGTTTGAAACACTTAAACACATTTGAATCAACCTATATTTAAGTATACCAACAAATTTATTTCCGAGGTGGAAGGGATACTCTATAAGACCGTTGTATGTAGCCGTCTTTGTAAATATGTAAATAGTTGAAGTTTATTTCTTACTTAACAGCTGCGCCCCTTGCCTCTAGAATCATTAGAGATTTATTTTAGGTAAAAGCTAAGAAAAATGCCCAATTCACTTGAATCATAAATTAGTTTATTAATAGGGATGTAATAATACAGAGAATATTTTTAAAATGATACTTACAACGTTTATATTAAATTTGAGAACAACACCATTTCTGGAAATTGCTCAACTTTTTTTTGTCAACCCCAACAAATCCACTAGCCCATTCTGCAAAAACAACATGTGGGGAGGGGGGTTATTTATAATGTCCCAAATGAATATAATTGGATAATGCTAAAAAATTTGCTTAATCATGGGTTTTATAAGCTAAAATATGAGCTACTGAATGCATTTTTACCTAGAAACACACATCTTTTTTTGACGCGCATTTTTTGCGTCTGCCCACATTTATCTAATCTGTATGCAGGAAGAATTTTTAAAATTATATTTTTTACCCAAACAAAAAGAGGCAGAATGTGTATAATTTTGCAGGGATCTAAAGAGATAAGACAATGGCCGATAAATTGGTGTACATCTCTAATAATGATGCACAAAAATACCCCTTCTGTAGAGTACAATTAGTGGTTGAAACGTTTGGACACAACTTTATGAACCAACTAATCAAAATTAAAAGTCCCAAAAGTTGGTGTGCCAACGTATAAGAAAACGTTATTATTATATGGGGACTTTTGTTCCTTTAAAAAAGATCTCGCTAACCGCTTGAAGTATTTGATTACACTTTTCAGGTACGCTTGAATATGCATTGAAAAAAATTAATCATTAGTGCTTTTATAAAAACTCTCAAACAATAATGAATTGTGGGAAAAAAACTTTGCTATGTTTTTTTTTGACCCAAAATGCACATTTTTGGAAAATAAATAAGATTTAAATGCTATCTTTTTAGTATTTTTTACGATTTTGTAAGATTATGCAGAATCAGATCTACAAAATTAATAAAAAATAAGACATTTTTATAAAAAACAAAAAAAGTTTCCCAATATAAATATAAATTCTGTGTAAACACAAGATATCCGTCCAATCTAAGTTTATCCTAGATTTATGGAAAATTGTATAGAAGAAAATAAATATTATCTTGGTTCAGCTTATAAACTTTCTTACAGGACTAGAATGAATTATATTCATTTAATAAAAGTACGTAAAAAAGGCAAAAGCGAAGCGAAGCTTTTCTATAATTAGGGTCAGATTGTTCACCCGTATATATATAATAGATTAATTATGCATTTTAAATTTTCTATAACGATTACGAAACAGTTGGTTACTATCTAGAAAGCGTATCAGCTCTATAATCTTTGTCAAAACATCTATTTCAAACATGATGTAATTTTGACAAAAATTCTAGGATTATATATGTAAATTTGCTTATAATCTTTACTGAAATACATTGGGAGCCAGAAAAAAAAGGAGCCGACTCGCGGAATTTGTATGTGTTATGTATTAAACAACGCTTTAAATATAATAATATGTTACTTTAATAGCAAAGTATATTTACTCTATGCGTGTCAACGTTCGTATGTCCGTTTGATATGTAGAGCTCCGCTTTTATGGATGTTGTCATCCTTATCTGTGTAATTCTTATTAGGTTATAAAATGTTATTCATTGAAATGTTCCTAACCTATGTTTAGTATCGTGCTTTCTTTAAATATGTTTAAAACCCTAAAGGTCAAGAAAAAATCAACCAGTGCAGACGCCACTGTATTATGCACTTATGATTCTATGACTGTTGTCATCCTTTTTTATCTCAAATCAAATAAAGTACATACATTGATGTTTTTTCTATGGCTATAATTATTGTTAAGAATAGGAACGCAATAATATTCTATAGTGTAGGTGTATTTATCTAACATCAAATTGAGGAAAATAAGTTTATTTTTGCACTACATACTAATAATAGTTATTAATCGTATCGTATCATAGACAGCTTTCTGCGGATATAAAATTGTGAAATTATTAGATTAAAACCGGGCTAGCAAAACCAATGTTAATTTTTTTTATTTTTATATTAATATTCGTGAAAATATGTCTGTAATATGATGCTATACATAATTTTTCAGTATGGCTGAGAACCTGTTATAATCCAATAATAAAATTGAACAAAACTGCGAAATAAAGTTTGTTCTAAAGAAGTTTTGCTTTTTAGCACAATTATGGAAATAAACCATTTCCTAGTTCAAGTAATGAAAAGTTGTCATACAGAAACTTCTTATTTTGTTAACCTTCTCGTGGGAAAGATCAGACTGAATGGTATTGGTCATGTCTTTTTTTCCTGCGATTAGCTTCGCCCCTATCGTTTAAAAAAATATCTGAAGACACACATAAAGCTTCGCTGAGAAGAGTAGACCAAACGTATAAACTATTTCTGTGATCATGTAAATCTAGAACTGTCCAAAGGTACATAAAATGGATTTGGATCATAGAAAAAAAACGAAATAGCGGATTTCGTCGTATTTCATAGTAGCTTTTGATAGGTTATTTTAGGTTAGGTAAATGTTAATGATTACCCCGCAGGGCTAGGATATAAGTCCTGCAGGGTTATAGCCCCCAGCAGGGGCTAGAAATAGGAGAAAAGCTACTGTGAAAATACGACGAACCCCGCTACTTCGTTTTCTTTCATGATGGATTTTCCTTTATACCTGAAATCCATGAGGGCAGGAGCAGACAGCTTGAGAACCACGGTTGGAACATTCAGCCTGGTGAAACAACAAGAGCAATTAGGTCCAATAATTGCAAAGCTTTTGACACGTTTTTACTTTGACGAACAACACTTCTTGCCACACAGTGTCAAGTAATTTGATAATTTAAAAGAAGGCAAACAAAAATACTAATGTTTAAGTAATACATATTATTATTTTATAAAATTTATTGTCATTTTGTCCAAATTTTAGCATTATAAGGGTAGGAGCATGGATAAAAAAATCATCTTTTATTATCTTTGACTTTGGGTACTAGAACTAATGCAACTTTGTCCATTTTGGGTAATTTTTCAAACTTTGGTTGCTAGCGCAGAATGCCGCTAAATTTGTTATACTCTGAGCTCCAGTTTCCTCTCTGTTATTGTGTAATGAATATAACCTGTATTCCACAGGGGCGTAGGGAGCAGGGATCTTGATTACATCTGACCAAGGCATTCCCCGTGTAGCCAGAGGGGCACTCACACACTGCCTTACCACCTTCACAAACAATATTATTCCCCGTGTAGCCAGAGGGGCACTCAAACACTGCCTTACCACCTTCACAAACAATATTTGGTAATTTCCCTCAAAGTGCCTTTTCCTCTCCCTTTATTTTACACAGTAGTAAGTAGTAAGCTTTTTTTAGCGAAGATTCACATTAACCTCGGAACTGATATGGTTCTCCTTTACAGTTAAGCTTCTTATAGGTTAAGGAAAGGTTCTTAACTATTTTGAGAAAGGGTTTCTACACCATCCCAATAAAAAATCCCCCCACCCAAAAATAAAATATTTTTAACTTTTTCTTTTATAACTCAAATTTAAAAAAGGAGGGGTTGTCCACTTTTTTCCCTTCCACCTTAAGTGCTTCTAGGGCCGTAGCAGCTAGTTTAAAATAAATTGGAAATAAGGGAAAGGCTTCTGTAAAGTCAGGTCCAAATAAGGGGAGCAATGTTTCCTTTTCTATCTAAAGTCCCTGGGTATAGGATTATATAGCAACCAAGAGACAACCAACCATTTGATTACACAACCTTTGTCTGGAAGTCCAAACTGTTCATGTTTGAGGGCAAAAGCATCAATCCTACTACTATCAATTACTATTACTGATATTGCAGGAGTTTTAACGTATCTAGTAAGACGACGTGTTGACTTGATCACCGATAGGGGAAAACGTTCTTTAAGGCTTCGCCTCCCTCTTTCCATTTCATACCTGAGGATCTACATTCAGCATTTATACCACACTGTACTGTACTATGACAAGGGTCAGGTGGGGTCGTTGGGCGGATTTTTATCGGACACCCTAAAAAAATCCAGAAATAAGTTTGAAGCATTTTGCTTGCCTAAGTAAAGTTTTTAATTATTTAAACAGAAAAGAAATTTTAGAAGTAGTAAAATAGTTAACAGAAGAATATTACTGACATGCACGGAAGCTCTTCAACTAAGACAGTTATTTTCATAAATAGTGCAGCAATAACAAGATAGTTAAAGCATAGTTGTTAAATTAAAAAAAAGTTTATATGAAGTTTAAGTTAAATTAGAAAGGTAAATAATAATAAATACGAAATGTGTCAATTTTGGAAGTAAATCAACAAATAAAACAAAGCTCATAAATAATATGATTTTAGTATTTAGAACACGTCCACAAACAAAGATGTCATAGTACGACGGACGTACAGTATAGGATTGTTATGAGGTAGCTGCGCTTCTTAAGAAGTACCTTCAATTGTGTTTGAGTTTGGAGCATGATTATAACCGCTTATACACCTGAATAAATGTGTGTTATTGTAACATACAGACTTTTAGTAAGAATGGCTTCGCTCCCTCTATTAATAATGCGATTGATTTTGACTTTGTATATTTATTGTGTTATTGATTCCTTCCCTCAAAATATATAAATGGATGGAACCTATTATTATCGTATTTAACCCATCCTATATTGAATTAAACCTTTGTAATAATAAACTTGTGAATATAACCTCTGTGTTATTGGGAATAGAAGCGAAGCAGTTGAAACTGAGTAACGACCGTCCGTAGTATCTGCAACTTGCAAATGTTCTACAGTAAAATAGACATAGTCTGCTTTTTTTATTTTTGATATCTTTTACCCAACGTGCGAATCCCTGTGCACGCGACCCGTGTTTTCTGATTTGAAAATTTGTAGATGATATAAATAGAAAGTACAAGACAATTTATATATCAAAGTTTGATTGAATACCATAACTTGCAGAAAAAAAGGTTTTGAAATAGCTATTATTTGAATTTAAGTTTTAGTTTTTTTACTGTTTGATGTTATTGAAGATTATTAAGAGTTCTGAATTTTTGACTTAAGCAAAACTTTTGAACTCTTTTTTTATGATAAAAAATACGCTTTAACTCCCAGCTGCAAGAATCTAAAGGGATAAAACAATGACCTATAAAAAACTTCTAGCAATTGAAATGTATACTAGTATATAATCAGCCATTGGACCATCAAACATAGCCTAGACCATCCCCCCCCCCCCCCCCTCAAAATAACAAGCTCAATTAATGTAATCTAACCAAGGAAATAACCAGCTTGTACCAACAATGAAATTAATTCGGAAAGAAATCACGAAACCTATACGTGTTTTTCAGCTGTCGTTGGGGGGCAACACATCGTAAAATTGACGACCTCTCCATTTGCCCCCCAATTGTTATTTTAGATTTATTTCGCTTGTTGGTTATACCTTATTCCTGGGAAGTAACCGATCTATGAAATTCAAAAATAGTGGTAAGTTGACCTGCATATAGCTGCTTCATTCTGAACATGGCACTGAGTGTTGACCCCACAGGGAGTGGGATAACATGGATCTGAGTAGCTCAACTAACAGTTTTACCTTATTTAACTTAATAAGAACTATTGCTTCTTACATTTTTTTTTACATAATGACAGTTATGTATTATTGTTGACATAAAATCCATAACAGTCCAGACGTGCCTGCTTTAATACAATCGACCAGATATTCTATGTGGTATTCAGCTATTTTTAAAAGCGAAGCTTTTCTATAATTAGGATCGGTCCGTACGTCCGTCCGTACGTCCGTCCGTACGTCCGTCCGTCCGAGATAGATAGCTTTTATTCGTTAATTTAGGCATGTTAGAATTGTCCTATCGATTTCAAACTTTTCATGATGATTCCTGTAGTAGTTGGATACGATTTAGAAAGCGTAGCAACTCTATAATCATTACCAGAATGTCCGTACGTCCATTTTAAACATGTTGATTTTTCTACTTTTTTAACAACAAATTTTCAAGTGTTCTAATTATCCGTTGGATCTGATTTTTGGTATATTGATTCCTGGGACAACAAAGAACAATATTATAAGCAACTCTATAATCAAGTCCAAAAATGTAAGTATGTCCATAAATATTATCCTGCTTCAAGCAGTTTTTCAACATATTTACTTACAATTTTGCTTCGACTCTTATACTTTTAAATTCTGATTATTCAGTTCAGATACTATACAAGTGTTAATGTCCGTTTGTCCTACCGTTTAGGTGCTTCGCTTTTATGGATGTTGTCATCCTTGTTCATTTATGCTCTAAAGTTTACTTTTTTACCACTTATGAAAAAGATATACAGAATGACTCATCTAAATATAGAAAAGCTTGCATTTGACAAATAATGTGTTGAAAATAAAGTTCCTGAAAAGTTTCTTTGTATTGTAAACAGAATAAGACGATAAACAGTAACTTCCTCATTATCCCGGGTCTAGGAAATTATTTGAATTGCATATGGAATAATGTTAAAAGATAAAATCGAAAAAAAACAAATTCTGTTAAAATTGTGTCAAAAATTATCCATGTGACGTAATAAAATGAGGAAGATTAGAGGAGAAGTGGGAAAGAAAACCCTTAAAAAAAGAAGATGGATTATCCCTCATTTTTATTAAGTTACATGGATAATTTTTGACACAATTTTAGCACAATTTGGGCTTTGTCCTAAAATCAATTGGTTAGTTAGGTTATAAATGCTTTCGCAACAACGGTGTACTTATTTTGAATCATACATTTATATGTTTTTGCCTTAAAGAGGTACAACTTGGAACTGTGAAGAAACGGCGTAGGAACTGCCGCTCTTGCCAAAAACTGCCATTTTCAGCAGAATTTAAAAGTAATGCCGAATTAGACAGTTTTGAAAACTTTTTTTCAACCAAAAAAAAATCTTATATTTATTTATACTTGATTTATTTAACATATTTGGACATTTAAAAAGGTGTCAAATATAAATAAAAGGAAAATATTTATGAAAAAAAGTTTGTCTCAGTTTTGGTTTTAAAAAGTGTAACACCTGACCTTCCCCTTTTTCAGAAGATAAATTAATTATTACAAAACTGTTGTTTGAATAGGCTCAAATGAATTTTTGAAGTTTGTTTGCAATTGATAATTATACTTTATCACTATTAGATAAGCACGAATTGGATGAATTTGTATGGTATATGGGGCTTGGTGACGTATTAGGTAGAAGTCCTCTCCACGTCACCTTTGAACATACTCTGCGTTTTTAATTTTAAGGTGATGCTTTCAATCATGGTAACACCGATGAGACAACCAACTTTTTGATTGCACGACCTTTGTCTGAGAAGTCCTAACTGTACAAGGTAATGAGTTATGCCTATAACTACTCTAACTAATTATGTCGCGCATCTGACATAGCAGCAGTAGGAACCATTTTTATTGTCTTTAGTTATGACGCGGTGTCGGACCGAGATTTGAACCACGGAAATTTGGTCACTCTAAATTGTAACCAACCAATCCAAATTTAATTTATGTACCCAAAGTTTTAAAGTCAACGAATAAGAAAATGGTGTTGTAAACTTTTGGACATCGTAATAATTTACAGTACAATGTTCCTTGCTTCTCTAATAATGTTACTTCCTGAAAAATTATTTGCTGTACTCATATCTATAATAAAAAGTAGCTTGATGTCTGTCCGTCTGTCCGTCTGTCCGTCTGTCTGTCCCTTAAGATCTCGGTAACCACTGAACCACTTGGATTCTACTCTTCAGGGTATATACCTACTGGTCCTGTGGTGGTTTTAAGCTATTTTCTTGGGGGGTGGGACACCCCCAACCCCCCCAAAAAACAAAAAATTCCCCCCCCTTTTTTTTTTTTTTTTTTTTTTTGGCAGAAGATTTCCTAGGTTCTTTTTTTTTTTGCAGAAGATTTCCTAGGTTCTTTTTTTTTTGCAGAAGATTTCCTAGGTCCTTTATTTTTTTTTGCAAAAGATTTCCTAGGTCCTTTATTTTTTTTGCAGAAGATTTCCTTGGTCCTTTTACGAATTTCACCTCAATTTTTTTTTATCATCTCTTGGGGCAAAGCCCCTAGAGGCTAGGGTGAAGCCGCTAGTAATTTATACACTAACACTTATTTATAGAGTGCTAGAAAAACTAAGCTTTATGTAAACCCATAAAAGTAATCATCGTCAATATTAAGACAGACAGATAGATATACATCCTAAGTAAATTAGTAAATTACCTCCGGCCTGGTATGCCAATGTGTGACTACTGATCAATTATCAGACAGAGAGTAGCAAGCAATACCAGGGAGGTATGAACCATTGGGCTGTTATTACACTTGTCCCTAAAGTCTTATCTAATAACGTTTTCTTATTCATATGCTTAACAGCCTTGGTGACTTTTATTGACTTTTGATTGGTTGGTTCATTTAGTCGAGTGTCCAAAAGTTTCAACCACTTATTATAATCTACTGAAGAGTTAATTTTGTGTACCATCATTGGGGATGTACATTAATTTATCGGCAATTGTCTTATCCCTTTAGATCCCTGTAGTATACCACTACTAACCAACTTATATCATGTATTAGGTTATGATGCAACAAGATGAGCTAATTTTTGATTTCTCAAACTATAACAAAGCCAAAACTGTCCAAGAGTAGGGCAGTCAAAATTTATCATTTGATAAATATGGATTTTAATAAGGGTAATCTTCACAAAAGAAGTGCAGGTAGCACATTGAGAAAAGCCTTGGGGAATCTGCTCAAAAATCAAACTTTTTAATACACCCGGTCATACGACGAAATGACATTTGAGCTACGTATGTAGGGGTGTCCCATAGTATAGTGGTTAGTGCACTACGCTGTGGTTGGGAGAAACCGAGTTCAAATTACCACATAGACTTTGCACTTGGTTGACAAATGCTGTCACAATTTGTCAGATTATGATCACGCAACCTCCCCTAAGATGCCCTAGGGTTGTAAGGGGGGAGATTTGTAGGAAGTTAGGATTCTACAAATCAAGCAGCTCCTACCATGCTTTCCCTCATCCATGCTCCTCGTATGAGAGTGCCATTAATTAGGGTGGCTTAATATGGAAAACCTGCCAAAACTCTAGGCCAGGGTGATGTAACAATTGAGTAGCTTCCACGAGAATTGCAGGTCAGCTTGTAATGTAGCATAGAATACAATCAGCTGTGCGCGAAGCTTACCAATCTAAGATTGGCCAAAGGATTCTCACTTCCACAGTCTCCGTGTGCATCTGAGTCCTAACTTCAGAGAATCATGGCTATAACTACAACTACTACTTCAGCTACGTATGTACATGTACAACCAAAAAGAGCCATAGAGTAGATTCACGACTTAAGTCAGCAAGTTTTTAAAAAAAAGCTATTAATTGTCAAAAAATTTAAAAATTATTAATTTAATGTTAATATATATTCTTATTTTAAAAGTAGTTTTTCTTACTTTTGATAATTGTGTTGATTATTTTGTTGATTTAATGATGTTCAAGTTCTCGAGAAAGATAATTCAAGATCCACTACACTGTGAGGTAATCAATAATTAAGCAAAATATGAAACATTTTGGAACATAATTAAGTTTTAGATTTTAAAATGGTTTGGTTTGATAATTCAAAACTGCTTTTTAAATTACTTCATGGACTTTTTAAAAGAATTTGTAATATTTACTTTATCGTCTTTGCCCTCTCTCAATACAAAAGGATTTATTTAATATTGTGACTAAGTGTTTCAATAAATTTATTAATAATTAGTAAGATGAATAAATTACCTATTACAGTAACGGCTATGCCACTAGAGGCCTCTAGGGACACAAAAAATGTTTTCTTTTTAATCTATGTAATTTGTACCCTCTCCTAAAATAGTCACAAACCTTCCCAGTAGCTACCCTGTAAAAGAGAACCATATTAGTTCAGCGGTAAGCGAGATCCTTCGGTACAGATAGACAGACAGACACACAAAGATCCTTTTACTTTATAATAAGGCTTTAATACAACTAACAACGATGTCTGTCTGTCCGTCCTGAAAAAGCTTAAGATATCGCATACCGTTGGACCGATGGGGTCTGCTTTTCAATGAATATACCTACTAGTCATTCCAAGGTTATAGTGTTTTTTTAGAAGGGTTTGATACTTCTCTCCCAACAAGAAAAGTTTTTGTATCTGTATAGCTTTATTCCTTTTGTGCTAGTAACTCAGGGATCTAGAAGGATAAGACAATGGCATATAAATCAATTTACAACCCAGATGATGATACTCATAAATTTCAATTCTGTAGATTACAATTTGTGGTTGTAACGCTTGGACACTCTACTTAATGAACCAACATATAAAAATTTATTAGAAATCTCCACAGTTGCAAACCTAAAAAATATAATAACGTTACTTTAAACTTTGGGACTAGTGTAACAACAGCTCAATGTCCTAAGTAGTCGTGGAGAAGGACGAGACAATTTTGTATAGCCACAAGAACCTTGACCCGCTGTCTCACGGGAGCTACTCATTATTACCTCACCCTCGACGAGTATGGCAGGTGTCCCAAATTGAAGTCGGGTGGAAACAAAGTGAGGTGATGCCTGTTTGTGTATCTCTTTGCTGTTTGAACTTAGTCTGCAACCGGTCACTCAAACAATTTGATTGAATACATAAAATCTATCTATTTAGTTTTAGATTAAAATGTAACAAGGATGACAACATCCATAAAAGCGAAGCTCTGAAACGGTTGTACAAACCAACATTAACACTGCACTAAACTGTCAGAACTGAATAAGCAGAATATAAATGTAAAAGTCTGTACAAAATTATAAGTAAATTTGTTGCAAAATTGCTTAAATACAAGATACTGTTTTAAGGACATACTTTCACTTTTAGGACTTGATTATAGAAAAGCTTTGCTTGTAACATTGTGCCTTGTTGTAAAAGGAAGCAGTATTCCAAAAATCAGATGAATTGGATAATTATATCTTACAAATAATCAGCATGTTTTAAATTCACGTACATACTTTCTGGTAACGATTATAGAGTTGCAAATCATACCTAATTATTACATGAATCATCATGAAATTTTTAAATTGATAGGACAATTCTAACACTAACAATCCAAATTTTAGAAAAACTTTGCTTTTGAAATGCTCTCTGTTTTGATACTTATTGAACTAAAAAACTCTGCTGACTAAGAATTTTTCAGAAAACTTCAGATGTAATTGCATATCATAACATAGAAATATGGATGTATCGAGAAATTCAAAGAGTATAGCATACAAACATATGTAATTATAGAGAAAAGGGAAGTATAGAACAATGGTTTTTTCATTAATTGGATCCTACACCAGATTTCATGTTCTATATTGTAAAGTTTACCTGGATCAGGCTAAATTAACGATCTCCCACACCCATTTCCTCTCTTTCAACTGGGGAAACGAGCTGACCAATAAATGTCAGGGGAAATAGCAAGCTAAATTGTTGACAATTTTTAAAAATTAAAAATGGGGGGGGTGACTCCTAATATCCCCCTTTTACCCACTTCAAGCGCCCCTAGACGCCTCTAGGGGCGTAGTGACTAGTGAAGAATAAAGAAGACAGTTTTTTTACGGTCAAAATATATTTTGATCAAGTATAAGCAATTTATTTCTGTGTATTATATTTTACAGATATTTAGAGCAGGACCTAAATATTCAAATTTGACAGAAAACATTAATGATACTATGATGAAAATTTTACAAAAAATAGACTCTTCAATAACCTTAAAATTAGGCATATCATTTATTTTATCATTGGGTAGCTGTGTTTTTAAATATGGTTATGGGTTTGTAGTAAATTTAGGTCATGTTAAATTTTTATGAGGTCCTGATGTGGTTGCTATGATTCAAAAACCATTCTATAGCTTGGGTTTAAAATTTAATCATCAAATTAAAAATAAATATAATTATTTTTATGGTTAAATAACATGGCACATAAGTTTTATTCTCCTGGTATTCTATATTTTTTTTACATAATTTTCTAACTTTAATGTAGAATGATCTTGAATCACATAAGTACTGGCAAAGTATATGGGTTTAGAATAATTATAATATAGGTAAATAAAAGAAATACAACAAGTTTTTAACGTTCTTAACTTACAAGATTAAGTATAGAACATGATTATTTTTAAATTCAATTTGAACTTTTGCAGAGAAAATATATATGTAGTCATTATCAATAATATGACACTTTATTTAATTGGACAAAATTTTATAAATTTTACAGTTGTGACTATAGTACAATAATTGATTCTAGCATAAATAATAAAATATTACATATAATTGATAAACATAATCACTGTCACCTGGATTTTTAGTAATAAATTTTAAATGAGGGAAGAAAGCACCTTTTTATTTGTTTCCAGCAAAATAAAAGGATACAATTTTGTTTTGAAGAATAGCTTTTTAGTATTAATATTTGTTTATAAATTCTAAGGCAGAATCTGCTGTAGTTTGGCTGACTGTTGTGCAGCAGTCATATCACAAGATAGCTTGGAGTTCTCACCCGACATATTATCACAGAGTTTAGCCATGGTGCAGAGAGCACCCCCACCACCACCACTAGTTAGACTATCAAGAGTATTGTTCTCCTCAGGTGTATCACCAGCATCAACTATCTGAATGTGAACTCTTCGCTCATCTTCCTCCCCCGCCATTAGATTTTCGTTGTTGGTTATCTGTTCTATAGTTGTGGTTTCTTCATTTATTACAGCGCCACCTTCCTCTTCGTCAACTTCTTCAGTTGCTTCAATGGCAGAATCCATGGAGTCAGATTTACCAAATTCTTTTGTTGTATTAAGACTTGCTGGAGGCGATAGGATATTTGTGTCATTATGAAGGGCTGGCTGGCAGGGGCTGGCAGGAGCTGACAGTTCTCTACCTGGGTCTGGAGAAGAGCTGCTGGATGAGTTGGATGCAGATTCTATCAAGAGTGGGCAAATGTCTGAAGAGTTGACCTGGATAACAGGTGACATGGGTGGCCTCTCCGCTAGGGTATCAGGTAAACTATCCTCATTATTATCTTGGTTTTGATTTGTGTCTGACTGGATGAGCACTTGACACTTGGTGTCTGTGT
Source organism: Acartia tonsa (assembly GCF_053477335.1). Taxonomy (NCBI): domain Eukaryota; kingdom Metazoa; phylum Arthropoda; class Copepoda; order Calanoida; family Acartiidae; genus Acartia; species Acartia tonsa. The sequence goes on along the minus strand of NC_137263.1, from coordinate 49,430,159 downwards.
CTGGCTCAGCACTTGGTTCTATTATTGCATTACTTGGGTTATCATCAACTATATCTGTTATTTCCCTATTATCAACAATAATATCTGACGTTGTAGAACTATTCACACAAGGTTCCTGGTTTGTATCCTGACAAGTAAGCTCTGTAGTAGTATTATCAACAATCTCCTCTACATCTGTATTATCATTATGACTTGATAAAGCCTCTGGTAAGTCTAATTGAGGAGAGGATGCTGAAATTTGTTCCTGAGAATCAGCTGCAAGGTCAGAGGCAGCAACTTCCACTTTAACTTCTGCCTTGTCATCAAAAATATTGTCAGATTCCTGTTCTGGGAAGCTTGGTTCAGTCTTCATTGTTTCTGCTACTGTCTTCTTGGTAAAGTCGTCTCCTAAAAACATATCAAGATTAACTTCAAAATAACAAAAATTAATACACAATTTTTTGTATGCAACAAAAAAGTCTAACACAAAGCGAAAATATTACGATTTATGTCTGAGTCAACATTTACATGAACAAAAAAAAATACATTTTATCAAATACCGATACTTGCGCTCTATTAATTCAAGATTCTTTTTAAAAATTCAAATGTTAATTTAAATCATAGATGACATTAAAAGTTTTACAGAACACGTTACTTAAGATTATAATGTATTATTTATCTTATAGATTTTGCAAAAACCTTCTATTGCAAATTTTCACCAATCTTTTCATACAGGCTGCGAATCTAGAAGCAGCTTTTAGTGCCTACAAAAAATTACGTCATACAATAGAAATGACCAATGATAGGCCAGAATACATTAATATTGACCAATGGTAAAATGTAACCTGGCCTATCATTGACCATTTGTATTGTATGACGTCAGTTTTTAAGGCACTATAAGCTGCTTTTGAAAATAATGAAAATATTTTACCTCCGGGCCTGAGAACAAGGAAGTTGAGAATATCGGACAGCGAAATCATTCCACACACAACATTATCCTCGTCCACAATGACCAGTCTGTGCACCTCCGCCTTCACTATCCTGTCCATCACCTCGTACAGGCTGTCAGACTTTGTACACTTGTGCACACCCTCGAACCACTCGTTCCTGTGCTTGTTGGCCTCTTTGAGGCTCACGTTCAGGTTGGAGTAGGTCTTCTCTGCCGCCAGATTGATCACATCAAACTTGGCATAGATGTCGAGCAGTCGGTGCTGAAAATTATAAAAGTTATTAATAGTTTTTTATGGCATCGTATTACAGACAACTTTCAGCGGATATTAAAATGAAAAATTTCAAGATTAAAATCAGTTCTGTTAGGCCAAAGAGGCAGAAGGTCCTGGCTAACAAAAATGGTATTAATTTTATGATTTTTATTTTAATATCCGCTGAAAGTTGTCTGTAAAACAATAATTTAGATAATTTTTCAGTACGACTAAGTACCGGTTCTAAACCAGCGGATATTAATCGGTTTCAAAGCCATACTGGAAAAAAGATTCTATATACTAGAAAAAGCACAAAGGTCTGTCTGTCTTTCTGTCGTTTCAAGTTTAAAGATCTAGAGAAGGCATTTTAGTAATAAAAATATAAAGAAAGACAAATTTCAGCTGTAAATAAATTGAATTTAATGATTTAAAAATGTTAGAATTTAATTTAATTGATTTCCCCGATTGAAAGAATTCCCAAAAGAAAGCTGAACTTTCCATGAAAAAAAATCAGGGCTCGGCAGCCGCCCGTCAGCCGTGTGTAAGCCTCAGGGAAATCAATCTTTTACAATTTTATAGATTAACTGTAACTCTAAACCTGACCCAAATATAACAATCTTTCACTTCAAACAATTTTTAAGCATCCAAACGAGTTTAAATTTGAGGCTTAGTCGCGGCTGAGGCGCAGCTGTCGAGCCCTGGAAAAAATTTATTTGATGACTTGTCTTTTTATAATTCTATTTTAAATCCACAAGATGTGACAGAAAATGCAACCTAACAAATCTTAAAGAAATAAAAATGATTAATTAAGTATAGTTCAATATAACTTTATTCTAATGTAAGTTTTACTTAAAAATTAGTATTTATATTTAAATTCTATTTTATTTCAGTTATTTCGTTTCATTAGGTATAATTATATAACAATAATTATTTACTAAATAAATAGGATTTTTATTGGTAATGTTATTTTTGAGTTCGACAATAATCTTTATTAAATCAGATTTTTTTGTGGACATCCTTAAACTAATTTAATTTTTTTAATGATATTCTATTCCTTTCAAATAGTAAGATTCGTCATAAAATTACCATCCAAAAGTTAAAAATAAATTGCCAGTCATAAGGAAAAAAATGTATTCATCAAAAGTATTCGGTTGTTATATCCTAGTCGCTGATTAAATTTACCTGTTTATCTACAATAGGGAGTGCTGAGATCCGTTTGTTTACAAATTTGTGCAATGCCTCTATTATTGGGGTGTCTTCATATGCAACCTATAATAAAATAATTATTAATTTGTGCAATGCCTCTATTATTGGGGTGTCTTCATAAGCAACCTATAATAAGATAATAATTAGCATTATTTTAATGCTAAGCCTTATAAATATCTTAATATCTACAACAATAAAAATCAAGGCTTTAAACCACCCCGGAACCCATGTAAAGCCTTCTTAAAATGGAGAACTCAATCGGTTTAGAAGGTATTGAAATCTTTACATCGCGAAATTTTAATGAAATTTTGGATCATGGAAAGAAAACAAAGAAAAAGCATGTTTCGTAGTGTTTTCACGGTAGCCTTTGACAGGGGCTAGAAATAGGAGAAAAACTACTGTGGAAATACGACGACACCCGCTACTCCGTTTTCTTTCAATGAACCGATATTTCTTGACCCAAAGCAATCAAATTATTTATAATATTATTCTACCTCTATTCCATTGTAAGTTCCAATGTTTAGTTGATGAACAGACTGGTGAAGTATGCTAGACTCGGGTAGGTCATTTATCTAAAATAATAAAAGAAGATTAAACTCACGCATTTTTGTTTTTGGAAATTATAAAGACTTAATTGAGAGAGACAAACCGGTCTTGATTTATTTCAAGAAACATGTGTCAGCTATATGACCAATGAAAATTCTTTCCAGTATGGCTTCGAAACCAATTAATATTAGGTGGATTAGAACCGGTTCTCACCCTTACTGAAAAATCATATATAGCATCAATACCAGACAATTTTCCACAAATAGTAACATAAAATCATAATATTAATACCAGTTTTGTTAGACCCGATGGGTCGAATGTTTTAATCTTACACGCAAAAGGTATTCTATAAATATTTATTTCCTTCTAACAAGATTAAATTAACGATGAAGACCATCATCTAAGGAAAGACCAACCCTAATTGTAGATAAGCTTCGCTTTTAAAACTACATAGCCAAGTTTCAGCTTTCCCGTTGCCACCAATTCATTGGAAACTTTATTTCAAACTTTTAACAAATTTAAGAAAATAGTTAGTAAAGTAGATAAAGTTTCCAAAATATCTTTTGTACTTAACAAGGATAACTTTATCCAAACACATGATAATAAAACATTCAAAAAGATACAAGGATGTTTTTTTACCTACTTTGACGAAGCAATATTTAAGGAAGGGTATACTGGGCTGCTTATTACACACTAGTCCCCAAAGGTGTTAATAACGTTCTCTTATTCGTTAACTTCACAACTCTGGGGATTTTTAATGAATTTTGATTGGTTGATTGATTCAGTGTCAAACGTTTCAAACAATAATTGTAATCTACAGACATGGAAATTTTGTGTATCATCATTGGTGACATACTTCAACTTATCAGCCATTGTCTTGTCCCTTTAGATTGCTGGATATTTACACAAAAATACCTTATTGTTATGTGCTATTTATAAATGTACTTACATAAAGGAAAAGAAATCTTAGTATTCTCTTGTGGGTCAGAATGTATAAAACATTTCCGGTGTCAGAATCTATTACAGGCAATCTAAAAAAAAATCAATAAATAATTCACTGTTTATTAAAGTAGCAGTTCATAGTCCCTAATAATTGACTAATGGTAAAATGTATACTGGCCTTTCATTGGTCATTTGTATTGTATGACGTCATTTTTTATTACGCATTATAAGCTGCTTCTAAATTAAATGATACCTAATAACTTTATAAAAATAACTTAGTATTCTTTTTTGGGGCATTCCAAACTTTTGATTGCAATATCTGACTGTAAAATGAATAAGCTACGCCTGTTTATGTACTAAGGCATCAATCAAACCCGCCACCTTCCCGACAACGAGCCTTATTGTTTACAATAAGTTGCTTCTGAGTATTATATCCTAATTAACTAAGGATTTAAACTATTTTGAATTAACATATTTCAACTTTTTATCTACTTCCACAAGTTTGAACAAAAAAATATATTTTCAAATATTTAATTTTGTTCTAAAATTTTGTTACAAAAAAACTTAAATATTTGAATTTTAAATATGTTTAGTTGGTATTTTAAAAAGAAAATGTAGTGGAAACACATTCTAATATAAGAAAGGGTGTTTGAATGTCTGTCTCTTCCAACCTTGCCTATTGATTTGTATTCTCAACAATTTTCCACGAAAAAGAAAATATAAATCTTAGGGCTAATTAACTCTTTTTTTCCAACAAAAACTGAATTTAGTCGTGTAATTTTTACATTTTACTATCCGCGCAAACTGGCTGTATATAAAACGTTATAAAAATCTAAATTACCTATGAATTTTATTATGAATTAGAGATTTGATAGCATCATAGAGGCTGGCATTAGGTTCTATATAGATCAGCTCCTTCACATCCTTCAGCACATCTAAAATTAACATTAGTTAGAAGAGGTTTTTCGTATATTTTATCAGAAACAAAACTTAAGGATCTAAAAAGATAAGACAATGGACGATTTGATAATAATCTGCAAAGGAGATGGATATCTCTTCTATTGGAAGAGGTTTTTCGTATATTCTATCAGAAACAAAAACAAGGATCTAGAAAGATAAGACAATGGACGATAAATTGATAATCATCTGCAAAGGAGATGGATATCTCTTCTGTAGATTACAAAACGTAATGGTCCAAACGTTTGGAAACTCATTTTAATCAATCAACCAATTAAAATTCAATGAAAGTCCCCCAAAGTTGTTGAGCGTTTTTATAAAACATTGGGGGCTAATAAAAACCCTGATAAAAACTACTTTATCTCCAACATTTTGTTAAAAAATACTTCATTAATATAAACTAACAAATACTATTTGTTGCACTTGCATTAAACATGGAGGTGAAATAGTTTTTCCCTAAAAAGTTAAAGTAAAGTTTCCGGTATGCCTTAGAAACCGATTGATATCAGCTGGATTAGAACCGGTTCTCAGCCATACTGAAAAATCAAGTATTGCAAGATATTACAAACAATTTTCCACGAATATTACAGTAAAAATCATAAAATTAAAACCATCGGGGCTATCAAAACTAGTTTTAATCTTATAATTTTTCATTTTAATATCCACGTAAAGCTGTCTATAATACGATGAGATAAATAACTATTCTAGTATTTAAAATATTAACCCTGTTTAAAGATATTTACTCATATGAACATTTTAACTAAATTTTTGTATTACATTTTGAACACTGAGAAATAGAAAACTGTAAAATAGTCAGGGATCTAAAGGGATAAACAATTGCCGATAAATTGATGTTCATCCCCAATGATTACACAAAATTGCCCTTTCTGTAGATTACAATAATAGTTTAAACGTTTGGATACTCGGCTTATTGAACCAACCAATCAAAATTAAATAAGTCCCAAAATTTTAAGCCAACAATAAGAAAACGTTATTATAAAACTTTGGGGGCAAGTGTAAAGAACAGCCAAATGTCCCCTCCCTCCCTGAAAATTTTAGTCTCAAGAATTAATTTATCACTCGCGCTTTGTTGTAGCTAATAGCTTCTTTTTTACCTTAAGTAAGAAAATATTTACCCTAAAAAATTTGCCAAATTCGTCTGTCTCTATTTTTTTTGCATTTAGAATATCAAAATAGTTAAAAATGTAAATATTATTGATAACTTCAAATGTTAAAAAGTTTAAAAATAAGTTTTAAATTAGGTTAGATATTCTTAATTTTATTTTTCTGTATTTCAGATGATAATAATTTTATATTGTCAGCTAAGATTATATAATTAGATTAGATAACTGCCAACAAGTCGATTTCTGGCGGCTGAGACCGCCTTTTTAATAAATTAAACTATTTCTCTAACCATTGTTTTACTTTCTAACCTTATTCCTTCCAATGGTTTTGATATATTTAGGATTAAGTTTAACTAAATGTGAGCTCAGCCTTTTTTTCACAATGTCAAGCCTCCATGTGTTTGTTAACAAAGAGACTTGATTGATACACCGGCTAAAAGATCGTCACTTCACATACGTATTTGTTTGCTAATTTTAAGTTTCTAAGCAAAGAATTGATCCTTCCCTTCTTACACGTTCGTTTTCTGAGCGCTACAACTATTGCTTACTTCTGTAAAAAAAATATCTGGAGCTTTTACACAAAGAATCTTGTTAAGCACTAAACACCTCTACCGCCAGTATTTTTCATATAAATTGTAAACATGGGGAAGTTGGTAGTTTTTAGTTTGTTTAATTATTACTTTAGGTTAAATCGTCTACTGGTTAGACCAGGAGGTATAAGCTCTGAAGGGTCCCGGCTCCCCGTAGGGGTTAAGCATTGGAAAAAAACTACCAAAGAAGGTGTATCAACTATTTTTTTTATAGCTAGCCGGTTCTTTTAGTAAGTAGTAGATGTAAAATTTTTCATAGAATTCAGATATGCAATCGGTTTTTTTGTAGACCTCTTATTTTTTAAGTAATTTAAGTTTTAAAAAAAAAAAATTAAGTCGATTTTAAGGTACTAAAATGCAACAAAAAAAAGAAAGAAAATGGTCATTATGAACAAAAATAGTAAGATCTTTAATTTGACACCTTACTTTTTCAATTCTGTCAGGTAATTATTGAAAAAATCGATTTTTTTAAACCCACGAGAATAAAAACTTTGAACTTAATTTTATTATTTCACAAATAAAAAAATATGGGTTCATATATACCATTAGAATCAGAAAAATATTACGAATCCATTGTAAGCAAAATTGAAAAAAAAAGTTTACAATATAGTATATAAACTACAATAAAAGGAATTATATGAAAATATCATATTATGTTGTACAGGCAACGTCTTAATTCTTCAATTGAGTATAAAAATGGGAAGGGGGTAAAGAGGGGGTAAAGAGGGGGTAAAAAAGGGAAAACAATAGTGTTGTCTGAACAAAAAAAATAATTGGCCATTTCTGTAATTTTTTAATTTTTTAATTTTTTTCAATTTTGCTTACAATGGATTCGTAATATTTTTCTGATTCTAATGGTATATATGAACCCATGTTTTTTATGTCTGTTTGAGAAAATATTTAGGTCTAAAGTTTTTATTATACCGAGGTTAAAAAAATAGATTTTTTCAATAATTACTCAACAGAATTTTAAAAGTAAGGTGTCAAATTAAAGATCTTACTATTTTTGTTCTTACTGACCATTTTCTTCTTTTATTTTGTTGCGTTTTAGTACCTTAAAACCGACTTAATTATTTTTTTAAAAAACTTAAATTACTTAAAAAATAAGAGGTCTACAAAAAAACCGATTGCATATTTGAATTCTATGAAAAATTTTACATCTACTACTTACTAAAAGAACCGGCTAGCTATAAAAAAAAAAGTTGATACAACTTCTTTTTAAAAATTTATTTCAAAAAACAGCTGTTATCAGTGCTCAACAGGCATTTTGTGTGAAAACACGAAATATTCCATTAAATCATTTCAAGTTAAACTTACTATAATCTGTATCCTAACTTCAGTTTTTACTGTTTTTGAATTTTTTCTTTATAAGGAAAACGATCATAAAATTTCAAATACAAGAATTACACCTGTGAATATATATCTTCACAGTTTAATTTAAACACAATTTTCTTTAAAAAATTAAATTGAGCATAAAAAAGATGCAAGCATGTACATTTAGTTTAGAACTATGTAGGAATTCGACAGAATTATTCATATTAAATCATATAAAGTACAGGGAGAGAAAGCAAAATATATCAGCCTTATACCAAGAATGTATTAATTCGAATCACGAAACTTATACATGATTTTTAGCTGTCGTTTGGGAGGAGGGGGGGGGGGGGGGTCACATAGTACAAATTACGACCTTTATATCTGCCCCCAAAATGTTATTTCAAATTTCTTTCGCTTGTTGGATATACCTTATACCTGAAAATGTATGGTTTGAAGGTAATCACGTGAATATGAATTGTCCTTAAATTATCAGAGAAGCTAAATGTTTGTGACATATACTTTAAGAATGGTTATTTGGCAGGGAAAATTAAGTAAAAAGCTAACGAGAGTAATATAAACAAATTGGGTAAGTTATGAGACACTATGAAATTGTTATTAAAGTCCTTCATTTAGTTTTAACGTAGCCAAAAAGCAGTCCGAACGCCATTGATGTTCTATAGTTAATCATGCTTTTTAATGAAGGGAATGTTGACAAAAAGTTTCAGCCTTCTATCTTAAATAGCAGTCAAGAAAATCACATTTTCCCTACAGCTTTACGAACTGACGGGCAGACATACATAATGAAATATAGAGTGGCTTCGCTACTCAAAAAAAAGAAGACGTACTTCTCCAAGTTTCTAGCTTGTGTTCCTCCAGCTCCTCCATCTCCAGGCTTGGAGACTTGTAGTTCATGGCCAGGATCCGGATAAAGTCGGTGATGGTCAACATTCCAACAAACCTAAAAAAGTAATATTTTTTCTCGTATTCATTCGAAACCGATTAATATCCGGTGGAATAGAACCGGTTCTCATCCATACGAAAAAAACTATGTCTAGCATCGTATTATATCCAGTTTTCTAAAAATATGAAAAAATGGTTTTAATCTTGTCATTGTACATTTTATATTTGCAGAAAGCTGTTTATAATACGATGCGATAAATAACTATTATCGCATCGTATTAATAAGGGTTTGTTAGTGTGGTTTATTATCTCTAACTGGGTATTTAATAACAGCAAGGTGTATTTTTCTAATTTAGAAAATAATTAAACAGTAATTGAAAGGATTTCTGTTTCATTGTAATAATAACTCTGGATTATTATTTTTTTTGTTTTTCTTTGTAATTTTCATTTTTTTATGTTAGAAAAAATGTAATTTCCTTTTCACCACAAAAAAACATCTCAATACTTTTTTTTAAAGTAATAAATACTTATAAGAATGTTTCACCTGAAAAAAATATCATGCCTTCAACTTTTTTCCCTGACAAACGTAATAATTATAAAGACAAAAAACATAGGTATGTACGAAATGATTTTTCCTGGACAAAGATCGTTAAATCTGAAAGAAACTGTTATTTACAAAAGTGGAAATATTGAATGCAAAGAAAGAAAAAAAATCTTTTTAGATAGAAATAAAATTCTTGATAAAAATCCGGGTATTTTCATTTCATCTCGCAAAATTTTCGCTATGTAAACTTGAGAAGGTTTTGTAAACATCCATTGTTTGTTTGGCAGACTTGATTATGGAAAATAGAAAGAAGAAATTGATATTGCGGAGGTGGATTCTTAAAAAAATATGGTCGCTACATTGCTGCCTCACCAAAATTGTTTTGTGAATCATAGAAGGGTTATTAACATAAAATCTAATTTATCTAATTTTCGTAGATTTTTTATGTGATTTTGGAAGATTTTTCATAAAAACAATTTTGGTGAGGCAGTGATGCAGCGACCCTATTTTATTTTAAGAATCCACCTCGGGAGTTTCGTGTCACAATACTTTCTCGCAAAAAATATGTCGAATAATTGATTTATCTATAATACAAATTAGAATGGTCTGTCTGTCCGTCTGTCTAAAGCTTAGTAAGATCTCAGTAACCACAGAACCGATTGGGCTCTATTCCTCAGGGAATATACCTAATGGTTATTTGATGGTTTTAAGCCACTTTCTTCTCCCCAGAGAAAGAAAAACACCCCCCCCCACAAAATTTTTAAAAAACTTAAATTTAAAAATTCATATTATATATTAGGCAGTATTATCTTAGCAAACATCATGTAATCGCAAATTAAATAAGAAAAATACACTATTTTAACTATTAGATGTTTTATTTTTAATGTAATGTAATTTTAACGGAAATGATGGCACATATATTGCAAGAGTTTACATTCTTCAATCTTTTTCTTCTTTTATTTATTTTTGGCCAGTTTTTTCCTTTTATTGAACTTTCTGTAAATTATCATTAAAGTATTTCTCGTATTCATTCGAAGCCGATTACTATCAGGTGGATTAGAACCGGTTCTCATCCATACGATCAAAATCTGTCTAGCATCGTATTATATCCAGTTTTCTGCGAATATAAAAAGATATAATCATAAGACTATTTTTAGCCCGTGCCTTCGGCATCTCGGTGCATTAAAAAAAACTGGTTTAAAAGTTGTACATTTTTATATCCGCGGAAAGCTGTTTATAAATAACGATAATTAATAACTATTATACCTTTGTTTCTGACTGTCCCAGAGGGGAGCTGCTCGTACACCGTTGTAGACAAGGGCAAAGAAGGCCTTCTTCACAAGGAGCTGCGTATCAAAGACGACCAGCTTGGCAGAGGTCGGGATCAGGTCGTAGCAGCGGTGGAAACCAAAGAACTTGGCGAATATCTGAATCTCGTTGTTTTCTATAAAAGAAATTTATTTATAAAGCAAAGTCTAATTTTACATTTAGATAAAGAAAGATCCAATTTCAAAGTGAAAATTCCATAATCAGTGATATTACCTATCCCCCCCCCCTGAAAAAAAAACCTTCTTTATGTATTTTTCCCCCTATACCAATTTCTTTTTCTCTAATCGGGGTTGCTTTGCGACCTACAAAAATTTAATAATAAAAAAACCCCAGGTTAAGTCGATTGACATAAGGACAGACTTTTGTTTAGAATTTTTGGCTAATAAAAAAATATGTTATATTAAATTAAGCGAATATAATAAAAATAATAAGAATATATAAATACATAAAACGTTTGTATATAAGTAAAAAACATTAAGTATACAATATATAAAATTACATTAATAAATAATATACAACATCCATATAAAATTATATAGATAATTCAATTGATAACTTTTAATGTATATATTCCATATGATTGAATGAAAAAATACAATGATATTTTTTTCTTATGCTTAGATTCACGCTTTTCAACTAACTTAATCTACAGGAGAGATATTTTTTTGGAATATCATTAAGGATGTTTATCAATTTATCGTCTTTAAATAACTACTTTTCTCGTATTCATTCGAATCCGGTGGATAGGAACCGGTTCTCATCCATACGAAAAAACTATGTCTAGCATCATATTATATCCAGCTTTCTACGAATATAGAAATGTACAATCATAAGATTAAAACCAGTTTTTTTAGCCGGTGCCTCCGGCACCTCGGGGCTAAAAAACTAGTTTTAATCTCATATTTGTACTTTCTATATCCGCGGAAAGCCGTTTATAATACGATGCGAGAAATAACTATTATGCAATTTACGGATTAAATGCGGCTACTATACCACTTTTTGGATTGGCAGAATCCTGTTCCTAAAATTAATATGTCAATATAAACCTATAATCATTTTAGATTGGTTTTTGAAAGAACTCTTGTTTTAAATTATAGTTTACAAAGAAAACAAAAATGCGTTTTAAAGATTAATATGTATCAATTTTAAAATAAATGCTAAAATATAAAGTAAGGTTTTGTCTGAAGCTAAGGTTCTCAGAAGTTGCAGGGTTTGTTTATTTCAAGAAAGCTATAAAAATCTCTCAAGGCGGTTTTAAGCTATTTTCCTGACATCCCCTGCCCTCTCTTAGAGGCTAGAAGGACAAACTAGTTTTAGAAAAAGTATCAAATGGGGCTGTATCACAAAAGATTAAAACAGATCATTCAACAATCTCAAATATTGGGGCGGGGAGGGGGGGGGGGGAGTTTTCATTGTACGTACACCCCTTCCCCCAACTTTCTTTCATACTTTCCAGATATATTGTATAAATCCTAATAAACTAGACTAATAATTAGTTTTGGCAGAATAACAGCACGTCAGCTTTTTTCTAGGATTACGTCAGGAAGTAGATTTGATTATAATCAAACACACAATATCTTGTATCTTGTGGCGTTTTAATTTTTTTCTCTACAATAATGGCATATCTGCTACTCCACAGAACGTCTTTAGTAATTATAATAAAGTACATATTTTGTATCAGGCAATTTCCCTTTAAGTGCTTAGTCGAGCACTGAACCTCTCTATTCCCCAAAATTGAAAATTTGGGGATAGCTTTTCATTTAGCCCCGCAGGGTTTAGGCACTTGAGTTAAAGGCCCTGCAAGGGTTATTAATAGAAAAAATTATAAAAAAAAGTGCTTTAAAAGCAGTAATAAGGTACAGCCAACAAGCAAAATTATATACTACATATTAGAAGCAACTATTATTAAGCATTATTGATTTGTGTTATCCCCAAAAATTACTCAAATAACGAAACCTTATTTTTTTTCTTGAATGCATTAAGTTCTTGGTTTCATCAGACTAAAAGGCATTTTGCTTCCAAGAGTTTCAGCACAAATTTTAGGATTGGCTGGGATAGGTTTTTAATTGTATATGTGACTTGGTAAAATATAATGTGATATGCTTTGCAAAACTTGGGAGATAAAATCGCAGAAAGAAAATGTAAATAAGAAGAATTAGCATAAAAATAATGAAATTTTGCTCTCAGTATTGCACAATAGATTATTTTTATATGCGTGGCATCTCTTCAAAACTCCTTAATCCCCTACAAATTATAATTTTTACTGTTAACTCAAATTTTGCATTAGATTTGATAGTCTGTAAACCTTTTTTGTAGTGGTTTGCAGGGATCTAAAGGCATAAGACGATGACCGATACATTCATGTACATCCCCAATGATGATACACAAAAACCACTTCTGTAGATTACAATTAGTGGTTGAAGCTCAAATTAATTTAAAAACCTATCAAAGTTCAATAAAAGTCCTCAAAGTTGTCAAGCCAACGAATAAAAAAACATTATCATAAAACTTTGGGGACTAGTGTAATTAACAGCCCATTGTCCCCCCTCTTTTTCTGATTGTTTAATTTTTCCCTTTATTTCTTCAAAGTCCAAATTTTTTTTTAAATCTGTGTATTGAGACGCATATATGGTCGTTTGCGGCCTTGTTTCTCAAGAGATATAAAGTTGGATATTTTGACCTGACAATTCAGATGTACAAATGTTTATATTTAATTGAATTGCAACGCATTAACATAGGAACGGAATTCAAAAGTATTTCACAGCTTTAACAAAACTATTACAATAAATAAGAAACATTGTCTTGAAATCAATTTCACACAATTAAGGGACATGTGAAGCTCTTTATAGTGCTTTAAAGATGACGTCATACAATACTGACCAATGATAGGCCAAAACAAAGACTAATTTACCAATGGCAGGCCAGTATACATTTTAATTGACCAATGGTAGGTAGGTATTATGTCATTTTTTTAAAGGAATTATAAAAAGCTTCGGGACATATATCCCATACGGGCTTTTTATGGTGAGGCTAATAAAGAGGCTTAACGAAATGAATAATTAAATCAATATTAATTATATTTTCTTATTCCATACATACAACAAATACTTTGTTGGCTTGACCTATGGCTTTGTCATAAATGTTAAATGTACATGACAAATAATTGCACCTGGTTTTCAGCAATGGAATTCCCTTTAAAATCATTCGCATAGAGTTTAGTTAAACCTTACTCGAAATTTAAAGTTTCAGAATGTTTAATTTATTTAAATGAATACTTGATAACTTAAAATTTAAGGCTGAAGGGCCAATAGCATGTATAATTAAATAAATATTAATCCTGCCAATCAACACTAACTTTTTAGCAATTACACAGCATTAAATTAACGGCAATTTGACTGTTGGCTAGCAGCGACGGAGCCTTTGAAAATTAACGCCTTAACGTTATACAAATAGACAAAAAGATGTGTGTAATGCAGACCTGTTCCATGGAGAATAGCCTGGACAAGTTCTCTGTTTATACATCTTCTATTCTCTATATTGTCATCCCATTCTTTTATCTGATCAGGCCGGTACAGCTCCTGGTTAGTGGGAGTTTAGAGTTAGGCCGAAAACCGGATATCCGGCTGATTTATAATACCGGATATCCGGTATCGGGCCGGTACAGCTCCTGGTTAGGTGGAGTTTCACTCAATATTACTTTTTTAAAGATTCTGGGAATTAAAAATCAATAAAGGGAGTCATTTTCACATATTTTCCTTAACGTTGTGTGTAACAGTTTATTCAAACTGTTCTTAATTATGACCAATTATATTGTATAGATTTAGGAACAGCTTGACTTAATAAGCGCATTTGACGGTGACATACAACTTTACAGAAAATACGCGAAAAATATAATTAAAATAAATAAATATATTAAAGGAGGGTTTAAAATGATGGTTTAAGAATTCGATTGAAATTAACGTGTCTAAGCTAAAATTTCTGTTCATCAGGAAACAAAATGGTACCTTGCCCACCCATACCTTGGCTAACAATACTGACAAAAAGAAAGTTTGAAATGGTTTCGCCTGCTGTGGGCCAAGACAATGCCCTCAATCATACAAATATTTAAATATTTTAGACAAATCAGCTTTACAATTTTTCTTATGGTGCAGTATTGGGCAAAACTCGACCTCTTAACATTCCTACAATTAGCTGACAATTCAGTCTTATCTTCTTTATAATTTTAACTTTTAGTTCATGGTAAAATGTTCCTAGTGACGATTATCTCCAAAAATGTATTAACTTTTAAGTCTTCTAACTGCCAAACGGCTGAACGTACATGTTATGCCAACAGAGCTTGTTATGCGGAATAAGAAGGCCTATAAATAATCTGGAATATTCATTGATGTATGTTCCACAGTTTGGCCGTTTTAAAGCCTTTGGAGATAATCGTTACCAGGAACATTTTACCGTGAACTGCACTAGATCCAAACTTTTAATATACCTCTCCTTCTTCTCCAAATCTGAATCCGAGGGCATTTGAATAATAGTAAAGGCATAGAACTCGCGCTTGTGCGGCGGACAGCCGTGTCAAGGCCATCTCCACAAAGCATCACTTTAATCTTGCTTTAGAAATATCAGCTCTATACTCTGATCATGGTAGCCACAAAGCTGATTTTGTAGAAAAAAATAATGTCAGAATTACTCTGTCATTTCAAATGTTTTGGACGAATACCAAATTAGATTTGTTATTATTTTGTGACTTTTTTGTGCTTTTTCAGAAATAGTTTTAAAATATTAATGGCACGTTATTTATCGTGCTTTATATGACATCTAAACAGAAGAATACTAAAATTGTAATAATTTCTAGTTAGACAAGGATCATTTTATTCTGAAATTAGAAGGAAAATAAAAGTTTGAGGAAAAGTAAGGATTAGAGTTTCAAGTAATGGGTTGATACATTACATTCCTTCTTAGATAACACATTTCTCAATTCAGTTCAGAACATTAACAGCTTTACATTTATTTTTATTTATAATAAAGACTATTTACTTTTATTCTAAACCGTAAAAACTCCATAATATAAAGGGACTTTATTGATACTGGGCTAATAATTTTTTTATTGAAATTGATGGATTATGTGAATCGATATACAATTAATTGGATATTAAACCAGATTTTCTTGTACTCAGGCTAATATAACGATCCAGTCCTTTTTTTTCATTTAATTTTCTTTAGCATTTCAATAAAAGTGTAGATTTTCTTTACTAATGGGATAGAATTTAGAAAAAAAATACATTTCGATACAAAACAATGTGAAGTACAGTTGATTTAGACAAAAGTAAAGGCCTGTGAAAATTGACAACTGTAAAAATTTCGCAAATGTCTGAGTGAGGCGTATTTTATAAGGAAAAGATGCAGACTTCCTTATTTTGACATTGGACCACCGAAATCCTCCCGCCTCCCCCCCCCCAAAAAAAAAAAAATCATTATTTGAAATAGGTATTTTAGGCTTGTGTAATGTTAGGTTGAATAAATTTTCAGAGACACAGGCTTTTGCAACAAAAAGGTAGGTAAATATGTGGCTCAAATGATATAAAAAAGATTCTACAAGAAACAGTATACAGTATCCCCAACCCATTACAAGCTCTGAAAAATCCAGCATTTCATTGGATAGAAAATTCAAAACATTTAAGTCCTTGCAATGCTAACTCAGGGATAAAGGTAGGTTAGAAATGAACCGATAGCTAATTTAAAGTTTTGATATTACTCAATTGGCAGGCGCCATTCATCCACAGGATAACATAATTGGTTACCAGCAAATTTATGATTTTGGTTACCTGGTTTTTATTTAAGATTTTTATAGAGACTATAAAAAATGACGTTATACTGGCCTACCATTGGTCAATTAAAATGTATACTGGACTGCCATTGGTAATTTAGTCTGAGTATTGGCCTATCATTGGTCATTTTTATTTCATTATGTCATTTTTTATAGGCACTATAAAGAGCTTTTGTTTTGTGCCATGAGGTTTCATTCGAATAACCCTTTTATTTAATTTTCTACCAATTTTGTTAGGTCCCAATGGCCTATCCATTTTACCTAATCCTTCTCATTGTATTGTAAAATACTTTCTCGTATTTATTCGAATCCGGTGGATAGGAACCGGTTCTCATCCATACGAAAAAACTATGTCTAGCATCGCATTATATCCAGCTTTCTACGAATATAAAAATGTACAATCATAAGATTAAAACCAGTTTTTTTAGCCGGTGCTTAATCTTATAATTGTACATTCTATATCCGCGGAGAGCCGTTTATAATACGATGCGAGAAATAACTATTCTTTAATGTTTATACAGATAAATAAGCAATAAGCATGTTTTGTAAAAGACATTGGGGGGCAACTTTGCTTAGTTCGAAGACCACAACAAATCGGTTTGAAAGCGAATTTATATGCCTGCTTTTGGTTAGAAGGCCATCAGATGGCTATAGACCAGCCTTTTTATTATATAAAAATCTAAATGAGGGAAGGGGGGGGGGGATTTGTGAACCACTTTTGTTTCGTCTTAATTATTGATCAAAATTAACAAATTCTTCTAAAAATAACCCTATAAAAACTTATATTATCTCTAGACATTCTAGTTAGTATATAGATAAATTCTAAAAAGTCCTAAAAAGTTTAATTTGCTTCTGATTACACAAATATTTAGAAATGCAGAATTTTTAACATTACATTCTGTTCTAAAGTCTGGATTGAAATATCAAGTTAACGTGAATTTTTAATACAAACAAAGGAATTGTTTATGTCTTGTTGACTTTAATCTTGGTTAAATTATATGAAAATTGGGTATACCTATCAAATAAGATATTTAATAGGCACATATATACATGTGTAAACAGGTTAACCTAAATATTTTAAAGATACCAGGTTTAGAACATATATTTCAAAGGCAGTTAATAAAAAAAGAAGTTGAACTTTTCACTATTTCCATAATTTGCATCAACATCAAATTCTTGTTGCACTTTTGAAAACTTGAACTAAGAACATGTCACCTAATGTTAAAATTGTAAACTAAGGACTAAAAGTGAATGTATAATGTATATATTATGTTGGAAAGACTAGGAAAGCCTCGCTGTGCTGAGTGAGCCCAAGCAGAGGTTTTTCATGTCACTACACTGGCCGTCCAATCTTTTGAGCAAAAAATATCAGAAATTGAGCAATTTAAACGTTTTTTTAGTAACTTCCACAAAATTTTATTAGTGCTATGAATATGAATATTTCTTTTGCTATTATGATTGCTATTAAGCTTTTTTTTGTTGATTTTAAACAATGAAAAACATTTTTTGTGCAACATTTCTAATGTGATATATGCCTATTGAAAGTTAACTGAAATGCTTAAACATATCTACACAACACCGAAAAAATCAAAGTTTTGAAAACAAGTTAATTATTTTTTAAGCAATAACAGTTATTTCTTTCTTCGTATTATAAACGGCTTTCCGCGGATATAGAATGTACAATTATAAGATTAAAACCAGTTTTTTAGCCCCAAGGTGCCAAAGAAGATTACTTTTACAATCGATGTTGTTTCTTTTTCTGTGTGACTATGATAATAGAGTTGAAACTATATCTAAATCTAAGTCCCTCTTTTTTTGTGAAATACAGCAATGGAATTTTAATTTCTAAATTCAAGAACTTCCAAGGAGGGGTGTTAAGGGTCAATTACAACCCCCCCCCCCTCAAGCTTGAATTGCCCACCCTATTGAGAATAAAACGCTTAAAATATATATATTTAAGTTCAAAAACACGTTCAATAAACGTTTTCTACTTAAGCATGATTGCGCTCATATCTGAACTACTTTGATATGCCTACTTTGTGCATGTCCTAGGACAGATGAAAACTTTCTGCCTGTAAAAAACACATATCCTCCTACTTGTCTCTACCTACCCCCTACAATATCCCCCTCCCCCCTATTAACAGCCTCCAGGGATCTAAAGGGATAAGACAATGGGCGATAAATTTATAAAAAATGATAATACACAATATTACCCCTTCTGTAGATTGTAACAATTAGTGGTTGAAACTTAATGAATCATCCAATCAAAATTTAACAAAAGTTCCAAAAGTTGTTAAGCTAACGAATAAGAGAACGCTATTATTAAACTTTGGGGACTGGTGTAATAAACGACCCAATGTCCCCTCCCTGACTCCCTGAACAGCCTCTATTTATTTGTTAGCGACGCGAGAACAACGTCGATGGAGATGTTTTATGCGAAGTTTCAATCCTATAAACGTACAAGGACAAATACATTCCAAAGCAGACTGTAAATTTCAACAATCTCTTTTTCATTTTATTTTCCTTATTCTTTGTGTAGCTACTACTATTTTGAAGCGATTTAATGACAATACATAAAAAAAAATTAAATTTATGCTTTGAAATAACGAAGAAAAACTTAAATAAGCAAATTTAAAATACAAATTACCGAACATTTAATTGACATGACATTAAAAATACCATGGTTTAGGGGGGAGGGGTTGTTTTCAAGGTCCACTTTTTAAAACTTGCGTACATACTGGGTCTAATGTGGGTAACTGTCATCGTAAAAATACGATTTTAGACAAGGATCTAACGGGATAAGATAAAGGCCATCCCCCATGATGATACTTAAAATTCACCATTCTGTAAATTACAATCTTTTGTTGAAAAGTTTAGACACTCAACTTAAAGAACTAACAAATTAAAAATTCAACAAATGCCCCCAAAGTTGTTAAACCAAAGAATAAGAAATGGATATTATAAAACTTTGGGGACCGGTATAATAAACAGCCAAATGTCCCCTCCCTCGCTGGATTTTAGATGTATAATCTGAATAGTGAATATTAACACCAGAGCTCGATCTTTAAATCGTTTATAGGTGATTTAAACCGGGGCGATTCATTTGGCGCACCATCAAATTATTAATATCAATCTTTAAATCGAATTTGCATGGGCGATTTGAATCGGGCAGTGGCGCGGGCCCGGCGCGGCAACGCCACTCACCGAGTGGCATTGCCGGTTTAAATCGGGGTGATTTATTTAATAAATAAATATTTTTTTTTAATTACTTTAATATTTTATTGCAAAACTATTGTGAAAACATTTTTATAGTTATTTTTAAAATAAATTATATATTAATGTTTTATATAAAATACCATGCTGACACGGAATTTTACATAAAATGCCTTACTGACACGGCTTATGTAATAAAGTTGTACTGGCGCGGATCGATATTTTATTGAGTGTCGCAAGCGATTTAACAACACCGCGCCGAAAATCTTTTAAATATCAATGTTTTATAGGCGCGCTGTGGCTAACCACCAGCGCACCTACAAATCACCTCTGAATCGCCCCGATTCAGCGCACTATAAAAACGATTTAAAGATCCAGCTCAGATTTTAAGTGACATTTATTGCAGAGAGAGAATGAGAAAGGGGACACTGAGCTGTTTATTACACTAGTCCCCAAAGTTTTCTTATTCGTTAGATAAACAATTTTGTGGACTATTATTGGATTTTAATTGGTTGGTTTATTAAGTTAAGTATCCAAACGTTTCAACCACGAATTGTAATCTACAGAAGGTAGAATTTTATGAATCATCATTAGGAATGTACTTAGTTTTATCGGCCATTGTCTTATCCCTTTAGATTCCTGCATTTATTGGTAGAGAAGATCGAGTTCCAATTAAAAGAAACTAGCTGTGTACCAGAAAGATCAGGCTAAATACAACCATATATATTATTCATATAGTTTATTCTATTAAATATTTATGATAGTACGTATTTTAATATCAGGTTGCTTTTGCACCTTCTACAATAATTACAGTTTAAATTACATTTTTTAAGCTGCTTAATATGAGACAGCTGAAGTTAAGCATCATGCAGCAGCTTTAAATAATTTGGTTTCTAGTTATGTTGTATGTTTCAAACAACATTTTCATGACCGCTTCGTGCCATATTTTGGTCAATTATCTAGCAAAGTATTTCTATTATTACTCTAATTATAGGAGTAGATCACAAATTACAATTTTCTCATTAAAAATTAGCTTAGTATACAAATAAATACGATAACACCCTCTTAATTTTTAATTTTGGCAGGAGGGATCTTAAGGGATAAGACAATGGACAATAAATAAATGTACACCCACAATTTTGATAAACCCTTCTGTTAAAAAATAGTTAATGGAAAAGATTAGAAAGGGCAAGTTTTTACCAAACAATCAATGTTTAGTAAAAGTATCTAAAGTTATTAAACAACCTTTTGAGAGAAAGTACCATTTGGGAACCATTATAATTTACAATTTAATGGCCCTTCCTTTCCTTACTTTTAGGAATTTCAAACATTTAAAGTGCGCTTCGCGCACTCCCTCTATATAAAGCAATATCTGAACCTAATCACTGATTTGCATTTCTATTCTATCTACACATGATAAAGATTTGAATAATGAAATAAAATGAAAGAATATTTGACTGATAAATTAAACCATCTATTTTATGCTAGATGAAATTGTCAAAATAAATCTCACAAAATTCAAATGTAGAAGATATGAAATGTTAAAACAAGTTTTCTACTTTTTAAAAAGAAATAAATTGCTTTTTTAATTAATAAAATTTTTCTCCATACAAGATGTGATTGTGATGCATTAATTTTCACCAATTAAATGTGACCATTACTTTAATAATTTAAGATTTTTAAGTATGATATGTCATTGCATCTAGTGCCCGTTTGTCTAGTACGTGCTAAGTTGATTTAAAACAAGTAGTAGCTAGTTATTAATCATGTTTCTTTTCTTTAAGATCACCACTTGGTTAAGTGTTAGGGTGGTAAATTTACATGTACATTTTCGATGACAGATAACCAGAGGTTCGATAATGTACATAAGTTTTTATAAAGTACAAGGGCATAAAACCACCAAGACACTGCTTTTAAAGTTAAACTAATATGTAATTTTAAAACAAGCTTTGTTTTGTACTTTTGTGTTGGTTTATTTCAATAGTATTGAATGTTTCAATTAAAATATAAAAATCAATGCATAATTTTCTTTCAGTCTGTATGAATAAAAATGCCTATAGCATGAGAGCCATTGAAATAATTATGAAAGCAATATGTTTATGTTAACAAAGTTGTATTAAATCTTGACATAGGATATGCAATTTTATGCAGCACCCTTCAAATAATAAGTGGAGTAGTCATAACCCCCCAACAACCCAGGGATCTAAAGGAATAAGACAATAATCGATAAATGATGTAGATCCCATTCCCCAATGATGATACACAAAATTACCCCTTCTGTAGATTACAATTATTGGTTAGAGTTTGGACACTTAATGAACCAACAAAAAAAAAATTAATAAAAATCACCATCGTGGTTAAGCCAACGAATAAGAAAACGTAACTATAACGTAATTATGGGAACTCGTGTAATAAGCAGCCCATTGTCCCCTCTCTCTCTCAATTCTTTCGCAAAACAAGGGGAGGGGGCGTATAGTTGGTTGACTAACGATTTGAAATATTTACAAACTCCTGTGCACACAGAATATTCAATTCATATCCAACACAAAAGATTTATTCTCAGTTTCATAAATCCACACTATAAAAAATTAAATTTATTCTTGTAATAAATAATTTTATAAAAATTTAAACTAAACTTTCAAGAATATTTTAAACAGCCTTAAAATTTGATTTTAGCTTAGTACTGGATTTAGGATGAATATTAACAATATATAACGATTAAATATTGATAAATGTTTAGTAACATGAAATATTTTTTTACAGTGTACTAAAATTTCATTACATTGGAGTTGCGTGCTCCTTTTCATAAAATTATATTTTAACTAAAAAAAAGGGTAAAGGTATATCCTCATTATCGTTTTATTAAAACCCTTTAAGAAATAAAAACTTAAATGTACTGTAAATATAAAAAAATATATAGTATAACCTAAATAAGTGTTATATCTAAGACATAAATTTGTATACATCCAGAATATTGTTTTTGTGAGACCTTTTCTAGAAGCTTAATGGAGGTTATATGTATTTTTAAAAAATAATAAGATCTATTCTTTATTAGTTTAATTTTAAAACATAACTCGAAAGGTACAGTAGATATCAGAAAATAGTCTTTCAAAAATATTTCATATAAAATATACTGTAAATACATACATATTTCTATAATAGGTACATGTATTTGATTTATAAGACTTTTTAAAATAAAAATGAACTTACTTAGTCTATCATACATATCCACAGTTAGGAAGGGATTTATCGCAGGCAACTGAAAATAAAACAATCATTTAAAGACATGTTATTATAAATTTTATATTTTGTTGTTCTAATTTAAACTTCAGTATGACTTGAGCAATGCATTTGATTTAATAACATTACAAATTCAAAATGAAATTCACAAAAATTATTTCAATTATAGATAATTAAACTTCTGGAATAAACTTGAAATTTTCAAAGTTTTAAGTTAATTTGACAAGAGAAATGATATATTGTTCCAAATGGATATATATATTATAGATACATCAAACAAGGATGATAACATCCAGAAGTAGCAAAGCAAAAAAAAATAATGGATGGACAAACGGACATAGTGAATCATGTTTTGGATTTTCAATGGTGCAGAGAATCTACACATTAAGTTTAAGACGTCTATCTTATATAGCAGCCGAGAAAATATCATTTTTCTAACTTGTCGTTATGGACGAATGAACAGACAAACAAAATTATAAAGTTGATTCACTACAAGAGAGCAATTTAAAAAAAAATAAAAATGTATTAAGGTCAATGTCTAAAAAGGTTTTATATGATAAAAAAAATATATTAGTTAGCTGAAAGTACCATATTATTCGAGTAGGCGAAAATTTGGTGTAATGTCCAAGTAATTACATATCCATGGCATAGCGTACCAAAATTGTGTAGACCGAAGTGCAACTTACCCCTCTGGCGTCTCTAAAAAGTATGGCTGACTGTTCCGGATCCACCTGGACATCACTGGCCCTGTGGGGAGTGCTGATACTCGCTGTACGCCGCCGAATGTCATTGTCCGATGATCCTCGCCCTCCTTCAAGATAAAAATTAGATTAGAATGATTGATATGTAGGATTCCGAATTTTGCAAATGATGCTCTTTGGCCGAATTTAAAAACTGTATTATTTAATTTTGTTTAAGCACAAGAATTATTAAAAAAAAAATTAATAGTAGAAAATTAAGTCTCAATCACTTGCAGAACCGGGAATTATATTATGTTAAATGTATTTACATAATCATGAACAAATAACTAATATCAGAATGGATGGTTTTATAGGTGAAAAGGCAATAATGAATTTTGAACTAAATCAGTAGTAAGATGTGTCTTAAATTATTATTTTCTTTGCAGGGCAGTAGCCCTGGTCCTTACTCGACTCCGGATCTGTAGAATGGCGTGTTCGCTTCTTTTTCAGAAGATTTCCCGTGCTCTTGCTCACATCAGAGTTCTTCATCAGCCTCATGGGGAAATTCCACCACGGCACCTCGCGCTGGTCCTCGAACGCCACCTTGCGTGACCGTGCCTCGGCGCCCTTGCCGTGGCGCTCGGAGCCGCGCCGTTTCAGGTAGCGCTGGCTGCTGGCGGCTATGTTAGCGTCACTCTTGGATCTTGTGGGGTTGGTTTTTGATTTTTGGTATTTTTGCTTGATTTTTCCTATCTGTCCCAAAGGCCAGTCAAAAGCAGCCTGAAAAATAAAAGAAATTAAATCAGAGAATTCACACATAAAAAAATTGTATCGTAAGAATAATCCTTTAAAAGATAAATCTAATGTTTTACTACAAGTTCGTGCCCAATAAAAAAATGTTGACAAATGATTTTTTTCAGATGAACAATCCATTCCTTAAGATTTGGTGAAAGAGAAAATGTTGTATGTTTCTATGAAAACCAAGACGCTTGTTCTTAATGTGGTTGCTGAAGGGAATGGATACAGAATACATGGATATTGTGAGAGATTCTCGCATACCCTGTTAAATGTTTCTCCCAGCTGGCTGATAACCCCTCACCCCTTATGACTTTACCCCATTCCCTTTTCTGAGCATGAAGGAACGCTTTGACCAATATTTTAGGTCTATATTAGCCTAACATGACGACAAAAATTTTCTTGCCACAATATTCACGTATTCTATATCCACCACTCTCACAGGATCAGGTTTCTTATACCAACTTTTACAAAAGGAAAGAGTGGATGGAAAATGCAGGGATCTTAAGAGATAAGACAATGATCGATAAATTGATATACATCCCCGATGATGATACACAAAATGACCCCTACTGTAGATAAAAATTAGTGGTTGAAACTTTGGACACTCAACTAAATGAACAAATAATTAAAATTCAATAAAAATCCCCAAAGTTGTTAAGCCAACGAATAACATAAACTTTGGGGATTAGTGTAATAAAAAGCCCATTGTCCCCTTTCTCTCTGGGAAAATATAAAAAGTTTAAGTCTTGTTAGCTAAACAACTGCATCAAATGCATTGGATTTTACTTTGCCACGCGCTTTTTCTTTTATTTGTTGAAGATAGATTTATTAAGATATTTTATATTTATTTTTTGTATTGTTTTATAGAAACTTTTTAAAAGAAAGGAAGCATGCTACGTTGTTTGATATCGTTGGCGATAAACGTTGGAAAATCGGCCTTTCAAGAAAAGGTAGCATGCGAGTTCGCCATCGATATCGTAGCAGAGTAGCATAAAGTAATGCTGCTTTCTATTCGGTTCTTTCTATAGCATAAAAGCCTCTCAGATCTTTTTTTCACTTCTTTTATTTTTATTTTTATCCTCTCTCTCTCTCTTTTAATTTATGCTACTATTGTGCGACTTCGCCCCATACTCTGCTACGATATCGATGGCGAACTCGCATGCTACCTTTTGCTTGAAAGGCCGATTTCCCAACGTTTATCGCCAAAAATTAGGTGTTAATTCATGGCGAATGGGTTTCGAGGTAGCATAGGAATCGGTTCATATATTGCACAAGCTCGAAGGCGACTCTATGGCGAAATATCTTGCTGGGAAAAAATTCTAGAAAAAAATTTTAATATCCTTTTCCTTAAGGTCGACAAAAAAAGTAATTGATCATAAAAGTTTTGAAACAACGTGAACTTTTCTTTCAAATGCATATATTCTTTTGTTTTTAGTATAATCACGAAACCTTCCTTAAATTCCCGGAAATGCTGCAAAAAGCATTTTCTGTACTTTACTTTATATAATTAATTGATTAAAAGCATATATTTACATCATAAATTTAATACAAAGGTAGGTAACATTTTTTATAGGAAAATGAACAGTTGTGGAAGGTAGTTTCATTTATATGTATTTTCTTATCCAAACTTGTGTAAAATCTTTTTTTAAATCCAGCTTATTTTTTAACCCGTTTCTAATATTGCAATTTGTTCAGTAAATTGTTTCGGCACCCAAACGGCTTAAAATCTAACGGTTTATGTGCAGCTCAGCAGGTCTGCCGAGCCCTGCATAATACCCTTTTAAGGTGTGTTTGGCTTCGAAACCTATAAATATCCGCTAAATTATGTATAGCATCATTTTACAGACAACTTTCCACGAATATTGAAAGGAAAAATTATAAGATTAATACCAGTTTTGTAAGCCCAGGATTTCGGCCCCTCGGAGTCAATAAAACTGGTTTTAATATCATAATTCTATTTAAATATCCACGGAAAGCTGTCTATAAAACGAAGCGATAAATAACTATTTAAAGTTTATCTTGTCTAAGTCACCTGTTTGTAAACATCCACGACATGCTTCTTTGTTGGTCGGGTAAACTTGTCTGACTTGGAGCGGGGCCGAGACTTAGGGGCTAGGTCGTCCACCACCTCCTTGATGGGTGAGTGCGGCTCCTCCTTGATCACAAGGTCCTGGCCGTCCCTGGAGGTGGACACTCCTGCTCCGGACCCGGAACCTCCACTTCGTCCGGATTCACTGCGGTTCACTGAACAATAATAGATTTGATTAATGAGAGCCCAAATAATAAATTTTAAGTTAGGTTAGGTTTCCCATAATTTCTCAAAATATTTTGAAGCAGCTTAAAGTGCCTGTAAAAAATGACGACATACAATACAAAAGACCAATGATAGGCCGGTATATATTGTACTATTAGTCAATTAAAATGTATACTTGCCTATCATTGGTCATTTGTATTGTTTGTATTCATTTTTTTATAGGTACCTACTATAAGCAGCTTTAATAGTTATTAATATACCAATTATTAGCATATTTACCTACATGTTGCCAAATAATTCTTATAAACTACATATCGTATTTCATGAAAACAATTAATTTAGATGTCGAATAATCTATAGTAAAATAATTACTTTTATGTTTTAAAGAAACTTAAAAGGTTAGAACAATCTAAAGAAAAATATGCAACGATAAAGTAAAGTTGAGAAGCTTTTTAAAGCGCCTATAAAAAATGACGTCATACTGGCCTATATTGTTCTGTCATTGCTAATTTAGTCTTAGTATTGAACTATCATTGGTCATTTTTATTGCATAACGTATTTTTTTTATAGGCACTATAAAAAAGTTCGAAAGTTGACTTAATTTTCAGATTATTAAAAAAAATTGTAAAATTAAAGTCACCTCCACTTTTTGAGCCAGATTTTTGTCGATCCTTCAGCCATGACAACTTGCCCATGGGCCAATCAACAATGGATGGTCGGTTACCGCTGCCGGAGCTGGACTTCCGGCTGTACCGGCCAGACCTGGACCGTTCAGGAAAGCCGGGTTTCACACGAATCTCACAACCTGCGTGAACGGTCTGGTATTGTCTCTCCTCGAAATCGTACACCTCCTCAGAAAATTTGACTCCTGGAGACTTCTCTCGCTTCCGAAGAGGGCCTTCAACGCCTAAAAATAACTTAGTTATTATATAAAAAATTGCTATGTAATATATTCAATATTTCAATTAATCCTATTATATTTATGAAATTAATAATACGTCCTGTTGTAACAATTAAAAGAAATATATTTAAGATATCATCCTGAACAGGCGTTATAGGTTAACTCTACTAGAATTCAATAATATGAAAAGTTACCCTCCTTCTAATAAAATTACTGTATAAAACATGAAGACCTCTGCAGACAAGTGACCAATTTCTGTGGCGTTGCTACAAAAGACATAAATTACAAAAGACATAACCCTACAAAAGACCTAACTCTACAAAAGACCTAATCCTACTAACAAAAAGCCTTGTGTTACAAAAGACCTAATCCTACTAACAAAAAGCCTTGTGTTACAAAAGACCTAATCTTACAAAAGGCCTAATGTTACAAAAGACCTAAATTAAGACAACATTATGTAGCATTACGTCTATTGTAAATTTGGTCTGATGTAATTAGGTCGTTTGTAGCAACGCCATTTCTGTAAAACCTACCTATGACGCTAAATCTCTCATTCCTGCCAGCCTTTTCCACATTACCACTGCCACCCTCAACTGACGTCACTGTCGACTCTGGAGACGGCGAGGGAGCACGGGATGATGACCTGCTGGGCGGCTTGGATGTTGATCTAGCTGCTGGGGAGGGCGCTCGCGACGAGGACCTGCTCTGGGGCTTGGAGGGGGGTCGTGAGGATACTCTGGAGGGGGGAAGGGAAGTCTTTGATGGCCCAGATATAGAGGAGTTTCTTGAGCTTTGACGGGATGTGTCATATTTATTCCTAAAAACAAAAAAATGACATTAGTACTATTATACTTTTTAAAAATCTTTCAGTGAACAAAACGGCGTTGCTAAAAAATATCTAATCCTACAAAAAAAACCTTATTCGACAAAAGACCTATAGGACAAAATCTTAATCTTAAATAGCAACCGAGAAAATAATTTATATGAATGACAGATAGACATACAAAGTGAATTATAAAGTAGCCTTGCTAATAATAAAACTCTATGGACAAGGAACAAAATCCGAATTTGATGCAGTTTTTCAAAAGGGGGGGGGGGGCGAAAGTGACACTTTTTGAAACCAAAACTAAAAGTCAAAGGAACTCAACTAAAAAAAGAGTTACAGGTCTGACATTTTGCATGGCAGTTGCTTTATAGGGGTACAATATGGAAATGTGAAGAAACGGCGGCGCAACCGCCGAAAACCGCTGAGAAAAGGCAACAAAAATTACGGCGGGAAACGGCGGTTTTCGGCGGTTGCGCCGCCGTTTCTTCACAGTTCCATATTGTACCCCTATAAAGCAACTGCCATGCAAAATCTCAGACCTGTAACTCTTTTTTTAGTTGAGTTCCTTTGTTGACTCTTAGTTTTGGTTTAAAAAAGTGTCACTTTCGCCCCCCCCCCCCTTTGCAAATATTTTATAGATTGAAAGAAAATGTATGATTTATAGAGCCACAACATACTTTTAAAACATATTCTGTTATGATATTATTTGGATCAGTATTACCTCAAATAATGCAATGAAAATAGTCCATATATATTATCTTTTTTTAGTAGCTAAGCTACATTATAATTTGAAATGTCCGTCTGAAACGTTTTGGGAAAATGTCAATTAATTGAGGTGGTAGATCGATTCATAGATTTTCTGTTTTCGTGATTTTCTCGACTCCTATTCGAGATAAATAACTGATAAATAAGTTTACATTCTACATTCCACAAAGTTTCATTAAGATTTGCTTATTGGTTGTGGTACTATATCGATTCTTAGATTTTCACGTTATAAAGTTTCGTGATTTATTTTTTAAAGTTTCATGTTAATTTTTTTATGACACTAAAGTTAATATTTTCTAAATGTCAATCCATAATTTTTGAGCTTTGAACTGATGTAAATTTTCATCCTTGTTTTTTTCTGTTTAATTAAAGTACAAGATAAGTTTATGTAATTTGATTCTGTATGTTATTAGAGTCTTATCATTACAATTATCAAATAAGAATAGAATTTTACATTTTTATATAATATTAATCTCATGTTCATAATATAATACTTTATGGGAATTTCTTAATGTTTTTTAAGAATATTAACAGGAATCATATAAAGATAAGGCATGTTAGGTTTTACATAAAAGACTTCTCTATTTTAAAATCTAAAATGAAAAGATTCATTTTTGCATATGAATATCTATTTATCGCATCGTAATATAGTCAGCTTTCCGCGGATATCAAGTTAAAAAAATAAGATTAAAACCAGTTTTGTTAGATGCCGATGGCAGAGGCTAACAACACTGATTTTAATATTATGATTGTACATTTTTATATTCGTAGAGAACTGGATATAATAAGATACAATACATGATTTTTTACTGTGACCTAAAACCGGTTCTAATCCAGCAAATATTAATCGGTTTCGAAGCCATACTGGAAAAATCCATGTCTTTTGCAAAATTGCACAGAAGGTACTGAATAATTTAACTATAAATTTGCTTGATAGAAACAAGATAAGTAGCAACCAGAAATATAGGGATGGGCAAATCCTAATAAAAAAAGTTGTAGAATGTCTGTGTGTTTTGTATCAAAGAATCTCGCTAACTGCTCAACCGATATGTTTCTCCTTTGCTAGATAGCTTCTCATTGGTCCCGGAAAGGTCTATAACTATTTTGGAAGCTGTAACATCCCACCCCTTAAATATTATGAGGGGATTGTAATTTTTTTACACTAGAACTAGGGGGGGGGGTTCAAATTCAATTCCCCACCACCTAAAGTGACCCCAGAGGCCTCTAGGGGCGTAGCCGCTAGTAGAGAATAATTCAATGACTCACCAGTTTACGTGATAGGTCCCAACCTAGTAGTGTTTAAACTTTTCAACCAATAATTCTAAAAGTCGTCATTGGGGATGTATATAAATTTTTCCTTCATTGTCTTATCCCTTAACTTGAATATATGTGAGGCAAGTGCCAAATATTCAATTTACTTGAATTGAACAACAAAACAAGATTTAGTGGAATGGATCTATTATTACATGGATCTTACACTAGATTATCATGTACTATAATTAAGTGAAACTTGTAGCTGGCTCCCATTCTTCCCTTTTACTCCATCACCTCCCCTCCCACTTGATGAACAAACTGACCAATATGTGATAATATTCACGTAATATACATTGTTACTAGTTTGATAAGGAATAGTAATATTTGCATTGAACAGCTTAACTAAAAGCTAACCAGTGGCATTAGCTTAATTGTTAAGGTGTGTGGAGAGGTCTAGAACCCGAAGCGACACCAAGCCCCCCAGAGGTTAACTAATGGCTAATTATGTAAACCTATCTTGAGAGGCTAACATATGAGGTTAATGGGTATACCTATTTTAAAGATATGTACTCATTTAACATTCATAATTTTATGTATTGTATGTCTAATAAACAATTTTAAGACCAAAATAAATGATTTTTAACAAAAAAAAATCTCGGATTATTTCATTAACAGAGGATTCCTTTTTTCAATTTTTTCCTAGGCTTAATTACTGTAGTTTTATCATAAATTTTTAAAACTATTTGAAAATCAACTTTTTATGAGATTTTTGATTTAGATAAAACCCTTTTTTTTCATGAAAATAATATTTATTCACTAAGTTTACATAACGTAACAAAAACCTAATATCCTATTAAAGCTTGATGGATATACCTCTAATCTGTTTGTTTTTTGGAAAGGTATATATGTAATATGTATCATGTGCATTATATTGTGTACATTGTCAGAGAGGGAGGGGACATTGGGCTGTTTATTGTACTGATCCCAAAAGTTTTACAACAATGTTTTCTTAATCGTTTTCTTGGTAATTTTTAAGACTTTAAAAAGATTTGGATTAGTTGGTTCAACAAGTTGAGTGTCCAAACGGTTCAACCACCAATTCTAATCTGTAGAAGGGGTAATTATGTGTATTATCATTGGTATATACATTAATATATCGGCTATTTTCTTATCCCTTTGAATCCCTGGTACATTTCTCTATTATACAAAAGCTTAGAGTCCATATTTACCTTCCACAAAACAAAAGTTATTTTTACATGTACTCTTAGAAAAAACATATGAGCAAAGTTCACTTTTTTATCTTTTTTTTTCAATACAAATAACTCATCCAATGATAATAACAAATTATCTGAAGTTTTTCATGTTTTCTATTGAGCTTTGAATAAGCATGGCTCGGCAGTCGCTCAGCTAATCGCTGTTCCTGGGAAAATTTATAACTATTTTGGGGGAGGATACTACTACCCTCCCAAGAGAAATCGCCTCTAGAAAAAAATTTAAAAATTTTCTAAACCTAAAATTATAGAACTGATACTAATTCTTGAAACACGACCATGCTAAATGATTAGTTTCTTATATTTATGTTTTTTGCATGCTGAAACTAACTGACAAAAGATAAGTAAATCTATATATTAATAATGAAAACATTATATCCATATGTCGCTTAGCAATAATGACTTTTAAGAACTTTTTCTTCAATTTTTCAAATTCTCTTAATAAATCTCCTACACCTTACATTTTCCTTAGATAGTTAATTTATTTTTAGTCAACCCATGTTCATAAATCTTAAAAATCAGTTTATAAACAGGGAAATTGCAGACAATTACTCAGGGATAAAAAGGGATAGGACAATGGTCAATAAATTGATGCGCATCCCCAATGATGTTAGGAAAAATTACCCCTACTGTAGATTACAATTACTGGTTAAAACGTTTAGACACTTACCTTAATAAACCAACCAACTAAAACTCAATAAAAGTCCACAAGGATGTCAAGCAGACGAATAAGACTTGGGGACTAGCGAAAAAAAACAGCCCAATGTCCCCACCCTCCCTGCAATTATGTGACTTGATGTGACACTTTCTATGGCGGACGTACGGAAAACACTATTTATGAAGTAGCTGTGACAAAAATAAATGATGACAACAGTATTTTTGTTGTAATGTATAGATATAAATTTGCTGCAGTAAATAATACCAAGTATTTGACGCAAAAGATATACAAATACAAAAGTCTACAATTAACAGGGAAGAAGTGGTCATCGGACTATAAATTGTACCGGTATCCAAAGTTTTATAAACAAGCTATTTTATACGTTTTAAAACTTTGGGTACTAGTATAAAATCATGATTGGTTAGTTTAAACTATCAGTGTCCAAAAATTTTTAGAAAGCATCTGCTTAATGGGTAATATTGTTTGTGCTCATTGGTGATGTACATTAAATCGTCCATTGTCTTATTCCTTAAGAAGATCCCTGACATGATTGTACACAATGTACTCCAGTGCCAAGAAAATTTTAAGAATTTGCCACTGAAAAGTGTTTAAAATATGACTGTGCAATTTCTTAGACACTTTAATTAATTTCATAGGTGATCTAAAGGGATAAGAAAATGACCGATACATTGATGTACATCCTCAACGATGGTAAACAAAAGCTTCTTCTGTACATTACAATTAGTAGTTGAAACGTTAGGACACTTAACTAAATGAATCAACCTAATAAAATTCAATAGAAGTCCCTTAAGTTATGAATCTAACGAATTAGAAAACTTTTGGGGGACTAGTGTAATAAACAGCCCAATGTCCCCTCCTTCTCTGAATAAATCATACTTGGTCGGGTAAAATTATCTATAAGCAAATTTGCAGGGGAAAAATAATAACATAATAAAATAATCTAATTGGTAGAAGAAATAAAAACTATATGCCTTTTTTTAAAGTGTGGTTCGAAGCCGAACAAAATCCATTAGATTAGAACCGGTTCCCTCCATATTGAAAAATCATGCATAGTATTTCAGAAAAAAGGACCGACTTTAATAAAACATCAATGTATAATTTAAAAAAATAAATTTTATAAATAAATTATATGAAAGGCTAAGTCTCTAATACGTATTACTATATGTAGAAAATCAATAAACGATAATGGCTATTCAACACTCCTTTGTCAATTATCTTTAACATTTTTTTCTACACATTATATAACCATATTTCATCATTTATGTATTCTATGTATTTTCAATAAAAAGAGTATTTAGGTTTCTTTGGTTTGAAAAAAAGTTCTCTAAAAAGGCTAGAACGATTGTATTGTGTATTTTTGGGATTACTTATACAAATTGGTTAAATCTAATTTTAAAGGAATTTTTTTGGTCGACTGCATCTTTAACAGTAGTTTTAAACAATTAAACCCACACATCCAACCCTCTAAAAAAATAAAAGACAACGACCCAAAACATTCCTTCTATTCGTAATTTAGGATAGGAAAACTTGAGAACAATAATCTGGCATATTCCGTGTCATACAATAAAGCCGATTAAGAATAAATTTTATTTCTAATTTACATAAAGACAAATCTTTTATTTTGTCTTAATACTAGGTGCATTTCTTCAAAATACAAAGTCGTCTATCTCTTATTTTTCGAGATTTAGAATTAAGATTTTGTAGAACTTTATCAACAATTGGTTGAAAAAAATTCTTTAAGTGTTTTCTGTCCAAAAGTAAATATGAAAACATTTCCAGTTAGATAAGAAGGTGTACTATTACAAATAAATTTGCATTTTTAACGTACAAAAAGTTTATTCAAAGAATTCAGTTACTAGGCAATAATAAACTTTTATACAGAGATATTAAAAATCTTCCTAAACTTGTGTTAATATGTCTTTGTCACGTGACAGTTATAAGTCTGAAGAACGGACATACTTCAGGTTTAGAGCAGCTGCACTATCATAAAACCATTATAGTTATTTATCGCATTGTATATAGACAGCTTTCCGCGGATATTATAATTTAAAATTGCATGGTTGGAACCATTTTGTTAGACCCGAGGGGCCGGTGGCCCGGGCTAACAAAACTAGTATTAATCTTATGATTTTTATTTTAATATTCGTAGAAAATTGTCTGTAATAAGTATAAATACACGATTTTTCAGTATGACTGAGAACCAGTTCCAATCCAGCGGATATTAATCGGATTCGAAGCCGCACTGGAAAAAAATAAACTTACCCTGAAATAAGAAGAGACTTGCTGTTTACTTTATGAATTGTGAACTGTCTACGCCCTGCAAAAACAAAATATTATTCAAAATAATAATAAAAAAAATATGTCTAGAAAAACATTAGCACCCGGTTTTTGTTGGACATGGATAATGATAAAGCATTTGAAAAGAAGCAGCTTATAGTGCCTATAAAAAGTCATACAATACAAATGACAGGCCAGTATACATTTTAAATGACCAATGGTAAAATATATACTGGCCAACATTGGTCAATTTTCAGATAAAATATCTCTGCCCTTCTCAGTTGCTTCTGTTTAAATTTATAGTACATTGAGCTAATATAAACAATATGAGTCTACTGAGTCTGCAATTAATTTTAACTTTAGTTTTTAAGTAGCAAAGATACTCTGCTTTTTTACTTGTTGTTTGCAAGTTTTGCATTTATGACGTCAATGATAAAATATAGTTTTAAGAGATAAAAACTCTTTCCGAAAAATTAATATTGGATAAAATTGTCCTTATTTATAATAATTAAATGTGACAGTATAAAGGCTAAATCAAAGAAGCTGAGTCTAGATTTTAACTTTTAAAACATGTTTACAGACATTTATAGTATTGCATAATTTAGTTTTTAAACACTCTTAAATTTACCCCAGAAAGAATAGTACTATTAAATCTTCAACCGGATTCGACAAATGCATTTATATAGGCATTTAGCCTTCTTTAACTAAATAACAGCTAGCGGCTGAATATCGGCTAGAATTGTTTAACAAGATACAGTTTTAATGGTACTCTAGTATATTTATCAGCTGAAGTCACATAAAAGCCCAAGCCTAACATATCTTTAAAAACCTCATTATTTAGACGAATTAAAGAATAAAAATATTAACCGTGTGATCCACATATTCTTATTTTTATTTATTATTGACTTAGACTATTATATACCTAATAACTAGTTATATTATATCCAGCATGGCTTTGGAACCGATTAATATTCGCTGGATTAGAACCGGTTCTTGATCATACTGAAAAATTAATTATAGGATCGTATTAGACAATTTACCACGAATATTAAAATAGAAATCATAAGAACAATACCAGTTTTGTTATCCCTGGCATTCGGCCCATGAGGGTTAACAAAACTGGTCTTAATCTTTATAATTTTACATTAAAATATCCACGGAAACCTGTCTATAATACAGCGAAATAAATAACTATTCCCATTATAAACCATTTTCTAATTTACACTGACAATAAGATATCTAGATATCATGACTCTACTTATCACTCTCTCAGACGTCTAACAATACAAACAATAAAACAAGAATAAACAAACCAAAAGGAATAGTTATACATCGCATCGTACTATATATAGCTTTCCGAGACTATTAAAATGAAAAAATCATAAGTTTAAAACCAATTTTGTCAACTCTGAGGGGCCGAAGGCTCAGGCTAACAAAACTGGTATTAATTTTAATAAGTGGAAAATTATCTGTAACTCAATGTTATACACGATTTTTCGATATGGCTGAGAACCGGTTCAAATCCACCGGATATTAATCGGTTTTAAAGCCATACTGGAAATGATCTTACCTTCGTTTGGATTAGCTGCCAGAATTGTCCTGGACCCGATACTATGATGTCGAACTTTCGGCGTACTCTTCACTAAGCCGCCAGCCGTCACTGAGGTCACTGTCGACTCATTCGATGATGTGTGCATGACTGGTGCCTTAGGCGGCAATTTCGAGGCCTCCTGAGATTGCAAGCCTATGGTCGACATGGCACCGGCTGAATCCTCAAAAATTTCTTCATTTTCGTCAGCGCCGAGCTCACAGTGCTCCGGCACATCCTGGAGGACAGCTCCAACACTGCCAAGGCTGGAGACTGTCAGCTGGACAGGGTCAAGATCAAGGGGGTCGCAGCCAGCAAATCTGTCGACGTCAAGAGTAACTGTTGTTGCGGGTATTCGTTCCTCGGCTGTACACCCCACTCTTTCTTCATTTTCAGCGGTTGCAGTTGGGTATGTGGTGGAATTGACAATTTTTTCCGACTCTAAACTACACGAGTCTTCATTGACACATGTGCCAGAGTCATCATTGCGACACAAAGGAACCTTTTCCTCTTCACTCTCTTTGCCAACTGTTTTCAGGTCACTGGTCACACCGCTTTTGCTTTCTGCTGAAGCTGCCGTCGGCGAGGACTTTTCTGTCTGTACAACAATCTTCACTTCATCCTTGCCACCTCCTCCTGCACTGACGCTAGGTTTTTTAACAATTGGCTTCGGGAGCAACTTTTGGGCGTCGTCCGAGTCGAGAAACGTGTTCTCGGGGCTACGGCTAAGATACTTGGAACTGTTTCCAAAGCACGAGTTACAGATTCCCATCATAGTGAAGGAAATCCTTACTAGCGAGTTTACTTCATTGTGGGGGGTTAGTTAGAAAATGACGATCCTATCTGAAATAAACATTAGTTTGGGTTCACGTTTAAGGTATTTAATAATTTTGTTACCTTAAACATCATAAATCACCTTTTTAATATTTTTCTATAATTCTTTTTATGACTAACATTTCAACCAAAATCTTATAAAATGTGTCACAAAATTTGAAAAAAAATTATCTAATAATCGCCATAACTAAATTATTATAAGGCTTCCTTTTATTCAGTATAATGCATCATTAAAACATATTTTAATAAAGGTACTAAGAAAGAGAGGGAATGTCTGATTGAGCCAATAGGAGAATCGCATCGGAATTTACGTTGGATCTCATTGGTTGAAATTATGTACACATTTTCCTACGAAGGCATGTTTTTTTTCATTTCATACATACATAAAAGTCAGCTGTTAACAGTATATTTTCTTAGTAGAAAGCTTTGCGGAATCAGAATTAATTGCCCAAAAATTTCGTTTACAATTTGAAAGCTTGAAACAAAGTTGGATTCTTAAAAAAAAAGTTAGGCTGGCAACTCGCTGGTGAGGCTAAATTATTTTTGTGAAAAATCCTCCAAAATCGAATAAAAAAATTTACAAAAATGAAATAAAATCTTAAGAGGGTTATTAACATATGATTTTGTTTAATTTTTGTAGATTTTTAATGTGCTTTTTGATGATTTTTCACAAAAATAATTTTGCCTCACTATCGAATAGCGAGTCTATCATTTTTTAAGAATCCACATCAGCTTGAGTCGAAAGTAAACAATACTTTTGTCTGCTAGGAATGTTCTCTCTTAGATTTGACGAAAAAAGGGTTCAGAATATTCTTCTACTCTTCTATTTCTATTCATATTTTATATAAAAACCTTACAAAACCTGTACTTTAGTCACATAGCTAAAATACATGTTTACTTATTCAGTCAAAGAGCTCGCCGAGACATCAAAAATTTTTCAAAATTTAATAATAAAAAAATAACTTAAGGATATCATAATTTTTTTGTTCACTCTTGTGTTCAGAAAATGCAACTAAATATAAAATACAAATAACTCACAGACGTACATTCTTATCTTTTAATAAAAAAAGTAACATTATCAACTATATTCATGATAAATATAGTTTTTCTCTCGCCGTATTTAGAATTAATATTTGTTTTAGAAGATTAAAAGGGTCATGGAAAGAAAACGAAGTGGCGGGCGTCGTCGTATTTTCACAGTAGCCTTTGATAGGTTATTACAAGTAGGTTAGGTAAATGTTAATGATTTCCCCGCAGGGTTAGGAAATTGGACCCGCATTGTTAGAGTAGGTGCTAAAATAGGAGAAAAGCAACTGTAAAATACAACGAAACCAGCTACTTAATTTTTTTTTACATGATCCGATTAATTAGTACTTAATAAGTATGTTTTTTAATTAAAAGTTAAAAAAAATATTATTGTTTACTTTGTAATCAAATTTTTCATTAAGTTGCTGATAAATTATGATATCATAATACACAATAAAAACAGGAATCACAATATATTTAGTTGTTGATATTTCATTTTTGAAAAAATAATGTTAATTTAAACTTAAATATTAGCAGCACAGCTACTCAATAACTAAGAAAAAGACTGTTTTTTATAGAGTACTTCACTTTCTTACGATAAATACACAATCTGAATTTATTCTGTATGCACACACACCTATACAGACCAGCACACACACACACACATACAAACTGACACAAACATAGACAGAAGAATGTTCTATTATTGAACTATTCGGTTTTAAAACTTGATGAAACTTAAAAATTAATCTTAAATATATTTTTTTTCTTTTAGTAATTTAACTGAATTACATTTACTTTTATTTCTATTGTTTTATAATTATCTTTAAAAAATTTCTGTTCAAAATCAGAAACTTAAAAAGTTAAATGCATGTTAATTGTTTAACACAAAAATGTCACAATGCAAAAAAAGCTGCTATCCTGTTACCTAACCTATTTTATATAAATTTGTTTATCCTTAAACTGTTCGACACAGATTTTATACATGTAAACTTTCAAATAAACTAAGCAAAGATATTTCTTTGATATAAGATAAAACAAAGTTTTAAATTCTTTAATTAATTCTTTTGATGATTGCAATCGTCTAAATACTTTTTTTAATCAAATTCTTTTTTGATGATATTCAAAACTAATACATTCAAAATACTTTTTTCAATATAAATAGCGGCTGAACCCCTAGCATATAGGAACTCTCTCCTCAAAATATGTTAGAGGGGGGCTAAAAAGTAGCCTAAACCACCCCTAGGCTCGAATCAAAAAATGAAAAAGCCTAAAACCATCCAAGGACATATATAAAGTTTCCCTAAAATTGAGAACTCAATCGGTTCAGTAGTAATAAAAATCTTACACAACAAACATAAGCATCTTATTGCTTTATATAAAAGGATATAAAGATTTTGAAAAAAAAGAAACTTCTATACTTAAACTTGCTTTTATCAATAGGAGATAAATATGGGGTAAACCTAAAGAATTTAAGTGCATAGCCAAAATTAAATGTTTTCCAAAAGTTGTGATGCCAATTAGTCCTTGTCAGTCCTGCTGCTGATTTGTTCGGATGAATATGATGGTTATATTTGTTTCTCATTTTATTTAACATATTTAGGTTTTTATTATGAAACTACATGTACATTCAAAATATTTTCTTCCAATCAATATAATAGAAACATTTAGTTTTGTTGAAAAAATATGTGATAAAACAAAGTTTTTTTTAGATCGAAATTACTTTTTTGTATGGGAAAATGGTAATGGGAGAAAAGATGAATAATAAAGTTGAAATAAGTTTTAACTTTCACAAACTGTCTTTCTTATTTTCACTGTTACAAAGTTGAGAATATAACCAAAACATTGTAAAACATAACAGCACTAGAGTAAGAGTTTGTTGGCTTATGTCAGCCAAGACTAAGCAGGACTGACCAAGTAAAATGGGTTGTGTTGTGTGCAAGGTAAGAGGGAGGTGAGACAATTAATATATATATATATATGTATATCTTCATATACATTATATTATTACGTATTCATCAGGGAAGTAGGGGAAAATGTCGTTGAATTCAATATAAAAACTCTTTATTATTTTTAAAAATTAGAAGAAAAATCAAAATTTAATTGAAAAGAATGGAAGAAAAAATTGCATTGTTTGCCCTATCCCTTAATTCTCACTATAAACACAGGTTGGGCTTCTTAGGGCGACTTCGACACGGTGCGCGGTTAAACGAAGTGGAAGAGGGGGGAGGGGAAAGGACATGTGAAATAGGTTTACCAAGCAAGTGGATGTAAAAGGGACGGGCACAAAGCATGGAGAAGGGATGGAGATATAAATATAGAAGTTGGTTGATTTGAAGCAAGTCCAAGCCAGTTTTACTAATATCTGATAAAACATTATTCTTCCCTCTCTATTTATCAATTTAAATACGCCTCCTTTATTTATTTGACACTGGAAAATAACTGCGTATGACACGGCTTAATTTGCGTACAAACATAATTTTTATTAGTAAACAATAGATTATTAAAAATTAGTATCAGAAAACTTCTTGACCTATTAACATAAGCATAATAAATTAATTTTCAAATTCAAAGATTTCTAGTCACTGCCTTGAATTGAAGTTTGCTTTAAAAATTTGACAAGTTTATATGGAAGCAAAATTAGATTATAAATTATAATTGGTTGTAACGTGTTAGTTTTAAAACTAGTTTATTTTTAGTGGAATGTAGAATTTGAATATGAATGGAAAGCAATTAAAACTGTTACATAATCATACTTAAAGATTTAGATTTAAACAGTATATTTAATGTAGGCCTATTTAAAGTGTCATACTACAAAATGTTTTATTAAGCACATTAAAATTCCTTAAAGATGTTGTTAATCTTGATTTTTAAAAGCAAAGCTCTTCCATAATTGGGGTCGGTCCGTCCGTCTTAACATCCGTCCTGAACGGTTAGCTCTTTTCGTTAATTTGGACATGCTAGAATTGTCTATCGATTTCAAACTTTGCATGATTAGGTAGGATTTAGGAAGCGTAGCAACTCTATAATCGTTACAATTATTTTTAAACATATACATTTATATTCTGCTTTTTCAGTTCTGACACTCTACAATTGTTAACGTTAGATGATTTGCTTTTATAGATGTTGTAATCCTTGTTTGGAAAAAATTAGCATAATTTCTAAATTTGAATGCAATATAGTGAACTATATTTTAACCTACTTGTATCGAATTTCTTTTTTTGTTACATTAAAATATTTTATTTTGTTCTTTCAAATTTTCTATTCTATTTTATTTGTTATGGCGTTTTAAATGTTAGGTATAACCTAAACACAAAATAAGGATCTTTTTTAGGATGTTTTGAATATGTGACAATATAATCTTTTCCTATTAAGCAATTTGTGAAAAACTTTGCTATTGGAAAATGTTCAATTTCATGGAGGTCGAATGGACTAAAATAAATTATTTTTCCATCCATCCTTGATTAAATGTAAGTTATTACATCTTTTTATATATCAAAATATTTCTATACAATTGTATGAATAAAATTCCATTGTATTTTTCCATATTCTATTTTAATTTCAAATAAATAAATAATTTTCGACATTACAGAGTTATACCTTTAAAAAAACTAGGTCACAATAAGACCCAAAACGGTCATACACACAAAGATGAAATGATAGAAAGATAAAACAATTAATGAACTAAAAAAACTAATCAATGAGAAATAAAAAGAAATTGTGCAATGAAAAAAAGGAACTTATCTAAAATTTAAATTTGAATTTTAATTCAAATATAAATATAGGTATTAAAGAAGTGAAAAAGACATTTTATCTAAATTTACAATTTATGATAATTATTATTAGGCCAGCCAATAATTTTTTTGCATCCTAATATAAAAGATTTAATAATCGTCATTTGTTCAAAATAAAAACGATTACAGAGTACTGAATTGTAATTTAACCCCTTTTCCTCTCAAAAAAAAAATTAAAGTGAATTTCCTAAAAGACAAAATCGCCTCCTTAAAAGTTTGTTCTATTAAGTGAAGAAAATGAATGAAAAAAGTTTGCTGACATTCAGTTTGCAACAAGAAATTGCATTGTCAAATTGAATTCCACGAAATATTGATATGCGCTTTTTAGTAGCAAAGCTACTCTATAATTCACTATGTCCGTCCGTCAGTCCGTCAGTCCGTAACGCTATGGGGGAAATGGGATTTACTCAGCTCCTATAAAAGATAGAATGCTGAAATTTTTTGACAACATTCCCATAATTAAGGAGCACAATTGACTATAAAACATCATTGGCGGTCGGACCGCTTTTTAGCAGGTTTTAGGCTATCTTTATATTTTTCACATTTTTCTCCATATCTTCAGTGTTTATGGTCCGATTTTCAAAATTTTTTTAGTTATAGATATCAAAATTAAATTTCCCTTCGTTTAAAGAAAATAACGATGAAGGCCAGACTGCCTTTTTATCAGGTTTTAGGCTATTTTTATATTTTTCACATTTTTCTCCATATTTTCAGTGTTTATGGTCCGATTTTCAAAATTTTTTCAATTATTGATATCAAAATTAAATTTCCCGTCTTTTAAAGAAAACAACCATGACGGCCAGACTGCCTTTTTAGCAGGTTTTAGGCTATTTTTATATTTTTCACATTTTTCTTCATATCTTCAGTGTATATGGTCCGATTTTCCAA
This sequence comes from Acartia tonsa, assembly GCF_053477335.1. NCBI lineage: Eukaryota > Metazoa > Arthropoda > Copepoda > Calanoida > Acartiidae > Acartia > Acartia tonsa. The sequence continues at coordinate 49,387,417 of NC_137263.1, read as the reverse complement.
ATTTTTTAAGTTAAGGATATAAAAATTTAATTTTCTGTCGTTTTAAGAAAACAACCATAGCGGCCAGATTGCCTTTTATCAGGTTTTTGGCTATTTTTATATGTTTTACATATTTCCTCATATCTTTGTTTTTTTTTATCCAACTTTTTTGGGATATCAGGATCAAAATAATTTTCCCCATTGTTATGTGCATCTTTAATGTAATTTACTTTGACCATCATCATCATACAAAATAAAACAAGGTTTCGAGTTTATTTTATCCTATAAATCTATTCTTGATTTTAATAAATACCCTTTAAATCTACTTGTACGTATTCCCATCTATGATTTTTGTGCTTTGCTACTTATGGATGTTGTCATCCTTGTTATCCCTATATTTGGGGTAAGGTTATATGCGAATCATTTAACAGAAATTTTAGTTTCAAATTAAAATTCAATAGTGTAAAGCAGTTTTCAAGCTTGAAGAAAATTATGATTTATGAAGACTCAGAGAGAGATGGGACAATGGTCTGTTTATTACCCAAGTCCTTAAAGTTTTATAATAACGTTTTCTTATTCGTTGTTTTAACAACTTTGGGGACCGTTAATAAATTTTGGTTCGTTGGTTTGTTAAATTGAGTGTCCACACGTTTCAACCACTAAAGGAAGTCTACAGAACTGATAATGGTGTGTATACTCATTGGGGATGTACATATATTTATCGGCCATTGCTTTATCCCTATAGATCCCTGATGAATGCTACTTTCCCATTTAGTTTAATAAAATATGATGACTGTATCAAAGAAAAGTTGGTTAATTGGATTGACAACACAAGTTTAGAGAAAGAAATTTGCATTTATCATGTTGGGCGATTTGTTAAAAGTAAAAAGTAAAAGGATGACAACATCCATAAGCGATTCTCAAAATTATGAATGTAAATCGGGGAAAAATTTACTTTAGAGCAGTGTCATACAATAAACATTAATCTTGGTAAGACACGGAAATCACGCAACCTTTAAAAACACGAAAACTTAAAAATCTAGGAATCGATCTAGCACTGCAATTAATAGACAAATCTTAATGAAACTTGATGGAAATATGTAGAACATGAGCATATTCAATCCCTGATAATTTCAGCAGTTAATCCTGAATAGGAATAGAAAAAAATCACGAAATCCAAAAAGTATAGGAATCGATCCAGCACCCTAATGAAAAGACAAATCTGAATAAAACTTTGTGGAATTGTGTAGAATGTAAAATTAATTAACCCCTAAATTCACCCCTCTATCTTGAAAAGGAGTTGAGTAAATCGCGAAAACATTAAAATCTAGGAATCAATCTAGCACCCCAAATAATAGACAGACGGACAAAACAATGTATAGATTAGATGGGCATATGTCACAGGAATCTTCATTGAAAATTTCAGCTGTCTATCTTTAATAGGAACCGAGAAAATCACGTTTTCCCCACTTCGTGACTGAGAAACGGACGGACGTTGTGAATTATAGATTAGCTTCGCTACTAAACAAAAATTTGTATGGAATAAGAATTATAGCAGAAGTAAAGCTAAAGTACAAGTGAAGTATTTGCGACTAAATTTTCAGATAAGTTAACAAAAAAAACTGCATTCTGCATTCTTCTTAAAATCTTTAACATAATTTTTCCCGTTAAACAAACATTCCAGCTACTAAGACTAAAAATAACATAATTAAATAAATACATTAAAAAAAATCCACAAGTATATAAAAAGGTTTTTAAAGTGGATTAATTATTTTAAATTCTGCATCAGACATTTTTGGTATAGAAAAACTAGCTGACTTACAGAAAAATACAAAAATTGTACTTGTCAAATTTTCAGATTCTCAAAATGTACTTGTTTTTGTTTAGGTAGTTTGTTTTATCTGGAAAAATGGACGAAAAAATGTAAATTATGTTATAATATATTTACAGATTCGGAAGGCATCAAATTAAATTTGTTTAAAGCCAAATAATAAGGTTTCTGAGAGATTTCTATATGAAGTTTTATTGTGAAAATTCAAAGGGGGGAGGCGGATGTGCCACTTTTTGAAACCAAAAGTCAACAAAGGAACTCATCTAAAAAAAGAGTTACAGGTCTGAGATTTTGCATGGCAGTTGCTTTATAGGGGTACAATATGGAACTGTGAAGAAACGGAGGCGCAACCGCCGAAACCGGCGCTTCCCGCCGAATTTTTTTTGCCTTTTCTCGGCGGTTTTCGGCGGTTGCGCCGCCGTTTCTTTACAGTTCCAAATTGTACCCCTATTAAGCAACTGCCATGCAAAATCTCAGACCTGTAACTCTTTTTTTAGTTGAGTTCCTTTGACTTTTAGTTTTGGTTTCAAAAAGTGGCACATCCGCCTCCCCCCTTTATTAAGAATTTTAACAATAGCAAGCAATTAAGTTTAATTTAAGAGGTTTGATATGTACTATACATTATAAGTATTTGTCTAATGTTGTTCTGCAAAAAAGATCAGAAAGAAAATCCTGAGAAAAGAGAAACAAATGGAGATGTAGCAAAGAATATTTGAACAAAAGGGGGAAAAAGAAAAGCATTGTTTAGAAAAGTATTCTAGTACAAACAATGTATTAGATACAAGTATACAGGGAGGGAGGAGACATTGGGACTGTTTATTACATTAGTCCCCAAAGTTTTATAATAAAGTTTTCTTAGTCGTAGGCTTAATGGGGACTTTTATTGAATTTTGATTTGTTGGTACATTAAGTTGAGTGTCCAATAGTTTTAACCACTAATTGTAATCTAAAGAAGGAAATTTTGTGTATCATGATTGGGGATGTAAATCAATTCATCTGCCATTGTCTTATCCCTTTGTATCTCTGCCAAATATATGTATTTATCCACATGATGCAATTTGCTTTTTAAGAAGGCTCGGTCACAAAGTTGCCAGACAAACAGTCGCCTCACCTTACGCAGGGATCTATAGGGATAAGACAATGACCGATAAATGTATGTACATATATTCGAAATTACACCTTCTGTAGATTACGATTGGACACTAAACTTACTGAACCAACCAATCAAACTCCAATACAGGTCGCAAAAGTTGTTAGGCCAACGAATAAGAAAACTATATTATAAAACTTTGATGACTAGTGCAAAAAACCAGCCAAATATCCCCCTCCTTCCCTGGCCTTACGTCTCATATACCCCCTTCTCTCACCTGACTTATACATTCAACTCTCTTCGCCTCCTTTTCTAAACATATACTTCCGCGAATATATGCCTTTGTTGTTTTTGCCAACTCAATGATACTTTTTAAAACTAATTTTAGATTTTATCTGCAAATTTTACCACAAAAATTGCTTTAAATATTTAGGCTTTTCTATAGAATTTGATCCTAACAAAAAAAGCATTGATAAAATAAAATGTTTCAAAATAATCTACTTTTGGAACATGAAAAGTATTATAATCAAAATTAACAATTGTGGGGATTATTGAACCTCTAGCAGAACATAAAAGGATTATGCCGTTTGGGTTAATAGAAATTGTGCTTTTCATTAGAAGTTTGTGAGATGACTGCTCCCGATATGCTTCTGATTATCACTTTTTATTTAGGTCATGTAGAAATAAAATTAAAAATACTTTTTAAAATGTAGCAGATATCAAATTTATTTGAAAGTGTACCTATAGAATATAAATTCTAGAACTTAGCAGTGCTAAAACCTGGCAATGATGGTCTCAGCCTTAATTAACGTTGCCTTAACTGAAAGTAAGAATTTTGAGTTTTTTCTTGCGATTAGAGGAATAGAACTATTTTTAATCAGCACTAAATTATCTAAAAATAAATTTTTAATCAGTTGGGAGTGGCTATATGGAGTGCTGTTAGAAAGAAAATAAAGCCTTAAAGAAGCACGGCTGATAGTACAACCTTGTGCACGGCTAACTGAGGCTCCAGCTGCCGAGCTCTCAAAAAATTCTGTTTTCCTATGAAACGAAATTGTAAACAAAGTTAGAAAGGAGGAAACACCCCATTACACTTCTCTGTTTCTAGGCACAGAATATTCATTTATTTATAAAGTTAAAGCATATACATCTTTAATATTAGTTAGTAGGAATCTTGGCCAGGTATATTTCTCCTAATGAAAACATTGTTTGCCTCTAATACTTCCTCAAAATATTGTATTACTTTCTTTATTAATATGCTATTTGGAAATGATAATGGTCGTTTTTGACTGGAAAAAAGAGTAAAACAAAACATTTTTTTTCAAAGGTGAATTATCCCATTCTGTTTGGGTAGTTTCAGAAATTTCAAGGAATATGATTTACTGTAATTAATTACATTTTAAGTTCTGTTCAAGTAAATTAAAACTTGATAATAATATAAAAGAATTATTTCATTATAGATATTTCGTTTGAAGAAAATACGTTAAATATAGTGAGGGGGAAAACAATCAGAAATCTAAAGATATAAGAAAATGACCGATAAATTGATGTACATTCCTAATGACGATACATAATATTACCCCTTCGGTAGCTTACAATCAATGGTTGAAACAAAGGACACTCAACTTAATACTCCAAACAATCAGAATTCACTAAAAGTCCCCAAAGTTGTTGAGCAAACGAACAAGAAAACGCGATTATAAAACTTTGGGGATAAGTGTAATTAACAGCCCATTTTCCCCCCTCTCTCTCTGCCTATCCCTTTATGTTATGTTTCGTTTTATGTGTCTTGATACAAAAAGCATGCTGTAATTTATTCAATTAGAAACTTATATCTACCAGTATTTCAAAATTAACTTTACTTTACTTTTAAATGGTTGATAAGTTTTAGGCAAAATAGTTTTATTTGGGTTGCATTAGGAAACCCTTAATTTACTAGAACTCTAAAATAGGCGTAAAAAGGGGCTTGGCAGCAGATAGTAAGTCGCCACTTTAAAAAATACTAATTTTGGGATGGGCTTATAAACTAGGTCTTAGCATAGATTGAAAAAAACAATTTAAAGTAATAGTTGGAGATTTTATTAAGTATTATTTACAGGAAACTTGAAGATATGGCATCCGAGAAAATTTTTTTTTAAATTCTATTTAAAAATTAAGATATTATCCTTTATAACATACATAACTGTTTTGACTTGGGCTCGTCAACTGAGCGGAAATAAACTTTGAAAATCTGTTGGATATCTAAAGGGTAGGTAAACATTTTAACATTGGTTGGTTATTAGCGGCTGCCTAGCCCTGGTTTTAACTAGTTAAAATATTTGAAAGATTATTTTATAACAACTACTGACTAGCCTTAGACTAATAGACATAACCATAAAGCCGAGGAAGGGAGGGGACATTGGGCTGTTTATTTCCAAGTCCAAAAAGTTTTATTCTTATTCGTTGGATTAATAACTTTGGGGACATTAATTGTAATCAAGAGAAGGGGTTATTTTGTGAATCGTGTTTGAGGATGTACATTAATTTATCGGCTATTGTCTAATCCCTTTAGATCCCTGCATATAGCCACACACATACAAGTATAGTCAATACACAAATAAAATGTCTACCAATCATAATGACCAAGGAAACCAGGATAGGACAACTGGAGTTAAATTAATTTTCCTCCAAATATCTAAGTGTTAAAGTTAGCCTATGGTAGGTTATACAAAAATATTTGGATAGAAATACTTATCAAGCAATTTTATCTTACTTCCCTGCATTCTAATAGTAGACTTGATAAATAATGTATATACTTATTCAGCCAATGTATTTTATTGTTTGAAGCATGCCAAATAATACATTATATACATAGACGTACTTTAGTGGGCCTTAGGGTTATATTTGTCATAAAAATGTTTATAGCTTATTAGTAGCATAGCAGCTACTCTATAAGAAGGGCCTCTCTATTCCACTGAGTTATTGAAATTGACTAATTCTTCCTTGTTCATTGAAGGATTTTAAACTTAAAAAATTAAAGATTGTTAAAATCTAATTACCTATCGAACGAGTATGTCATATCTAGTGATTTATTACCAGTGCATAGAAAAATTCAAAATATATTGAATTATTTTTAAAGTAACCGTCTAAAAAATTGTTACTCGTCGTTTGCTGTTCTACTCATGGGTATGATTGTCATTGTCTTGTAGTATGAATATGACGTATCTTGTGAAGGTTATTTCAATGTAAAAAGTGTATAGTTATTTAGTTTCTTTGAAATATATGGGACAAAGCTTCTTATAGCATTCATAATGATGCTTCATTTAGAAATTTAAAGTTAAGGTCAACAGAAAAAAGTTTTTTTACTTATAGTTTTGTAATTTACCATTTATTGACCATGGATTTACCATAACTCACTGTAAGTCCTAAAAAGACTGACATACACTTTCTTTCCTAACATAACCTAAAAAAAGGTGATAACTAATCAGGAATCTAAAGGGATAAGACACTGGCAGATAAATTGATGTACATCGCCAATAATAATACACAAAGATAACCTTTCTGTAGATTACAGTTAGTGGTTTAAACGTTTGGACACTCAACTAAATGTACCTACCAATCAAAATTCAATAATAGTCCCCAAAGTTGATAGGCCAACGAATAAGAAATACTTTGGGGACTAGTAAATAAACAGCCAAATGTCCCCTCCCTCCCTGTTTTCCCAGGACAAAAATAAAACAAAAACAGCTTTGTTTATTTAAAAATAATTAATGAAATTGCCTATTATTTTGTTTTGTCTTACACTTGTGCCTAATTTTACTAAAACAAAAAGTAGATTTAACAAATATTTCATACTACATTCAAATTCAAATTTAAACTAATAAGATATCCATATATTTATAATGTATGCTTGAATATAATTGAGGCTTATTAGAAAGTAAATGCAGTCTACATTCTTCAAAAAGGTTTGAATCTAGTTGGAGGGAAACCTCTAGGCTACTATTAGTAAACCAGTGCATTTAAATAAAATTTCCATAACAGCAGCTTTTACCGATTAGCTTCGTTATAATAGAAAGGTGGGACACCTGCTAACTGACATAAAATATCCAGGGATCTAAAGGGATAAGACAATGACCGATACATTGATGTACATCACCAATGATGACACACAAAATTATCCCTTCTGTAGATTAGTAGTTGAAACCTTTGGCCACTTAACTTGATGAATCAACCTATCAAAATTAAAGTCCCCAAAGTTGTTAAGCAACCAAATAAAAAAAGATGATTTAAAACTTTGGGGACTAGTGTAATAAACGCTCTTTGTCCACTCCCTCCTGTTAAGATATCACTTGATAATTAGAACAATTATTAAACTAAAATATTTAACAAATTTAACAAAAATAGATCAAATTAATGTAATTACTAAGAAAAGTTTTAAAGTAGGTAAATCACTAGTTTTTAGCAATAATTAGATTACACCATAACAAACAGAACAAATTGCGCAACTACCTTTATCTTGTATAAAAAGTTAAAATGTCAAGAATAAATGAGGCAACATCTAAGAATAAATGAGCTAAATGTTACAGGTCTGCCAAAATTTAAGACTTAATTTACATAAATACTGGATGATTATGAAATAACAATATTTCCAATTATGCATTATACAGGTAAAGAAAACCTAATAATTATATTTCGGGCGTGGGACATTTTCTATTTCAAATTTTGTTTGGGTCATTCACACACACACACACACACACTCACACCCACACACACACACATACATTGATCGCTGAAAATGGATGAAAATTTTCTTCAAACTATTTTTTTAACCATGTCACTTATAGCACCAATTCTAACCAAACAAAAACATTTAAAACACAAAATTAAAAGATTTATAATATTGGAATTATCAAATATGAATTAACAAAGAAATTGAGACATGATATCACTAGTTATAAATAATAAAGTTGCTCTGATATTTGGAGCAAATGTTTGTTGAAAACTGTGGAAACCTCTTTTTCACCATTACTTAGTATTGCAGAGAAGAAAGCAGTTTTCACTATGGGAAATTATTAGAACTTTTGATAGGCCTTACTTTTTTATATCCACACTCCACAAAGTTAAAATATAGAAAGCTTAATTCTATTTTAGAAAAAAAAGTAATAACAATTAATTATATTTTTGAAATTAAAAAAAATGAGCCAACTGTGTTTTGTTAGCTTCGAGTTCGACACACAATTTAGCAGCCCCCCCCCCCCCCCCCACCTTCCCCTCTTAATATTTTACCTCCTTCCTCCTCTATGTACCAAGGAAAGTAAAGCTAAAGAAAGACAATTAAGGGAGCAAGGGTGGGGGGGGGGGGGAGGCTATTTAAAAGCGCATGATCAGCTGATATCATCATCATTTCTTTTTAGGGAGAAATAAATCCCAGGAGGTGGGGGAAAGAGTGGGAGGGGGGGAGGGGTATAGAGAAACTCCGAGGAACACGGGATAACAGCTTTGCTTGACCCCATCCCCCACTTCCCTTCTCTTTATTTTCTCCGAGAGAAAATACAGCTTGGTAAGGAGAAGTTCCTACCTCTAAGGCTGGCCAAAGGGAAACACATAGAGGTCGTAAGAGTATGTGTGTGTACTATGTACGTATGTTTGTGTTTGTGTGTATGTTGTCAATATGAATTTTTTTTTCGAAGAATTCCCCACTCCTGAACTCTCTCTCTCCTCTCCATGCACTATTTCTTGTCAACTTCTCTTCTTAATTTGAAAAATTCTCCGTCATTCCGCCCCTCTATTTGTATTTTCTGCATTTTCTCCGCCTTTTAAATTCACAGACAGACACACACATACACTTATATACTTGCACTGCTTACACACTTTTATTTATAAGGAAACAAACTTAAATTATACAACTTCACCAAAAAAATGTTATCAACCCATGTGGCTTTTGCAACCAAAAGCGCCAAAGTACTTTCTTCGACTATCGCAAAATTTTGCAAGCATAGTACATATATAGTTATTATAGGCCAAGAAAACCCCCAATACCCAACTCCCAATCCAAGCCGCCACTCCCACCACTGCCTAACCATTGCACATTGCTTGGTGCAGCAGTGCTTTAATGCTATAATAATTTATGGCATAACTGTGTGTGCAAAGGAAATGTATGATGGGGGGGGGGGGGAGAGAGAAAGTTTTCCCCTGGCAGTGACTTTGACAAATCTTGTTACCATCCCACAAATACAGGAATAAACAAACATGCAAACTTTCTGTTATTTTTTAACAGCTCCGCCCCTAGCCTGGAGATGTAGATGGAGAGGTGCAACGTTATTTGTCTTCAGGGTTAGTTCAATGTTGTTTTTCCTCGTAATGTAATGTTTTTTAACATAGGCGAATGACAAATACCAAGACAGTTTAATGACAAGTTTTAGGAAAGGTTATGTGTTGAATAAAAAAAATTTAGCAAATTTTTAAATAACTTCGATATAAAGATAACATGTACAATTCTATATCATGAGATGATTCTTTCAAACAATTTCCCTGGAATAATTTGTGATGATAAACTTATCATAAGAATATAGCTTATCTATGAGTGTTTAATTTCATAGTATTTCTACAATAACTTATGCTCATTGCTAAACTTCATTAAATTTGTTTAATAAACTTGTATGAAATGATGTTAAGGGAATTTTAAAAAGATATTGTTTTGTTTTATTCTTAAAACATTTTAACATTTGATATCAGTTATTCAAAAGCGAAGCTTTCCTATAATTACAGTCGGACCGTCCATACGTCTGTAACGGATAGCTCTTATCGTTAATGTAGGTATATTAGAGTTTTCCTATCAATTAAATATTTGGTATGATCATTCCTGTTACAATTAGATTCAATTTAGAAAGTTTAGCAACTCTATAACGAGAAAGGCACTACTAAACTCTATAATCATAACTAGAACGTCACTACTAAAAACAATGATAATTTAATATCTGCCTATGAATATTCACTCTGTTCTAATTTAAAGTTATAGTATGCATGAACAAATGTGTCCTTGTTTAATTAAAAACTTTCCGATTTCTTATAATCTTCGTACTGTAAATTAAACAAGATAGATAAAGGAATTATTCCATTATAATATGTACAATTAAATTAACATGTTTGCATTGCTTAGCAGCGATGTAAAGCGTAAGCTGATTTTTAAAAGCGAAGCTTTTCTATAATTACAATCGGTCCGTCGATGATTCAGATAACAGTTGGGAACTATTTAGGATTCTTATTACAACAAGGTACAAAGTTATAAGCGAAGCATCTCTATAATCAAGTAAAAAATATAAGTATGTCCTTAAACAGTATCCTGTACGTAAGCAGTTTGAAACAAATTAACAAATTTACTCCCAATTTTGTTTCGACTTGTACATAATTTGTATTCTGCTTATTCAGTTCTGACACTCTGTTACTGTTTGTTCTACCGTTTCAGAGCTTCGCTATTATGGAGTCTAAGCCGGGCCGGAGCTAGCCTCCATAAAGTACCGTCGATCCCACATTTCTTTGGAGCCGGAGTGGCGGCTTATGAATAATTATTATGGTCCGGTATCCAGATGACTGTCTAAGGTTTAAAATTTTGATTTTGAGTTGATAGAATATAGCAAAAGAAATATATGTTTTTTGTTTGTTAACTTGTTAAATTCTTAAGGGATGATAAAACTAGATTTATATTAAATCCTATTTCAGACAAGTTGCTTTTTGCACATTTAGACTAAAATTTGTTAAGTCAGCACAAGTCAGCCTTTTCACACTTGGATTTACAAGTTCTAGTTCCTTGGAAAAATATTAAAATTTCAAACAAATATAGCTGCTGTATTTTTAAAAGCGAAGCATTTCTTTTACTAGAGTCGGTCCGTCCGTAACGGTTAGCTTTTTTCGTTCATTAAGACATGTTAGAATTGATTTAACACTTTAAATGATGATTCCTATAAAAGTAAGGTACGAATCAGGAAGCGCAGCAAATCTTTAATTTACTCCTGTAAATAAGCAATTTTACAATAAATCTATGTGCAATTTCATTTAAACTTAGAAATTGATGTTCGTTATTGTTTTTTCGTTTGTAATTCTTTCTGATTTTAAAGCTTCGCTTTTGTGAATGTTTTCATCCTTGTTTTAAATTTAAAATTATGATTACTGTCAGCCGCGAAGCTTACATAAGTCAACCGGTAAGTCGCAGCTTCAGAATTTTATAAAATTTGATAGAAATTATCAATATAAGTGACACCTTTGAATCTAACTAATAGATGAATACATTTTGTTTCACTTTTTCAACTGTGTAGTATGTACCATACATACAAACAAATTAATTTGAGAGAATAATTTAACTTGTCAAAAATTATAATTATAACTTGAATTAAACTTTAAAAATTAAAACATACTGTTTATTTGAAAGTGTTTAACTCTTTATGCATTTCCTACTACATGTGGGTTAGCAAAAAAGTACACACTACTTATTTATTTGACTTTCTTTTACGCATTTTACAGTATAGAAGTTTGATTTCTATATAAAACAAAGTAGAACGATGTTTGTATGCATGTCTATATAACGCTTAAAATCTCGGTAACCGCTCAACAGATTAGGCTTCATTCTTTAGGGAATATAGATTCTAGTCCTGAGGCTCTAAAGGCTAGTAGTAACGAAGCATTGCAAATCAATTAAAAATTCATTTGACTTATGATTTTTACAAAGCTTTTCTGAATGTAAGCCTAAATAATAGCTATTACTCAATACTCATTTGATCTCAGATTTTAAAAGTATCAAGAAACTAAATAAAAGATCAGCTAGTTTCTTTAAAAGGCAATGCTCCGGATACTGCATAAAATAAGATTTTGAGCCCCTAATAGTTTTGGCAGCTTCATACTGGCTCCAGCCCAAAAATTACAGCTATAGTTACGGCTCCCGGAGCCGGAGCCTGAACTGGAGCTTTGGTCTGCTTATTTGGCGATTTAGGCTATTTTATTAAGCGAAACACATATAGACTAGGGGTGAAGTTGCTATTTTTTATTAAAAACATTGCAAAGATATCCAGAAGTTATACGCAAAAAAAACATAAAATCTACTACGCTTATTCTTAAGGACAAATCTTCATAATCAAGATCATTTTTGATCAACTACCAGTAATAGGTTAAAGAAAAAGGATGAAAACATCCATAAAAGCGAAGCTCTAAAAAGGTAGGACAAACAAACATTAACACTTGTAGGATGGTAGAACTGAATAAGCAGTAAATGAATGTATAAGTCTAAACAAAACTGTTAGTAAATTTGTTGCAAACTGCTTAAATAAGGACTTAAATTTTCATAACATATTTTTAAAATAACCTAAACACATTAAAACTTCATTTCATATTTTTAAAAATCTGCCAGAAAAGGTACTCCATTTCCTTAACCTACTTTGCTGCACTGGTAATAAATCATATTCGTTATTTTCAATTTACATATCCATGTTTCTAATATACTACTTATCTACGACTAAATAGATAGAAAAATATATAAAGAATTTTAGCTAATTTCAAAGTAATCCATTTATATAAAGTAATAAGGTTTTTGTCTGAAGCTTAAGATCTCAATAACTATTGAACCAATTGGGTTTTCTACTTTAAGTAAGATTCACATAGGTCCTGTAATGGTTATTATAATGATATAAGTCTTGGATGTTTTTAGGTTATTTTCTAGCCTCTCAATGTCCCTAGATGCTAAAGGGGTAACCGCTAGTTTAATAATTTTTGGCACTAAACATTATCATATTATCATATTGACCTCAAAGAATCCTATTATAAACTTTAAAATTTATGATTTAATCATTTACCATTCAGTTATGTTATGCACCTATTGAACAAGGAAGAAAATAACGCTAAGTTAGAAGCTCAGGATAAGACTAATAATCTGTTAAATTTGTTTGTTAATCTAATTCTTTCAATAATTCAAAAATTACATTATTACAAATGAATAAAAGAAAGCCTTATTTTTCACACGTTTTAACATCTGAAATAAGTTTTAAATAAAAACTAAAAATTAGTAACCTAAAATCCTGCATATAAAATAAATGAAATTATTATAAACAATTTATAAAACCATCCATTCTGATATTTAAAAAAACACAGAAATAAAAACTTTACCTTTACCATCAAGAACGAACTCCGAGCTGGGCTGAAATAAATATAACATTAGATAATGATAAATAAAAAGCTCTTTATAATGCCTATAAAAAATGACGTCATATTAGAATAGTCCATTTTCTAATATGACGTCATTTTTCGGCCAAATGTTTTCAAATTTAGTGCCTATATAAAGGGTATGTATTTAAAAACTTTTGGCCGAAAAATTACGTCATATAAGAAAAATGGACGTCAAGAGCTTCGATAAATAAATTATTAAAATATTTAACTGTTCAACGTAAGTCTTATTTTTTGCATTACAAAAGTGCTCTGAAAGTCTGAGAAAAGAAAAAACTTTTAACCTATTTCTCCAGAAATTTCTAGTAACTTCTTCAATTTTGTAAACGTTTTTGACACCAGGGATAATGAAATGCTGTTATCTAATTGCTGTAAAGTTTTTGTCCTATTTCCCCGTTCCTTATTTTCTGCTTCTTATTACAATTAATCAAAAACAAGGAGTTTGAAAAATTAAAATATAAAGAAATCATGTATCTTATTTTATAACCAATATTAAAATAAAAATCATAATATCAATACCAGTTTTATTAGCCTAGACCTGCAGCCCCTTGGGACTAACAAAATTGGTTTTATTCTTATAATTTTTCATTTCAATACCCGCAGAAAGCTGTCTATAATACGATGCGATTAATAAATGAATCCCTTGTCCCTGACTATTAATGTTATGACACACAAAATTGTTGAAGTGGGAATGTTCAGTGCTAGACAATTTGTTCGATGTGCTGAATCTTAATTTCAAAATGTGTACGCAGTTTCCGCGGTGTTTCCTCATCCTATCTCAATATTTACTACTAGCTAAAAAAAAGCTTCAAACTTTAAAAAATATAAAATTGGAAAATTAAACTTTTAAAAGTTTGGAAGTTTGAAGCCCTTTTAGCTAGTAGTAAATATTGAGATAGGATGAGGAAACACCGCGGAAACTGCGTACACATTTGGAAATTAAAATTCAGCACATCATTCGTTCTGCTAAAGAAGGGTGGTTGTAAAACATATTTTCCTGTATGGCTTCGAAACCGGTTAATATCCGCTGGATAAGAACCGATTCTCAGCCGTACTAAAAAATCATGTTTTACAGATAATTTTCCACGAATATAAAAATCAAAATAATAAGATTAATACAAGTTTTATTAGTAAACAAAACTAGTTTCAATCTTATAATTTTTCATTTTAATATCCACGGACAGCTGTCTATAACTATTTATACATTTGTATGGAAAAAAGGACTATTACAAATAAAGCTTCCTATAAAAGCAACTTAAAGAAAAAAACAACATTTACTGGCAAAATTAAAAATAAAGGGCTATCATTAGGACTAGATACAAAAATTTACATGCAGGATATATTTATTTAAAAGCAACAATTATTTACTGATTATTTCTGAGAAAGAATGGTGCTTTCACATAGAGTGCCCAACTCCCTACTGGGGTGTTCTAACCCTGAGAGGATACCCTAACCATGCAGGGGCTTCCCAGTACCCAATCTGACCTAACCTATCCTGAACTAAAATAATAAACAAACCAAAAATTACCCCCCCCCCTTTTATTTCCATTATATTTCGAAAATAAGAAGAGAGGGGGGGGGGGGAATTATCATTGATCAACAAGGTACTATAAGCACCAAGAAAATTTTGAAACACCCTGCATACTTTTTTCGAGAATTTGCCGACTACTGTGATAAATGAAATTACCTGTTCCTGTTAATTTGTTTGAAGTTGTTAATAATTAACATGTAATGTATAATATTTTGTTTGAAGTTGGTAATAATTAACATGTAATGTATAATATTTTGTTTGAAGTTGGTAATAATTAACATGTAATGTATAATATTTTATTTCAAGTTGGTAATAATTAACATGTAATGTATAATATTTTGTTTGAAGTTGGTAATAATTAACATGTAATGTATAATATTTTATTTCAAGTTGGTAATAATTAACATGTAATATATAGTATTTTGTTTGAAGTTGTTAATGATTAACATGTAATATATAATATTTTATTTCAAGTTGTTAATAATTAACATGTAATGTATAATACATACAGATAAGAATTAACATGTAATATATAATATGTACATACAGCTAAAGGTTCAATATTTATACAATTTACTCTTTAAATAAAACATACATACAGAAACAATACATTAAATGTTTATGTACTATCCTATAATAAAAGTAATAAGGTTTTTTGTCTGAAGCTTAAATTCTCGGAAATTACTTTTCAGGAGAGCGTTATAAATGACTTCAACTGGTTTCATGCTATTTTCCTGACAACCCCCTCCCCCACCAATCACGCACCTTCCCCTAGAGGCTAGGAGCGAGCAACTAGTACTCTGATAAAATTACAAATGAACTTTAAAGTAAATAGAATAAATAAAACTAACTTTGTTTGTCAATATTTTATTTATAATTAAAAATATTTTATTCTCAAGTACATTAAAACTCAGGGTTGCAATTGTTATAAGGTAATTTGTCAATAATTAGAATTTATTTTACAGTATGGCTTCGAAAACGATTAATATCCGCTGGATTAGAACCGGTTCTTAGCCTAAGTGAAAAATGCATGTATAGCATCATATTACAGACAATTTTCTACGAATATTAAAATAAAAAATTTATAAAATTGATACCAGTTTTGTTAACCAAGGCCTTCGTCCCCAAAGGCCTTATAAAACTGGTTTTAATGTTATAATTTTTCATTTTAATATCCGCGGCAAGCTGTTTATAATATTATAAATAACTATTCATTAAATAATAGGTGAAGATTAACTCAGGATAATCTCCCCAGTCAACCAACCATCCCCAAATATTTTAGTAATACTAAAAGGAGAATCTAACAATTCTATGATTAAGGGAAAATTTATATATCCCCCATTTATTGACCTATACCTTTTTCTCTGATTAAAACTTCAATTGTAAATCTCTTTTGAAGTAGCACATTAAAGAATGATTATGAAATTAGTTGTTTATCGCATCGTATAGTAAACAAATTTCCGCGGATATAAATATGAACACAATTATTAGATTAAAACCAGATTTGTTAACCCCAAGATCCAGAAGGTACTGGCTAACAAAACTGGTTTAATCTTATAATTGTTCATTTCAATATTAATAGGAAACTAGATATAATACGATACGATACATGATTTTTTATTATGACTAAGAACCGGTACTTATCCTGCGGATATTAATCGGTTTCGAAGCCATACTGGGATATTGTTTACTAACTTTAGAGCTAATTTTGATTGCACAATTCAGATCCTTGTTTTAAACTAGCTCCGTCATAGCAGGAATTCCACGAATTTGAAAAATTAATTAAATCTAATCAAAGGACCAAAGGTATAACTTTTAGTGACAAGTATGGAAATATCCAAAAGCTGAATAGACAGTCATAACGTAGATGCTCGCGAAGCAGGGAAAATTTTGAAGCTAATTATAAACATACAGACACTGAGTTAATTGTCAGAGATCTAAAGGGAAAAGACAATGACCGATAAATTTATTCACATCCCCAATGATCATACAAAAGTACCCCTTCTATATATTTCAATTAGTGGTTGAAACTTTGGACATCATCTTAATTAACCAACCAATCAGTCCCCAATCAGTCAATTCAATTAAAAGTCCCCAATGTTGGTAAATTAACGAAAAAGAAAATGGTATTACAAAACTTTATGGACTAGTGTAATAAACAGCCCGAAGTCCCCTCCTTCTCTGGTATAATATAGATGCTAATTAGTCACAAATATCGGCATTAGTCTGTCTTTGATAAAGATAGGCCGAGAAAATGAAATTTTCATACGGGAATAAAATATTCTTAAAAGCACCAACAAACAATTAACACGAGTTTCTCTTTTTACTCTCATTATGTAATTTACAACTTAATGTAAAACTAAAATATATAATTTTTATTAGTTGAAAAAATGAGTACGCTGATATTTAAGCAATATAATTTTGATACCATAAAAAAGAGCTAGAATCATTAAATAATGTGTTTTCCTCATAATATTCCTTACTTTAATGTGATTTAGTTATGAATAACACTTCTATGACAATATCATAACTATAAATTTTTATAGTTGGCGCAAAGTATTTTGAAAGACCTTACCACATTGCCTGGATCAGTTATAGGAGTTTGTCCCAGCAGGTTCCAGCTGTCATACCAATCCTCTACCAGCGGCATGATATCATCGTGCGCGTGGAACCTGTGCTCTCGGTGCAAATGTGCAACCCGCACCCCACCGGGATAGCTCACTGGTTCAACCTTTTTGGCCAAATTTTTGATGGCGCCACTTTTTTCTGCGCCCCCGCCAGGATCTCTACTTGGTAGAGATGGCTGGGCGCTGCCGTCTGATACATGGCGACGGTGATGATGCACATTCTCGTTGTCTGGGTACTCATGTATCACCTCTGAACACAGGGAGTCTTCACCGATGCTTGAATGGCGGGAATGTGTACCGCCGCTAAATACCATCCGCCGTTCACCGCCGTGCAGCCGACGTATATTTGATGGCACTTCACGAATTACCTCCCCGCTGAAGTCAGGCGTGTGTTTCCCGCTGCTACTGCCGCCAGATGAGTGGTTTGACCGCCGTCGCGGCCCTCGGCTTCCAGGTAAGCTAACCGTCTGTTGTCCAGGCACTTGTCCAACCAGAGGATTTAATAATACCTGGCCTATCAGGCCACCACCGCCTTTTCTTTTAGAATATCCGGTCCCTATGCCATCAAGATTGCGAGAGGAATTTGGGGACGGCGGACCATTTGTCCTATGGCAGGGTAAAGAGCAGCGACGCTCTCCATTTTCCAAATATTTGCAACATTCTCCAGAGAAAGGATCATCTACAGATTCTAAATAGTTAACCAAGTTATCCCAACTAAACTTTGGATATTTATTTTGAACTAACAAATTAATAAATGAACAATAATATTATTAGAAGGAGAATGATAACGTTTTCTTTCCTTCCTCAATGTGAACGAATTTAACGGAACAACGGATTCCAAAATAATGTATTAATTGTTTATAAAAAGTGAATGTCTATTATCTTATTCTTTAATAGTGCAGCTACTCTTTGACTAAAACATGCCCGCATAAAATCCCTCAGCCCGTCTAAAGATTGATATTTATTTGTTAATTATATGATTTTGTGTCTCTGCTTTTATAAGTTAGGTAATGTTCTAAAGGGATAAGACAATAGCAAATAAATTCATGTACACTGTATATCCCCAATGATGATACATTAAATTATCCATTCTGTAGATTACAATTAGTGGGTGAAACGTTTAGACGCTTAGCTTAATTCAATAAAAGTCCCAAAAGTTGTTAGACTAACGAATAAGGAAACGTTATCATAAAAATTTGGAGACTGGTGTAATAAACATCCTAATGTCCCCTCCCTCCTTGGATTAAGTTAAGTAAGGTTCAGAAGAGTCTTATAAGATCTCAAATAACAAAATTATTGAATATCTTAGCATAGACAAATTACATGAAAATAAATTTGCAACCTGCAATAAATGAATTTAACAAGGACAAATGTGTTCATAAGTATTGCCAAAATAAAAAGCAAACGCATAAAATTGAAAGGAGGGACACTTAAGTATTTTACAATGAAAAAGTTTTAGTTGTTCTTAAACAAAAATTTTGAGAATCATATTTTAATTAATTATGATCTAAAGTTAATGTTATATAAAATTTCTAAATCTATCAACAAGTAAGGAAATTATAGCCATTTATGAAAAGTATGTATGTACAGTCAATAGATATGCTGACACATCCTTATTGTAGAGTAGCTGCACCACAATAAAAAGCTGATATTCATGACAAGTTATTCTCAGAAATATACGCAGTAAAATCATGAATAAATTGAAAAAAATATTGCATCTAAACACGAAAATAAAGGTTGATTTTTCAGAACAAATCCTAAACCTTAACAAAAATGTCATATAACACTTGACATATGAAAAAATTACACACAAAAATAATGTTTTTATTTTTACCTGCACTACGATAACGCTTATTTAACCAGCGCCTCACTTTACGCATTTTAAACAAGATTTTCCTTGGTTTACATAAACTCACTAGTATTACATCACACAAAAATGGCAATTAACTTGTTGTTATTGGTTGTCACTCACTGGAAGTGCCTAAAAAAGGCCTAATTTGTATCTAATAGTTGTCACATGTAGGCATTTCATATACACGTCTAAGTAGTAGTGTGGTGGTCAAAGTAATTTCTAATCTTAGTGCCTTTACTGTCTGGTTACATCTAACACCCTTCCACTTTACCTACGATTCTTACTACGCTCACTCAACGCCCCCAACCCCCCTAATATCCCCCCACCTCCAAAATGATTTGCTACCTACCGAAATAATCCGCTACAACATACAATGTAAGTTGTTTAGGACCATGCATTTTAAAAATTTCATTGTTTTTATCATATTTCAGAACAGGCTTTTTTTACACCTTTGATTATTTTTGTCATGAAATAACAAAAGTAAAAGTGACATTTCATCAAACGCCTCAAGTATATTTCTTAGTCTGTTAATATATTTTTTTTGTTGCCATAAATAAGCTTTTTACATAGTAATTAAGAAAAATAATTTGATTAGTCTTTACAAAACATTTTGCACTGCCCCTATCTTCCCATTTCTCTATATTTTTAATTCTCCCTTCTCTTTTGTAGACTGGTTTACTGCGTAGTTGTTATACCAACTCTTGTGTCCGTCCTTTTTAGATCTCCCTCAGGGATTTCAACTCTAGCTAACACTGACTCACTTCTTCTTTCACAGCCCCTCTCTCTTCCTCCACCCTGTATCCCGCTGACTTCTCTCTCTCTCTCTCTCTCTCCAAAACATTTTTTTGCATCTTCCATAAATACCCTTTTCTTCCCTTACGCCTGTTATTAAGATTCCCCTCCACCTGCCACCTCCCTTCTTCCCTTTTACGATATTTACGTGTTTTTATTAGCGTAGCTACTCTAGAATATACATTGTCACAACTGTCCATCTATCTGCCTGTAAATATGGTTTAATCTGTTGCAATTGAAGACAGGCAGCTGAATTTTTCTGTCATGATTCCTCTTAGATAGAAATGCAAATCCAGTATACAAGTAACTTTGTCCGTCTGTCTGTCATGCTCTTGGGGCCAATAATATTGTATACAAAAATGTGATTTTCTCTCTTTGCAACTTGTGGATGTTGTCATCCTTGTTAGAATTTACAACAAACAAAGTGCGCCGCACTGAGGCTGAAACGTTCGCCATGCGCAGGAGAAACGAGTGGATGCATTCTGGTTGTCCCATACCGACCAGACTATCCGCCCAATTGTATACATTCACACTCGACAACTTCAAAGGTATTCAAAGATCAAATAATAACATTTATGCAATGAGCCAGCGCGCGCGCGCCTGTGCCAAGGCGCGTAAGATTTGTTTACAACAAGTGAAAGCCTAAAACCGGAAATTCTGGTAAAAGTTGTCATTAGTCTTATTTTGGGGGCTTGGTATTTTTTAATCTGATATACAGTCGAAGGGAAGGGGGATTTTTGAGGAAAATACCATTGGATAAATACATCTTATTTGGGTATAAATATATATATATATATATATACAATGTACAATCTATTATTAATCTTGATTCAAACGTAACCATTAGCTATTTTTTTTATAAGGGTATTTCCATATATCTAAATTTCTGAATTTTTAAACTAAGCAAGACATCAGATAAGATATTAGAGTTTACAAGGACAATCTTGTTTACAAGAAGCAAGGCAATATTAAGCTAGCAAGATTCCTAACTTTAAACAAAAAGAATGATTAAATGATTATGTTCTTGAAAACTTTATGTATTATAAGGATAAATTATTTTTTTTGTATTGTTCTACTGTAGGCAGAATAAAAATCCTTATAGGTGGTACAAACTACAAGGTTGCAGTGTCTAAACTTTTCAACCAATGATTTATCATTACCAGATCCCTTAAATTTTTGTATAAAAATTTCTGAGTTTTAATTGAGTTAGGATCTAATGGGAGGTTCTGACTCAATTTAAAATGGAAATCTTGTTATGCTGTTCAATTACATATATTCAGGGGCTGTTATTCAGCCAATTAATTCCAATTAAAATGCCGCAAAAGTTAATAATTTGTTGGAGTAAGGTTTGAGTAAAACTTGTTTTTACGTAACTGAAGGGGAGTGGATAGAAAGGGGGAGAAAAAGGGTATTGTGGGGAAATTTTCCTTTAGAATTGTTTGTCAGAATCACATTCCCTTTTCCCTGTATATATTAAAAGCAAGTTTAGTTTTTATTTGTTTTGAAACAAAATTTATCTAACTATATGATGTTTAAGTAAAAATAAATTTGGATGGAATTTAAATCATTATAAATTAATAACCTTTAAAACAGTGAAATAGTTTAATTTTTAATAGAAAGATGAATATTAGATTATGTAGGTTTTCCTCTAGATATTGTTTTGTATTTTTTCTAAAATTAGCAGTTAAAATGTTTAAACTTTTTTATTTGAACTTTCAAAATTTTAAATTGTTTATCCCACACTATAAAGTAGCATCATGTTGGGTAGAAAAATGAATGAAAACTGGCATAAAATACAATTAGGTGATTTCTAATTTATAGGTCCGAATGAAAAAAAGTTTTAGAGTTCATGCTCATTGGTCAAATTCAGGGATCGGAAGCCTCACGTAAGCCGCGCATAAGCCTCAGTTTTAAACCTGCTTTTGACCAGAAAAAAAAATTTAAGAAAGAAGGATTGTCTGCTAAAGAGCCGTTTTACATCCAGCTGAATTTTATAGTGATAAAATCACGATTTCACTGAGGCTTACACGCGGCTTACGTGAGGCTTCCGATCCCTGGTCAAATTAATCTTAAAGAAAATATTATCCTTAATAGCAGCCAAGAAATTTAACATATTCAAAAAAATACCTTACTACTTTATAGGATTTAAAATTCAATAAAACTATACATTTAGTTTTAAAAAAGGCCTCGTATTGAAATATAAAAAAGAACAAATAATTTTTTTTATTTCTATTATATTGCAAATTAATTAATCAGGTGCATATCCAAATTAACTTCAACTATTGACAATTTCAATTTAGTTTTGCACAACCATTAAAAATATTAACTTGTTTATTAGATCTAATAACAAATTTAGCATTGACAAATTCTTTATATTTAATTTTTCCTTATTCAGGAATCAGAGTTGAAAATGTTATTTGTCTTTTACTTGAACCTTTAACAACTTGTTACCGACATTGATGACTATTTCTTGTTCATAAAAACAATTAAAGATGTTTAAATGTTTCAAAGTAACTGAAACATTTAGATGGAAAGTATTATTATTTAATGAGGTTGTTCAATTCTATAGTTATTTTCAGCAAAGGTATTTTATAATTCAATTTGTCAAATTATATATGCTTTTGTAAAAGGTTCTACTAAATATTTATTGTGAGACGAGACATCGTATTTCTATCCTAGAAATTTATTGAGAAGATTCCCCTTTTTGATTTTTAAATTTTATTTTATGGATTTACTACTAACAGACAGGGATCTAAAGTGATAAGAGAATGAAAGATAAATTAATGTACATCCCAAAAATATTAATAAACAAAATTACCACTTCTCTAGATTTCAATTAGTGGTTGAAACATGTGGACACACAATTTTTAAAGAACCAACCAATAAAATACAATAAAAAGTATAATTACAATGAATAAGAAATAGTTATTTCTCGCATCGTATTATAAACGGCTTTCCGCGGATATAGAAAGTACAATTATGAGATTAAAACTAGTTTTTTTAGCCCCAAAGAAAAATCTACAAATAATGCTCTATCTGTATTATCCAAGAACTTTTAAAATCATTCTTGAAAATAAGTTAAAGTATTTAAGTTTAAAAAGAAATTCTAAATTTAATTTT
Source organism: Acartia tonsa (assembly GCF_053477335.1). Classification (NCBI taxonomy): domain Eukaryota; kingdom Metazoa; phylum Arthropoda; class Copepoda; order Calanoida; family Acartiidae; genus Acartia; species Acartia tonsa. The sequence goes on along the minus strand of NC_137263.1, from coordinate 49,364,410 downwards.
CAGTGAATGGAAATCCAAGTAAAATATTTTCTTCTAGGATAATTTACTTTGTAGACAGCACAATTTATATTAGAAAAGCAAGTTTAACACATAAAAATAAATGTTGTGTGCATATCAAGTAGCAAAAGATATCAAATGTCTTTCAAAATATTAAATGGGTACATGGCGTTCCTGCAACTGGCAAAAATAGAGCTTTATGTTTTTTTGGTCAAAATGTAAAAAACTCTGCCAAAAATACAGTCATACTTAAAGTAACTGTCATAAAAACATTTAACACAGGCATTTATACATCCAAAATTGTCAATTTTACATCTATTTCTTGCCAATTTATTTTTTCTAAAACCCACATGCAATTTAAGACATTAGGGAGAAAAAATATAAACTATTCTATCACAATAATATTAATTATTTAACATATATACTAAATGGTTAATCCTATCATATAAAGTACAAAGGTTTTTTGTATGAAGCTTAAGATTTCAATAACTATGAACTGATTGGGTTCTCCATTTCAGGGAAGCTTCACATATGTATGTTCCAGGATAGTTTTAAGCTTTATTATTTCTACATTTAAGTCTTTTGTTGGTTGTAGGCTATTTTTCTGCCTTTCACTACCGTTTCTTAATTTTGTTTTCTATCAAATCCACTGCTGTATTTTTTCATAGACTGATTTTAAAAAAAAATTAGATACTTAGTTTATTGGATAATTTTTTGTTAGTTTTAGAAGCTAGGTTAAAACAGGCACAAAGAAATATATTTGGCCACTGAAACAAATAACATTTAAATTGATCATGCAAGCAATAACATTATTTGAAGTTGAAATAAGTATTATTTCAAAAATCTAAACTGTAACATAAAAATCTATAAATCTAATAAAAAAAAACAAATAACAAATATAAAGATTTATTGTCTACAAAGAATGAATGTGTATGGTTATATTTAGTAATACCTGGTAAGAAATAAGGTTGGCTGTATTTTCAATTTCTATACCATCACCTCTGATCATTTAATCCAGAATTCATCAATTTTATGCACCAAAACAAAATATAAAACATCAATCAAAGTAAAGAAATAGATATAAAAATGAAAGCTTAACAATATAAAGTTTAAATTCTGTAATTTTTTTACCATTTTTAACAGTTACATATGTAATGTAATGTAATTCAGCTTTAATAAAATTTGACATGATTGCCTTGTTTCTAATATAAAACAGGTTTAGGTTATATTGGGTACTGGGCAGCGCCGTGGGGTTAGGGTTCCGCAAGGATTAGGCACTGGACAAAACTACCCATTCCTTATTTTCAATTTATTTCTAAAATAAGGAAAAACTTTGAAGAAAGCAACAACTCGTCTAATCTTATCCCGTTTAATGTACATCATTCTATCTTTTGGGGCTTTTTAGCTCACCCTCGATTAATAAGGTATTAGTAATAATGGAAAGGTAGGTTGCCGGTAAAATCCGTAAAGGTTGTGTGTTTTAAGTTAAAAACAGTAGTAGAAGGATAAAAATTTATGTTAACTTTAAAAAAAAAATTTTGTTGTCTATAGTTCTTTTCATTAAGTGAATATTATCGTTCTACTACTATTTTTAAGCCTTAAAACACACACTTTTACGAATTTTATCCGCAACCTACCTTTCCCTTTAAAAAAAAAGAATTACATATGTGATGAAGTGGAGGAAATACAAACTGTCCCAATTTTGTATAACTTTTGCGGAACATGTTCCAATTACGTCATATTTTTCTTTCCCGAAAAAGAGAAGGGGGGAAGAAAATCTCTTCAAAAGAGATGGGGAAAACCCCCTTTTCTCCCATCTCTTTTTTCTTCCCCCCTTCCCTTTTTTTTCTTTCCCCCTTCCCTTTTTCGGGAATGAAAAATATGACGTAACTGAAACATGTTCCGCAAAAGTTATACAAAATTGGGACAGTTTGTATTTCCTCGATGAAGTGTCAAATATTGGACAACCAATAAGAAGGAAAAGTCTTAACTGATATAGACTAGCTTTGCTGAACCTATTAATTTCTCCATTTTATAGAAGCCTGGATCGTTTTAGGCTATTAGAATTCATATCATTTTAGGCTATTTTCCTACAATCCTTACATCTTGAAATACAGTGCTCCTAGATGCTAGGAGCGCAACCTCTAATACAAAATATAAGAAAGATTGTTTCATGGATTTTCCTTGAGCCTGGAAGGTCTGGATACCCAGTTGTGAATTCTATTTTGCTTTTTGCAGTGATAGTCACGGGTATATTGAGTACAGGTGGGGCTAGGGAATGTCGTCGTTCCGTCTTCTCAATACTTTCTTCTTTGCTTAGAAATCTTGAATAGCGCACTGAAAAAAATTTAGTAGTATAAAAAATACATATTATTTTAGTTTTTATAGAAATTATTTTTTTTTTTTTTGGGGGGGGGGCGGGGTTAATTTTTTCTAGGGGCGATTTAGAGGGTGGTGATACCCTTCCTCAGATTAGTTTTAACCTTTCCAAGGTTTAAAATTGAATAATAAAAATACCTGTAGTATTGCAAACGGACGGACTCCTGCTTCTATCTTGTGGTCTGTATATCTTGGAGGTGCCCACAAGTCTGACTGTTCCACCCTGTACTGAGGGAGGCCGGAAATATACGTTCTGGTCGATGATTTGCTGATTCCTGAAATAAAAAACTTATCTATAATACAAAGTAGCTTGATGTCTGTCTGTCTGTCCGTCCGTCTGAAGCTTAAGATCTCGGTAACCTCTGAACTGATTGGATTCTACTCTTCAGGGTATGTTTCTATCGGTTCTGTGGTGATTTTAAGCTATTTTCTTGGGGGGTGGGACACCCAAAACCCCCCAAAAAATGAAAATTCCTCCCCCCCCCCAATTTTTTTTGTATTTTTTTCTAATTTTAATGTTTTTTAAGTTTTTATATAATTTTATATATGTTTTAAATTTTTTGTATCTTTTTATATTTCTTTATACTTTTTTATACTTTTAATTTTTTTTCTTCTTTTAAAATTTCTTTTCTTCTTTTAAACTTTGTTTTTTCAAATCCAAAAAGATTGTGAAACCTTCCTTCTCCTGTAGGGGCGAAGCCCTAAAAAGGCTAATGGCAAAGAAATTTTTAAAAACATTAAAAAAGAGAAAAAAATTCTAAGGGTTTAGAAAATATAAATTAATATAAATAAATATAAACAGTTATAACAAGTTATAAAATGTCATAAAGAGTTATAAAAAGTTATAAAATACAGAAAATATCTAAAAAAAAATGTAAAAAAATTTTTAATTCTCCCCTGAACCTTTAGGGAAAAAGCCCCTAGTGGCTAGGGGCGAAGCCGCTAGTATTTATTAAAGTAATCCATTTTATTTGGGCTATTTGATTTCTTTTTGTGCTAAATATTGTCCATTGAGATCTCGCTTAACATTTAACCGATGGATTTTTTGTTAGGCATTGATGGTTTTTAGGCTATATTTTGTCCCCCTTCCCTAGATCCTAGGAATTCAGCTGCTAGGTTATTAATACAATACAATTGCTGCTGTCAAAAATCAATGATTTAGATATTAAAAATGTTGTTATTTATTTTATTACTGCACAACCTGTGCTATAATAGTCCTTGTTTCTTATATGATTATAGTTCATAAACAAAAATTAGAATTAGAAATTTAGAATATTACAGAGCAAAATACTTCAGATCATTAAAATAATAAGTGTCCATAACGAAGCTCTGGTTGTTAATATGTACATTTTAGAATTGTCCTAAAGGTCTGAAACTTTGAATGAATTTTCTTGTAACAGTAAGTTTCAATTTGGAATGCGTAGACACTCTTCAAAAAGAAATTCGGTACGTTCAACATGTTTTTACATGATATGAATATCATCTTAATTTTTTGAAATAATGATTCCTAGGAAAATTAGGAATAAAACTGTACGCCAAGCATCTTCTTAATTTTGTCTTTGTATTTATAGTTTTAAAAAGCATCCTTTTTAAGGCAAATATATTTTTAGAATCCTTAATAATATTCTGCTTTAGTACTTCTATAGTTGTTGTAACTCTTGTTTCAAATCAAAGAATGAGCAAGCCTAACCTAAGTGTATTGTATATATTATATAATTAATTAATATATATTTTGATAATATAATTAATTGTGCACATTATCTTGTCTTCAAAAGAACATATTTTTCCGTGGAAATAAATTAATAAAGATGGACGGTAGGGATTCTAGTCTGAAGAAATTTGTTTCAATTTCAATATAAAATCTTTTTAGTGTGTCTATAAAATAATACAAATGACCAATGATAGAACACATACAGACTAAATTACCAATGGCAGGCCAAACTAAATTTTAATTGACCAATGGTAGGCCAGTTTGACGTCATTTTTATAGGCACTAAAAAAAAGCTTCAGAGCTCATTTATTACTACACTACAAATTTATCAAAAAGCACCGATTTGAATAAGAAATAATGATTATAAAAATAAAAACATTTCTTTTGGGCAATAATGTGTTGAAAGTTGTGACATCAGCAAAGTATAAGTTATGGGATGAACAATGGAGAAGTATAACAAGACCGAGATCAGTCATAACACACAAAGATTAAATTTAAAGTATACATAAATATGGGAAACAATTCCTATTATAAAGTAACAGGATCTGTGTCTGTACAGAAGGATCTCGCTAACCGCTTAACCAATATGGTTCTCCTTTATAACGTAGATTCCCCCCCCCCATCCCCCGTAAAAATGTTCCCCTCCCACCACCCCAAGTTCCTCTAGGGTCGAAGCCGCTAGTTAACAATACAGAAACAAAAAACAACCATAAGTAGCAAAAACAAAACAAAAACATTGATTGACAAAATGACAGAGTGAATCAAGCACATGTTCAGTGATCATAAAAAAGAGATAAAGATTGAAGGACAAAAGAATAGAAGATATTAACAATGATTGAAAATCACGAAACCTTAAAAAAAAACATTTAATTATGTTTTTTATTGCATGTGCCATGAAATTATAGGGTAAGTAAATTGTATACTGAATTCTCTTTGGCAAACGGTACCTTCATAAAAAAACCAGTAATCTATTTTCACTAGCAGCAGTGAAAATCAAGAAATATGAAAATTAAAGCTACAAGTCCTTTAAACACACAAAACAACTGAAAATATAATATTGACATTATTAACCGCAAAAAAAATCAAATCGGAGAAAAAACACTAGATATATGTGAAAATCAGTAAAAATATAAGCGGCTCAAAAGCTGCATTCAAGCAGTTAGATATTTGTTTTTTACAGAAATTGCAATCAGAATATCTTTTTAGTCAAAATATAAGTGACTTTAAACATCTTGGGAGAAATTTTTGCGTTGTACGAATTTGTAGCTGACTGGAGATAAACTTAAAAGTCTGTTTATATATCAAAGTGTTTTATACTGAGACAAACGGAGGAAGGAAGGTTTGTAGAACAATCTTAGCGTGATAAAAACAATATGAGCAAAAATTCCCAAACTTTGAAAAAGTTTTTCTATTATCTTTATATTTCATCTAATTTAAAAATCGTACAAAATAAATGTTAAAAATCATATTTTGAATTAAAGTAAAATTAATAAAGAAAATCATAAGTTTTAATGTAAATGTCTTTTATAAAGTCAGGTTGCGTGATTTTTCATATTTCATTTTAAAATAACTTTTGTATAATGATTAATATTCGTAAATATAGAAAACTATGTTTTCGATTTTTAAAATAAATATTTTTCTTCTAGATTGTATATATGAACATGAAATTGCACAAAGTAATTTGATTTTCATATGAAAATTAAAAAGTTTTTCTTTTAAATCAAAAGTTTTACTAATGTCAAACTAACATTATTTGATCTAAAAAATGGATATAGGAAAAACGTGGATATATTAATAGGGGTAAATTTGTCGTAAATTTAGCTTGAAATTTATTGGTCAATTCGTTCATCCTTCAGGAGGGAAGGGGGAGGGATAAAGATGGTGGATGTGGGGTGTCGTTATGGGAGAACATGAAAATCTGGTGCAACATCCAAGTAATAATATATCGATTAAAAAAAATAAACTTGAATTTTTACTGTTATTTTTTGTTAAAAGCATAGATACTTTATAATTTGCCCTGTCCGTAAAAGACGTTTAGGAAGAAAATTTATTCTTAGTTAAAGATAACAATATGATTAATTGTTATGATTCTATTTAAACAGAATATAAATAAGATTTAATAAATCCTAAACTGCTTCTATTTATAGAGATAAAGAGGGGGAAGAAATATAGCCTAAAACCACACCAATCGGTTCAATTTCTGTATACATTACTTCTTCGTTGGAAACTACTACTAACTGTGCGAGCCTAATTCTTCTGGCCCTCATTCTGCGGGTCTACCCTGTACCCAATACGACCTAACCTAAGCTAACCTAATTCTGCGGGTCTACCCTGTACCCAATACGACCTAACCTAAGCTAACCTAATTCTGCGGGTCTACCCTGTACCCAATACGACCTAACCTAAGCTAACCTAATTCTGCGGGTCTACCCTGTGTACCCAATATGACCTAACCTAAGCTAACCTAATTCTGCGGGTCTATCCTGTACCCAATATGACCTAACCTAAGCTAACCTAATTCTGCGGGTCTACCCTGTACCCAATATGACCTAACCTAAGCTAACCTAATTCTGTGGGTCTACCCTGTACCCAATATGACCTAACCTAAGCTAACCTAATTCTGCGGGTCTATCCTGTACCCAATATGACCTAACCTAAACTAACCTAATTCTGCAGGTCTACCCTTTACCGAATATGACCTAACCTAAGCTAACCTGATTCTGCAGGTCTACCCTGTACCCAATATGACCTAACCTAAGCTAACCTAATTCTGCTGGTCTACCCTGTACCCAATATGACCTAACCTAAGCTAACCTAATTCTGCGGGTCTACCCTGTACCCAATACGACCTAACCTAAGCTAACCTAATTCTGCGGGTCTACCCTGTACCCAATATGACCTAACCTAAGCTAACCTAATTCTGCAGGTCTACCCTTTACCCAATATGACCTAACCTAAGCTAACCTAATTCTGCGGGTCTATCCTGTACCCAATATGACCTAACCTAAACTAACCTAATTCTGCAGGTCTACCCTTTACCGAATATGACCTAACCTAAGCTAACCTGATTCTGCAGGTCTACCCTGTACCCAATATGACCTAACCTAAGCTAACCTAATTCTGCGGGTCTACCCTGTACCCAATATGACCTAACCTAAGCTAACCTAATTCTGCGGGTCTACCCTGTACCCAATATGACCTAACCTAAGCTAACCTAATTCTGCGGGTCTACCCTGTACCCAATATGACCTAACCTAAGCTAACCTAATTCTGCGGGTCTACCCTGTACCCAATATGACCTAACCTAAGCTAACCTAATTCTGCGGGTCTACCCTGTACCCTATATGACCTAACCTAAGCTAACCTAATGCAACAATTAAAAACAGTAAGAAACTACCTCTCTTATTTTAATTTATTTAAAATTAGGGGTTGTTCGACTGAACTTTGAAGGCAACTTCCTCATTTTGTTTAGCATGAGTAAGTATAAGAAATACAAGAAGCTTTTTATAGTGCCTATAAACAATGACTTCATACTGGCCTACCAATGGTCAATTAAAATATATACTGGCAGCCATTGGTAAATTAGTCAGTTTATTGGCCTATCATTGGTCATTTGTATTGTATGACGTCACTTTTTTATAGGTTCTATAAAGAGCTTCGAAACACAAGAATTCTCACCTGGAACTTGGTCTGGTCTGAAGATGAACACTGGCATCGCAAGACTTGCTCCTTGTTCTCCTCTGCTCTGCCCTGGCGCGTGACTCCAAGCGCTCCAGCTCCTCCTGTTCTCTCTTCTTCTTCTTCAACCATTTCACTATTGGCATTCTTCTGCGTAACGATAACACAAGCCTCACTATTTAAATATGTCCATTTTCACATTATTTTCTTCTTTAAAACGTAAGAACACATAATTGAATCATTTGCATGTTAAAAGAAAACTTTAAATATGGAAAGAAAACGAAGTAGCGGTTTTTCGTCGTATTTTAATAGGTTATTTTAGGTTAGGTAAATATTAAGGATTGCCCAGCAGGGTTAAAGTCCCCTGCAGGAGCTTTAATTAGGAGAAAAGCTAAGCTACTGTGAAAATACGACGAAACCCGCTACTTAGTTTTCTTTCCATGATCCGAAAACTTTCTAGCGTTAATGCTACGTAGATATATTCTAATTGTGTTTAACTTTAGTTCATTGGTATTCCAACACTATCTAATCAATTATTTACGTTTTGTAATTAAAATAGAATACAGATAGTTTTATCTAAATTTAAATATAATACAGTTAAATTAGTTTGAAATATTGAATTCTGAAAATATTAAACTCTGCTCAACAAAAATATTTGTATAACAAAGTAAACATCAAAACATCTTGTGTAAAACAATATCTTGGTTTTTACAAGGCTCGCATTTAGACGAATTCCTATTATATAAAGTAGTAAGGTTTATTTGTCTGAAGCTTAAGATCTCAATAACTACTGAAATTCTTAAGTTTTCCTTTTCAGGGAGACTTAACATATGTCCAGGGAAAGTTTTAAGTTTTTAATTTTTTGAGATTAAAGGCAGTCTTAGGCCAGTTTTTTGCCCCCTTCTCATCCCTTTGAATGTCGAGCATCTACAGTCGTGCTACTTAACCCTTTAAAATCTATAGCCGAAGTTGAACTAATATTTAGATGAATATACCCCTGATTAGAAAACTGAAGAATAGTTATTTATAGCATCGTATTATAGACAACTTCCGCGGATTTAAGAGTTTTGTTTTGTTTTTACGATGCTATACATGATTTTCAGTGAGGCTGAGAACCGGTTCTAATTTAGCGGATATCAACCGGTTCCGCAGGCATACTGGAAAACTGGAAGATGAAAATAAGCAAAAAATTTGAAGTAGATTTCTAATTAAATAAAACTAGATGAAGAAGTGACCACAGAATGTTTAATGATTAGTAACAAGGATCTAAAGGGATAACACAATGGCCAATAAATTAATGTACATCCCCAATTGTGGTACAGAAATTATCCCTTCTATAAATTACAATAAGTGGTTGAAACGTTTTCACACTCAACTAAATAAACCAACCAATCAAAATTAAATAAAAGACACAAAATTTTGAGCCAACGAATAAGAAAACGTTGTTATGAAGCTTTAGGGACTAATGTAACAAACAGCCCAATGTCCCCTTCCTCCCTGGATTAGTAAACCTAGGCCGATCTGACATAATTTTCCTCATAGAAAGGTCAGGAAAAAAAATATTTTTAAAAATCAAAATGTTTTTGAATATACTTAAAGTAGTTTGATGGTGGATTTATTTAATTAACCCTTACAGATCGGGCCCCAATTCCCACCTTAATAGATCGGGGGGGGGGGGGGGTCATATTGACCCCCCCCCCTCTATCTCGGCTTCTGTTACAGATAAAGACGTAAAATTTTTTTCTGGTGGTTCATGTGTATTTTTAGAGAAAATTACTTTTTCTAGTCATAGCGGCCAGGCCGCTCCTTAGCCGTTTTTAAGCGGCCAGCCGCCAAATTTTAAAACAGCTGTAGAGCGGCCAATTTTGCAGCTAGGATGACCAAATTTTAGGACGAACTTTTATTTTTCATAACAAAAAAATTACTTTTTCTGATCATCGCCGAAAAACGGCAAATAACGGAAATCGCCATTTTTCGGCAGTTACGGCGGTAAAACGGCGGTTGGCGGCGCCAATTAATATTTTAATCTGTTTATTGTTGCTCAAGAATTTACCAAAAAAAATTTTAGGTCTCTAGCTGTAATAGAAGCCACGATATTCATGATATATGTCTGTAGTAAAAGCCGGACAAAAATCGGTCATAAAGTCGGTCAAACGGTCATAACACCACTTTTCTCATAAGGTTATTGATATCTCAGTATTCACCAAAAAAAATTTAGGTTTCTACCTTATACACAAAAGTCATAATGTAGAAATTAATTAAAAATTTTGGTGCTACCCAACCGACTTTGACCGGACACCACGACCGACACAGACCAGATATCTTAATAAAATCAACTCTTGCCGACGCATAATTACTAAACTTAAAAAGTCATGAAGTCACAGCTCTCCATCTTACCTACAAAAAAAATGACATTGAAAAAACTAGAGGGGGGGGTCAATATGACCCCCCCCCCCCGATCTGTAAGGGTTAAATAGGTATACCTTACTGAAAGATAAAAATCACTTCTGTTCTGTATTATATCCTTATAAAAAAAATAACAGGATCTGTTACCCATTCCATCAAGTGCCACTAAAAAAGGTCAATATCAAGTCAGCTATAGTCATTTTTATTGAACGTTGTTTCTTGACAAAATACTACTTGATTTCTTTGAAAAAAAAAAATAACTTTTGAATGAATACACTTTTATATCAGCTTATCAATATAACTAATGGCTGCATTTAATTATAAATGGATGTTTTGTTTCTTTTTCTTATCAATACACAAAGAGCTTCCTTAAGACAATAATATATGTAGTATTCAATAAACTTTTAGAATTAAAACCTTTTCTTCTCGATGTCAAATTTATCATTGACTGTAATATGATTGATTTGATATTGCCGGCGCTATGTTTCCATATAAATGAAAAAATATCATGAATAGTTCAAAGTTTCTTACTTCATGTGTATAGTTTAAATTTTAGAAATATTCTATATTTTTAAAGGAAATATTTCTTTTTAAAAGCGAGGATTTTCTATAATTTTGCAACAAAATTATGTTCAATTTTGTTTAGACTTATATATCAATTTCTGTTATTAAGTTGTAACACTCTAGAAGAGTTATTTTTCGTTTTTCCTTCCTTCTGATTTTAAAGCTTAATAAAGTAACAGGGTGTTTGATGTTTGTCTGTCTGTTTGTGTGTACCGAAGTATTTTGCTAACCACTGAATTGTTTTGGTTCTCTATCACTTGGTAGCTTCTCATAGGTCCTGGGAAGGTTTATAACTATTTTGAGGGAATAAACACCCCCCCCCCCCCCCCCGAAAAAAAAAGAAAATTGTGTTATCTAATTAAACTACCCCCTCCTAAAATGTCCCTAGAGGCCTCTAGGGGCGTAGTCGCAAGTATGATTATAATTAAAACTTTTTTATGAAGAATGATGAACGACATTGTTGTTGTTTATCTTTTGTTTGTTCTGCAAAGAGAAATAATAATTGTAATATCTTGAGAGAAAATATTTCTGATTTGATGTGTTGGTAATGTTAGTCTCATTACAATTTGATCAGATCTTTATAACTTCCATTTATTTGTGTGAAGCAGTGGGACTGTGCACTTACATCTCATTTACTTTTATTCTTTTTTAAAAGCGAATGATATAAACGTAGCATCTCTATAATCAAGTTCAAAAAATGTAAGCAAGTCCTTAACAGTATCATGTATTTAAGCGGTTTTGAAACAAATTTACTTACAATTTTGTTTATACTTATGCATTAATAATCTGCGTATTCATTTCTGACACTCTACAAGTGTTAATGTTCGTTTGTCCTTTAATTTTAGAACTTCGCTTTTAGTTAGTTCAATGACTGGCTAAACACTGCGAATTTCTAGCGTTCAGAATCGTAATAGCCAAAAAAACTGCTTTTACCAACAAAAGTAAATAAACATATTTTGGAGAAAGAGAGGGGATGGCCGTTGATTGTTACGGCCGCAGCTACAGCTTCATAAAAGCCACTTGGATGAGTTAGTCTGCAATTTCCTTGCAGCAGATTGGCTTAGGGCGGCTGCGGCTTAGCGTGGTTTATTCTAACACTTCTTTAATTCTTTCTAATTATCTTTTAACAGAAGAAGAAAAAAAATTACGTCTTATGTCCGTATACATTCTTGTTTATTTAAGACTCTAGATGGATTAATATTTATACGTGTATGTAAATATATCTTGAATTTGTAAGGGATATGAGTAACAATGAATGCGAATAGTAGATTATAAAATGTAAAAGTATATTTATTCCCAATGAGTTGTTGGTCATCAGGAATCTAAAGGGATATGACAATGACCGATAAATTGGCGTCTATCCACAATGATAATACACAAAAAAACCTTCTATAGATTACAATTAGTAGTTGAAACGTTTGGAATCTCAACTTAATAAAAAAATTAATCAAAATTCAACAATAGTCCCCAAAGTTCTTGTGCCAACGTTATTATAAGACTTTGGGGACTAGTGTGATATACAGCCCAATGTCCCCCCCCCCCTCCCTGGTTACTGGTACTAATCCTCTTATATGAACCACACTATTCAACTTTTTTTGCACCTTACAGCACAACTAACACTTATACAATGCTTTTCTTATTCATAAAAACTCAGTCTTTATTAGTGTAATTAAAGTTTTTAAGGAATAAATGAAAATACTAAAATTGTCAATTAGTACTTTTTTTTTAATATCAGGGAAGCATTTTTTAGTCCTTCAAAAGTTCGCAGTAACTTATGGGAGGGCTAAATTCTCAATTGGCAAAATATAATCAAGACCTGAAACCAAATATTTTATTCTAAAACAAAAGTTGGAGATAGAATAGGAAAAAATACTTTCCACCAGTGTTGCGGAGCCGGAGCCGGGAGCCGTGGAGCCGCCATATTTTGCTGGAGCCGGAGCCGTAATTTTTGTTAAAAAACGGCTCTGGCTCCGGACTAGATACACAAAGAGATTTTTTATAAATTATAATTTGGTAACTCTGTTTTGTCATGTGCAAATGCCCCTTTTAAGTTTTTAGTAGCGAAGCTACTCTATAATTTGAAATGTCCGTCTGTCCCTCTTTGTGTTGGAATGATTTTCTTGTATTCCCTGGCAAGTTCGAACCCATTAATTCCCTTTTCCTTACACCAGAGAATGAGTGTGTTACGCGGCATTCCTAACTATCTCCGCGCTTCGCTTGTAAACAAACAAAGAGGCGCACATTTTTTCCTTGATGATTCCCATGTGAAGAGCTACGTGAATAAAAATAATGTATTGGATGGATATATATGCGCTCTAATCCGTGGAAGATCTCAAATAAGCCTTCCTGCTTAGTTTGACATCATAATGTGGTAAGAATTTATCTTAATTCTTAATAATAAGTGTAGTATGGTATATTTTCACGAAGAAATTTAAAACATTAATTTTTCAACAAATAGACCATTTAACTGCTAACTTTTGACATACGAATATTTTCCTTAATTTTATTGATCATTTGAATCTAAAATTATCAATTTCTGATGCTATTTAATATGTTTCGTGCCAATTTAAAGTTTTTTAGAAATTTTATATTTTTAATTAAATTGAAATCACGCAACCTCGATCTACAAAAATAATAAACCATTAATACTATGTAATTAATTTTTATATTTTTGTTTTAGATTCACCGTTTTCATGGTAATAAATACACATTTGTAAACATTCACATGTTGGTCATTCGGAGGGCTTGGAGATTAAGAATTCGTGAACGGCAAGGAATGCGTTCCGAAACAATGAAAACGAGACAGAACAGATGCGGCTAAGAAAATATCTGTGAAGTTTTGTGAATGTGTTGGTTGTGATACCTTACCACACACTATTATAATCGTAATCAGTACAGTTAATTATTGTGACAATCATGGGTCCTAAAAAGAATAAAGGCGCTCAACTTGGACTACGGCTGCGCCCAGCCGTCGAGGCCCTAACCAGTGAACTAAATAAAGTGATGAAGTTGGTCAGTGAATCTTCAGAGCTTGATGTTAGACATTTCACTAAGGAGTCAATCCTTGTCCATGACAAGTTCGAGACATTCGATAGCATTATGGTCGGTTTTAGCAAGCTTGGTGTGAGAATCCAAGAGCTTGAGGAGTTTAGTGACATTTATTCTAATATAATTACTGTGCAAAAAGATTATAACGCTCTGAAAAATGCTCTAGATGCTATGGAGGAGCTTAGTGACATTCAAAGTGTTGTTGATTTAGTTGGTGATAATTTGCCTGACCATAAGGCTGAACTATATGATCGTTGCTTAAAGATTGTGAAGGTTATTAAAGGGTCATACTTTCCCTTACCAGAACCAATTATAAACACTTTGTCTGCTTTGATGAAACGGCTGGCCGAGGTTAAGCTTGAACCTGTGAAGCCGCCTACAACGACGGCGGGTGCTTCGACAGCATCGCCATTTGTGTCGCCGTTTGGCACACCACAGTTCGGCACCGGTTCTATATTCACGCCAGGATATATGAATCGTGTCGACGAACGCCTTCTTCCAAGCTTTGACGGCTCAGAGTCAGCCTACGTAAGTTTCAAGGACAATTTTAAAAAGCTTACCGTAGGACAGGACCCGTCATATTTACAGTTATTGTTGAGCAGTGAAAAGGTCTGCAAAAATAAAGAGTTGAGACTTCAGTTAATTCAGATTCAATCACATGAATCTCAATGGGCTTACCTCGACGCACGTTTTAAGTCCAAAACACGTCAGATGCTCTGCCTTTTCAACCAATGGGAGAAGAAGCCTAAACCGTCGGACTCCAACCAGATTGTGACAGTCTTAGCAGAGTTTGGTGGTGCAGTTAGCCAGCTCGAGCAGTTGACTAAAGATGATGATGATGAGGAAGTCACCACAAGCCAGTGGTTGACCATTATTCTTTTGGAAATGTTATCCAAGAAGTTGCCACGTGATTTCCAGGACAAGCTCAACCTGGCGTTGGGCTCGATGGATACCCCAAATATTCCTAAGCTGTTGAAGATTATAGAGGAACAGCGTGGCGCCATTTTGATGAGGTGTTCAATCGATGTAGACACCCCCTCCAAGAAGAAAGGTAATCCTGCGGCCGCAGCTACAGCCGTTGGTAAACCTGGGTCTCCAGCTAAGACCAAGAAGAAACAGCCTTGCCCGTCGGAAGGTTGTAACTCTGATCACCTGTTGTTTAAGTGCTCCAAGTTTAGGGATATGTCTGTTCCTGAACGCAAAGTCTTCATCAAGAAGATAGGCGCCTGTTTGCTCTGCTTACAAAAAGGGCATCGGGTGGCCGATTGTCCCAGAGCCGATAAGCTTGGCAGCTGTACCATTGACAGTTGCAACCAGCCTCATAATTCATTATTACATGAATCGGTTGCTAGTGGACAAGTTGCGGCAGTGTATGAATCACAATTGTTTAGCAAGAACAATTTTATGCTGATGTTGCAGCAGGTCCCGGCGTTGGCGGCTGACAAACGTCAAGTCACCGTCAATGCCATGTGGGACAGTGGAGCAAATTTGACGTTGATTTCTAGAAGTATTGCCAAGAAGTTAGAGTTGCCATCAACTGGTCGCACAGCTACTATTTCTCTGGCAGATGGAAAGAGCCAAGCATGTCCTACAGTCAAGATTTGTTTGGTTGACCGCAACCGGAATTCACATATTCTGGAGGCGGCGGTAGTGCCCAGCATTGGTACTGAAGAAGGGTTGCGTTCTATTGATCCTACAGCCGCCGCCAACATTTTCAACATGAAGCCTGATAATTTTTCTATGGTCGATGGCAAGATTGATGTTTTAATCGGCCATTTAACACCAGCTATGTTCCCGTGTGCAGATAAAATGGTTGGTGATTCTAGACTGTACAGAAGCTTATTTGGTACAGGCTATTTAGTTGTGTCTGCAGATGGCAGGACTGTTGCTAATCCTGTCGCCTGTAAAGCTGTGAAGTTGGAGGTCAGCAAGATGGAGTTCCTGAGTACCGAGAGTTTGGGAATACAGCCGCCATCAATGTGCAGCGGTTGTAAGAACTGCCGTCATTGCGCCGCCATTGCCGCCGGGCAGTCCGCCTTGGACGTGCGTAAGCGGCAGCTGATTGAAGAAGGTCTGACATTAGATCTTGAAAACCATATTTGGACGGCCTCATATCCCTACAAGCAGCCGCCAAGTGTGTTATTTGACAATTCAGAGCAGGCCTATAAGATCTGCTTACGTGACCGGCAGAGAATGATTAAAAAAGGTGAATACAGCACCTTCTGCCAAGTGTTTCAAGAAGCTGTGTCTCGTGGAGTGTATCAGAAAGCTTCGCCAGAAGACCTAGCTTATACTAAGCCCGTGTATTATTCGAGCCTAGTCTGCGCATATAAAGAGTCTATTTCCACGCCGTTGAGGATATGCGCCAATTCTAGCCTCTGCTGCAAGGGGCTAAGCCTCAATAGTATTATGATGGACGGCCCAGTTCCATTATATACTCTGATGCACAATCTTATCCGGTTCAGAAGTTATAAGTGTGCATTCGTGGCTGATATTCAGAAGTTCTACAATTCATTATTAGCTACCTATGAAGATTCTCAGCTGAAACGTGTTTTTTTCGCTGATACAGTTGATGGAGAGCCAGAGGTCTACCTTACCAAAACCATCAACTTTGGTGAGGCCTTGGCTGGAGATATGGCCGTGACCGCCCTCAGACTCACTGGTCGTATTTTTGGTGGATGTTCCCAGCAGGATGTTCAAGATGTTTATGGATCTGAGAAGATTAGAGGTTGTGACGTTGTAGCCCAGCAGGATGTGTGGAGAGATGTTCAGCAACCACTCAGTTCTGAATTTATTTTGTATCAAGATCCTCCATCGGTCAAATTGGAGACTTGTACTTACGTGGATGACTGTTTGAGCGGTCATAACAGTAAACCTGAAGCTGTCCAGCTGGTCCAAGAGCTGGAGGATATGATTGCACCTGGCAATTTCAAGTTTAAATCTGTTGTTTATTCTGGAGATGATGTTGACAGTGTAAAAGTTCTGGGCCTTGTATGGGACCCTAAACAGGATAAGTTGTTCCTACCTGTCAGAGCCAACCACGGCGAGAAGATTAAGGGTAGAAAGTTACTGGAGGATCTGGATCTGGAGGACCTCTGGAGAAGTCTACCTGAGTTGATAACTAAACGTGAAGTTTGGAGAATTGTGCAACAACTTTATGACCCAATGGGTCTAGCAGCGCCATTGCTGCTTAAATCCAAGCTTTGTCTGCGCTCAGTTTGCATACATGGATGCAACTGGGATGATGTTATACCTGGAGAGTTGAGGTCGGAGCTTGTGTCCAGCCTCCAGGACCGTTCGGCACTTGGAAATGTGTCGTTCAGACGTTCGATGGTTCCTGATAAGCCGTTGGGGCTTCCAATGCTTGTTGGTTTCTGCGATGCATCTAACCAGGCCTATGCAGCCATCACCTACCTGAGATGGCCAGTTCCTGGAGGATATGATGTAGTTTTGTGTTGCGCCAAGTCACGTGTCGCACCAGTGAAGATTGAGTCTATTCCAAGGTTAGAAATGCTTAGTTGTCTAATTTTGGCAAGGCTTGTGGATACTGTTGCCAGAGCCCTACCTTTCAACATTTCTGGCAAAGTGTTTTTTAGTGATAGCAGCTGCGCCCTAGCTCAGCTATCCAGTGACAGTGTTATGTTAAATGTTTTTAACAGTCATCGTGTTTCCGAGATACAACAGTTGACGAGCCCTGAAGATTGGAGATGGGTTCCAACCCAGCACAACATCGCCGACCTGGCGACGCGTGGTTTGTGCACGATTGAGGATGTACAACCTGGATCTACATACCAGGAAGGTCCAAGCTGGTTGCGCCTGGAACAGGACCAGTGGCCCGTTAAGACGGCGGGTGAGGTAAATGCATCCATTCCCGAGAGCGAGCTAAATCCCAAGATGGCGAAGCTCAAGGTAATGTTCACACAGGTAGTGGACAATGATTTTTGGAGGTCTCTGGCAAGAAGGACCTACAGGCAAGCAAGGAGGACTGTGGCCGCAGTTCTTAAGGCTGCCAACTGCTTTAAAACGCTGCTTGTCAAGAAACGTGGCGTTGCAACAATTGAGGATGGTGTTAGCAACAATGATAGTTCTAAGCATTATGAGAACTATACTTTCACAAATACATACATGGATTCTGTTTGTGACCTGTTTTTGACTTCCTTCAACCAAGAGAAGGAGATGACCATGGACGCCAAGGGGAAATTCGACTCCCTTCAACCGTATCATCACAAGGTCCAGGTTTGTTGGCCCATTGTGGGTCATGATGGATGTTATCCTCTTAGGACATTTACAATATTGAAAATGTCCGGGAGAGGAGATGAGGCTCTTGAGGCCGCTGCTGGAGGCCCCAGGAAGATTATGAAGGACAGCCCAGGTGTTGTCTTGCTCAGCCGCCACAACAGGCTGGCGCGGCTCATCCTTCAACAGTCCCACGATGAATTGGGGCATGGAGGCCATCGTAAGACGTTGGCGCAAAGCCGCAGGTATGCATGGATCACACATGGCCGCATGGAGGCTACGAAAGTGGTCAAGAGTTGTGCTGCATGTTCCATTGAATATGCCAAGCGTTCGAGTCCCGCAATTGCTAATATTCTGCCAGATCGTGTCGAGCCCTCTATGCCCTTCAAGGAGGTGCATATGGACCTTGCGGGGCCGATCAAAGTTACGAAGCCTGGCGTTGGTACCAGGAGTTCCAAGACCAAGTACAAAGTTTGGTTGTTGATTGTGGCCTGTAGATTTACACAGGCTGTGTTTGTTGATGTGTTGACTGATTATTCAACTGAAGCCGTGCTGGTCGGCTTGAGAAAACTTCAGGCGTTTTACAATATGCCTAGAAGGGTTACCACAGACAGAGGCACCAATATGGCCGGTGCCAAGCGAATTATGGATGAACTTTTGAAGGATACCCGAATGCATTTTGAATGGCATCTGGTGCCCACCGCAGCACACTCGTTCGTGGGTACTGTTGAGAGGCAGGTTGGGCTGGTCAAGCGTGTGTTGAACAAGAAGTTGGCTGGTGCTACTGTAACCTTCAATGATTTATTGGTGTTGTGTGCTGAGACTGCAAGAGTCTTGAATTCTAAGCCATTGACCTATGCCACCCAAGGAGATGACGTCAATTGCTGGAGAATAATTTCACCTGCTGATCTGTTAGGCGGCAGGACCAACGATGCAATCTGCACCTTTGAGACAGGTTGTAAAGAGCCCATCACCAGGAGGCTGGAGAACTTGGAGGAGTTGACCCGTCAGTTCCATCAGGTGTACAAGGAGCAGCTCATGCCTGAGCTACTCAAGTCCGTCAAGTGGCGCAGCAACAAGGTGCTGCTCGAGCCGGGAGACGTGGTGCTGATCGACGATAGCACAAATTTGATGAAGAAGTTCAGATTGGGGCGTGTGGAAGAAGTGCGCCCAGGTGGGAGGACCGTGGTTTGCAAGTTCAAATTATCAGATGACGCAGCCGCCACGAGTAACGAGACTTCCGCAAGACGTCTGCTCAAGATCAATCTACCCAAAGTTTAGTATAAGTATCGTTCTTGTTTAACTTTGAATTTTATTTTTACGGTAGATTTATCAGATATTTTTTTTCGAAAGACAAAAAACGCAAATTTTGACTCAATTTCGTTTAAACTTTCAAATCGACGCAAGATTTTTTTCATTTGAAATGCAAACTCAAGTTATTTATACGTTTACGCAAGTTTTTTCAATGATTTAAGTCTTTCCGGGACCAGGGATTTTTTTCGCGGAAATTTTCCTAGGTACCTACGCAAATACGAACATTTTTATCCTTGTTTAATTGAAATTCGATATGATAAAAAGTAACACAATGAGATTTTTTACATCATACAAATATTTCTTTAAGATTTATTATAATCACATAGATAATTTAATATTACATATATATATTAAAATTATTTCTATTTACCTTTTAACCGATGTACCTAAAGAAAAATGCAGATTTTTTTCGTCTTGAATTAAGTAGATTCTTTGAGTTCGAAGATTTAAGCTTAATAAGACCGCTCTATAGTGTATCTTAGCTCTGTTACCTCGGCCAGACATACTACAGAACGGCAAAACTAAAGCATAAGATAATTTTATTTTGATTGCTTTGATTGATGATTCTAAAGTTTCTTGAATTATTCATGATTCTTTTAATTTTTGATTTGATTTAAACATCACTAATTATGTTTATTTTCAGTTGATGGAGCCCTGCGCCAGAAATCCTGTCGGAAATTATGCAGTATCAAAAAATTGTGATGGAAAGACATAACGTCCGTCAGGATAGCTGGAACACGGCATTATTAATATTTGAAAGATTGGTTAGTTTGTATCTTGAGGGGTTCATTCTAACTGAGGCCCCAAATTGCCTTAATTTTGACTGTATGAATATGTACAAGTTGCTTTCTTCTTAAAACAGAGAGAAATTGCAAACTCAGCATTTAGAGAAGTTCTTTTCTTATAATTGAGCTTTTGTTTTATTTTGGTAATTTAATTTGCATATTTCAATTGCAATTTTATTTTACGCAATTTTAATTCACGAAGATTTAAAATTATGAAATTTTAATTTTCCGATGTTTGATGATTTTTTTACAGTCATATTTTATTTAGATTTAAGTATCTATTTTATTAAACATGTTAGATTTAAGGATTTACCTATCTTATCTAAGAATGTCTAGATGTAAGCCCGAGTATTTTTCCGCTGGAGAAAATGCTTAATTTTGAGAAGTTTTTTATGAAAATTTTACTTTTCTTTTCTAGCAAAAAGATTTAGTAGAAAGAATGTCATTATTTAATCTTTCTTTCTTTTGATTAAAAGTTTGAGTTGATTATTTAATTATTGATGCGATTTTTAATATAAAAAATCATTTGCCTATTATTATGTAGGTACCTAATCAAAGTTTAGGTACTATTGATTATTAATTCATGTATTCGCAATTACATGGTCTGTAATTCTAACTTTAATTGAGATTATGAGGCCATGATATAATGAGATGTGTGAGTGGTAAATGTGCATTTCATGAATGTTGAATGCTTTTCCCATTCCTTATTCCTATCCTTATGTGGTAGTGGAGTCGGTTTGAGTTATTGTGGTGTTCGTAAGTTACCATATTTAATTTTAGGCCTGATGGCCATGCCATTTTAAACTCTTGTAATTTATGCGTTATGAGATTGTGATTTTGTGGACACTGTCTGCACGCATGATGTTAAGATGAGTTATTGTGTTCGATTCCCAGTGACTAGACGGGTGTGTGTTGGAATGATTTTCTTGTATTCCCTGGCAAGTTCGAACCCATTAATTCCCTTTTCCTTACACCAGAGAATGAGTGTGTTACGCGGCATTCCTAACTATCTCCGCGCTTCGCTTGTAAACAAACAAAGAGGCGCACATTTTTTCCTTGATGATTCCCATGTGAAGAGCTACGTGAATAAAAATAATGTATTGGATGGATATACATGCGCTCTAATCCGTGGAAGATCTCAAATAAGCCTTCCTGCTTAGTTTGACATCATAATGTGGTAAGAATTTATCTTAATTCTTAATAATAAGTGTAGTATGGTATATTTTCACGAAGAAATTTAAAACATTAATTTTTCAACAAATAGACCATTTAACTGCTAACTTTTGACATACGAATATTTTCCTTAATTTTATTGATCATTTGAATCTAAAATTATCAATTTCTGATGCTATTTAATATGTTTCGTGCCAATTTAAAGTTTTTTAGAAATTTTATATTTTTAATTAAATTGAAATCACGCAACCTCGATCTACAAAAATAATAAACCATTAATACTATGTAATTAATTTTTATATTTTTGTTTTAGATTCACCGTTTTCATGGTAATAAATACACATTTGTAAACATTCACATGTTGGTCATTCGGAGGGCTTGGAGATTAAGAATTCGTGAACGGCAAGGAATGCGTTCCGAAACACTCTTAGTTTGGGGGAAACGTGATTTTCTCGGCTCCTATAAAATATAAAATTTTTTGACAACATTCCCATTATTAAGGAGCACAATTAACTATAAAACGTCATTGGCGGTTGGACCGCTTTTTAGCAGGTATTAGGCTATTTTTATATTTTTCACATTTTTTTCTATATCTTTGGTGTTTATGGTCCGATTTCCAAATTTTTTTCAGTTATAGTATCAAAATTAAATTTCCTGTCGTTTCTAGAAAACAACTATGACGGTCAGACTGCCTTTAAGCAGGTTTTAGGCTATTTTTGTATTTATCACATTTTTCTCCAGACCTTTGGTGTTTATGGCCCGATTTCCGAAGTTTTTCAGTTATAGATATCAAATTTAAATTTCCTGTCGTTTCAACAAAACATCAATGGCGGTCAGACTGACTTTTTGCAGGTTTTTGGCTATTTTTATATTTTTCACATTTTTTCTCATATCTTTGGTGTTTATGGTCCGTTTTTAAAATTTTTGTAGTTAAAAATATCAAAATTAAATTTCCCATTGTTTTGAGTATCCAGTATGTAATTTACTTTGACCGTCAGTCTGTTAGTCATAGTATTGAAATATAAATATTAAGAAATTAAAAACAAATGTTGAAAAGGTTTCGGGATTTTTTTCCTAATATACATGCTTTTGACAACTAATATCTAAATTATTATTTGTTTGTTTGTGCTTCGCTATTTATGGATGTTGTCATCCTTGTTTAAGTCCATTTTATCAAAAACCTTCAAAAGTCAAAAATAGACGTGGGAAAAAAATATGTCGAGTTTTTCTTGATTTTAGGTTGGAGTCGGAGCCGCACCAAAATCAAACGGCTCCGCAACGCTGCGTTTCCACTACCCATGACAAAATGCTCCTCAATGCTATGTTAGATTCTATTGTGTTATATGACATTTGTACAACAAGCAAAATATTTTGACGCTTCGTGCAACGGTCAAAAGCGCTAGGTTTGTACAAATCATTCTCATTTGGGAATTTGGGGTTTTGTCTCATTTCAAAAAATTGGTCTTTTTTGTGGGTCTTTTTGTATATCTTTTCTTGTTGTCTGAGTCTTGCAAAGTATTATGTTAAATTTTAAACTTCTAAATGTTAAGAAACTATTTTTACATTTTCGGTGTTTTTAGCAGGGCTCAGCAGCCGTGCCGTGTTATTATCAGTTAAATTGTCACTTTTCACTTTTAAAATTCAGCTGGGTGTCTAAACCTGTTCCGAAACAGACGATCCATTTTTTAATTTCTTTTTTTGTCCACAATCGAGTTTAAATTTAAGGTTATACACGGCTGCCGAGCCCTGGTTTTAAGTGCTATCTTTTGCAAACTTAAAAACTTTTACAAAATTGAAATTTATTCAACCCTTTAAATTAGAGATGTGAGTGCGTGAATGATATACATAGTGTTGTGCACAGGGTTTTGCCAGGAGGATATTGACACGCACCCATTAATTTTGACACCCCCCCTCTAAACTAAAATCGATGGGGGTGTGATCTTTAAGGGGTGTGATACAGTCATCAAGAGGGGTGTTATTTTATTGTCAAAGAAGTGGATATCACCTACAGCATTTATCTCTAAATTTAAGGGGGGAGGTTGATTATTTGGTCCTATGCATGTGTAAGTTTTGTTAGTGTATGTTAGCCCACTGCAATAGGTAGGATATACGAAAAGTGTCATATGTGACGCCATAAACATATGTCTAAAAGGAAGGATGAGAGGAGAAGTGGGAAAGAAAACCCCCCAAAAATGAGATGGATCTAGACGTATTTTTATGACGTCGCACATGACACTTTCCGTATATCCCACTAGGTAATTCCCTCAGATGCAAAGGGTATATCCAATTACACGAAACATACAACAGACTACACAGGAAAATTATTTTAAATGTTAGAAAATTCGTGGTATCTTTTAACACTGCATTATTCTGACCCAGGAATCTAGGGATTAGACAATTTATAATATATCAACCTTACGCGGGATATAAAATTATTGCATGTGTAAATGCCAGTGTTTTATGCAAATGACAGCGTCCCTTAACCCAGCATGACAACAGCATTTAACGCAAAGTTAATTATGGTTAAGGCTACATTTACTGCTTTTTAAATGAATCAACGGTAGCAGCTATTAAAATGGATTGACGAACGCATCAAAAAACGTAGAAAAGTTTCGCTTATCAAAATTAATAAGACTGATGTAGATAAGTCTATAAATAGACTTTTCTCAAATAAGTTGAGATAGAATGATAAAACCTCTGAAAATGTTTATCAAATGCTTTGCTAATTTCACAGTAACCATAATATATTATGGTTAGTTTTCATAGATAATTTAAAAGAGCAAATTTGCTCCGACCCTAAGATAATTATAGCTTGGGTTAAAAATTAATTCCAATTATTTTTATATTATTCCAATTATTAAGAAACTGAAAAGTGGTGAAGGGGGGTGAAATGTGAATCAACCTCCTTAAAGGTAAATTTCAGTGGATGGAAACAACACTTCAAAAACTCCATTGACATTCGGTTTACACCCTACCGTTTGTATATCTTCATAAAACTAAAAGCACAACCCCCACCCCACCCTCCACCACCCTTGACGATGACATAAAACACCTCTTGTTGTCTGTATTACACCTCCCTTGATTTTGGTTAAAGGATGGTTGGAAACCCTGTGCACACCTCAAGACGCAAAATCGCGGTTATTTGTTATTTTTTCTCTCACATCACCTCAATGAGGTTTTTTCATTGTTTTGAAACTCATGTTCTATGGATTGGTGTAGATATGAAGATAGGATAATCATGTTGCAAACTTTTAAGTAAAGCTTACCCAACCATACTTTTTGTGGCGTCCACAGGAATTCACAGAAGCAAGAAATTTTGGTTATTGTTTTTTTTAAATGTCTTGTTTAATATAACTTTTTTTCAGATCTCATAAAAATATATTGATAATTAAAATAGGACAAAATAAAAAAAAAATATTGTACTGCACAAAATTTTGACAGGAAATGGTTGTCAATATATCGAGTTATTATTATCATTATAAAGTCAATTATATTTTCATACAGAGAAGCCAGGGAGGAAGAGGATATTAGGCTGTTTATTACACTAGTCTCCAAAGTTTTATAATAACGTTTTCTTATTCGTAGGTTCACAACTTTGGGGCCTTTATGAATTTTGATTTGTTGGTTAGTTCAGCTGAGTGTCCAAGCATTTGACTACTAATTGTAATCTTGTGTATCATCATTAGGGATGTACATCAATTTATTGGCCATTGTCTTATCCCTTTAGATCCCTGCAAAGAAGCTCTCATATATATTTACTTACAATGAAAGCATATATCGATAATATTGGACTATAGCTATGCATTTGATAACGTTTAGTTCATTGTTATTCATTTCAATTGTTTATCTACATATATACAACTACAAATTAATATAATATTTTTAACAAGTTTTTAATTTTTTTTTATCAGTCTGCCGTCTGTATGCCTCTTACTAACCTATTATTTAAAGCAGTAAGATTTTTTGTCTGCAGCTTAAGATCTCGAAAATTGCTGGTTCGAATTGGTTGTACTTATCAGGTAAGTTTTATAAATATCCTGACAAAGACCAAAGTGTGTCAAAAATCGAAGCTATGTGACGTCATAAAATGAGGTATTATCCATCTCTTTTTTAGGGGATTTCTTTCTTATCACCATAATTTTTATGACGTCACATAGCTGATTTTTGGCACACATTGGGTTTTGTCAATATCTTGGGATGGTTTTAAGCTATTTACCTGACATCCTCCGCTCTCCACTATAGGCTAGGGGCGAAGCAACATAAAAGTCCTACTTAAAAGTTTAAACAGAGATATTGGGATGGGATAATTTATATAAAATGAGAAGGGAGGGGACATTAGTTTTTAAATCATACTTGTATCCAAAGTTTTATAAATCTTTCATTTGTTGGTTTAAAAACTTTGGGTACCTTTATTTACAGCATGTCAGGGGTAAATTTGTTTCACATCATAGGCAGAACACATCTTTTCTGTTTTTGGCTAATTATTTTAAGCTCAGCGAGAACATTATGTTAACCGCCAAAATAATATGATTGGACGTCTTCACGAACCAACCAACCAATAATAGGATTATATTTCAATATCTTAAAATAATAGATAAACAAAACAAAATTAAAATATAATCCCTATTTATGATATTTTTATACACAAAAAAATAAATGAATGATTTTGTTGAAAGAAATACAATAACTTTTTGTTATTTTTTATTAAAGATTAGGATTTGGTTTTATAGAATATAAATAACAATAAACTTTCCTCTTTCAAAAGTTATGACTCTAATTTTAGCAACATAGGACTATTCTATTTATAAAAGTAGTAAAGTTTTTTTATCTTAAGCTTAAGATCTCAATTACTACTGAACCGATTGAGTTTTCTTTTTTAATTAAGCTTCTTAAAGCTCCTGTAATGCTTTTAGGCCATTCTATTTTCAGATATAAGTCTTGGGATAGTTTCTGGCTATTTTTCTAGCTCCTAGAGGCTAATTACGCAGCCGCTAGTATGTAGTTAAAGTATGATCATGTTAGAATTAATAGTTCTATTGTTTAATGTCATTTAAAAACATAAGCGTATTAGCTAATTTATTGACTATTTTTAAAAATATTGTGTCAACTTTCTTAGTTTAATAAGGGACCAATATTATTTTTTAATTCAAGTACGAAAACGTCATATTGTAAATTCGACGATTTATTTCCAATAACTGCTAATTCTCTTTTACAATTATCTATTATAATAATACAAAACATGAAATAAAAATCCTACCCTTAAAAGAATGACAGCTTTTAGTAAAATTTAATTTTGAGTTTATTCTTGTGCTACCTAAGGATATTATTGTCCTTGTTAAAATAAGCTACAGGTTTCAATTTTAAAAATGAAATATGAATATGCTGTAATATGCAGCTTTCTTGACAATATAATAAGAAATAAATCAAATTAAGATTTTAATATTAATAAAGACGATGATATTTTGCAGACTGGATGTTTAATCAAAAGTGTCAGTATCAAAACTTAGCAAGCAATGAATTAACATGCAAAAAACACCAAAAAAAATAGTTGTTCACTTGTCTATAGAAAAGTTGGTATCTAAACTGAGGAGCCATTAGCATTAGAGAAACATAATTCAAGGGGGGAAAGAAAAAAGAAACTTGTGAGAGTGGTGATTGAGCCCAATACCCCCGGACCCAAACAGAGCAAGAGGGTGTAAATAATTTCGGGTTCAAATTAGGGAAAGAGAGAGAGAGAGAGATCGAAAATGTGCGTGGGGCCTTGAAAGACCTCCGACATTTTTTCTTTTACATTGTTGTTCTCCTGAGCATATTGAGAGCTGAAGGTGCATGAATGAGAGAAGAGTGATGGGAACGATGCACATGGAAAAGCGGACCAAAGAAATTTCTTTCCTTACGTACCAGCACACATATTATGTATAATAAATGTACGAGAACGAACTGACGTCATTGTCCCAAATGTATGTTAGCTTTGGAAGATTTGGTGATTATTATGTATGCACATTTGTAAATATATAATCATGTCGGGGATCTCAAGGGATAGGACAATGACCGATAAATGGATGTACATCCCCAATGATGATACACAAAATTACTTCTTCAGTAGATTAAAATTAGTGGTTGAAACGTTTGAACACTCAACTTAATGATCCAACCATTAAAATTCACTAAAGTCTCCAAAGTTGTTAGGCAAAGAAAATGTTAATATAAAACTTTGGGGACTAGTGTAATAAACAGCCCATTGTCCCTCTGTCTCTGTGATGATATACAATATATTTAATTATGTACGTAATTATCATTGCTAATGTTTCATAATAATATAAATACAAATAATTTAGAAACCCTATTTCTGCAAAATGTTTTTACTTTTTATATTACTGGCGGCTATCCCCATTGAGAAGGAGAGGGGGGTTGAATTCGATAATCTATTTTTTTATTTTACATTTTTTTTGGATAGGGGTGGGGCTCGATCAAACTTTCATTCTTAATTCTAGCTTTGAAAAAAATTGGGGGGGGGGGGGGAAGGCTGTATAACTTTTTTAAAAGAGCGATTTCTCTTAGGTGGGTGGTGGCACCCTCCCTCAAAATAGTTATAAACTTTTCCAGGACCTACGAGTAGCTAACCTGTAAAGAAGAAGCCTATTGGTTCAGCAGTTAGCAAGATCCTTCAGTACAAACATCCTGTTACTTTATTATAAGGATTTAGTTGAAGATGTGTAGCATCTCTGTGGATGTTTGTCCCACTCGCTTACTAGCTCACAATAATATTGTGTAGACTATTTTATGTCTTTAGAAACTTTGCTGGTTGGTTTTAATAAAAATCACATAACAATGCATGGGGAGTTACTTTTATCTAAAGGATGTAAAAAAGATCGCTCACGATTTTCATTATAAACCCTTCAATTTTGGTTCAATTTTTGGGTTTGACTGATTTAATTCAAGCTCAAACAATGACAACTAGGAAACAATATTGATTTGTGGATCTACCTCTCCAGAGCACCACAGCTCAAGACCTAGCATTTTCGTAGAATTTTATCTACCAGGAGAGTGCATATTATATTACAAATTTGTCTTTTAAAAAAGCCTTGCCGTCTTAGGCTCTTTAAGAATAGTAAAGTAAAGACCTTTCTATTAACACCTCAAAAAGGTTTCTAACCCAAACTCAGCCAATTTGGCATGAAAAAAAACATAGACCCAACAAACATCGAGAACACAAAAAATACAGAGCCGTATGTTCAGTTTAAGTACCAAAGACGGTTTAAATTGTAAGCAATTGGTTTTTTACCCCCTTTATTTATGTACAAAATATTTTTTTTAACTATTTATGTATCTGAAAGTTTATGGTTTGAAACCTTTCATGAGAAATCAAAGGTAAAATCTGACTGTGTTACCTTCTTGTTTTTGTAACAAGGATGACAACATCCATAAAAGCGAAGCACTTAAACGGTAGGAAAAACGGACATTAACACTTGTATAGTGTCAGAACTGAATAATCAGAATATAAATGTATAGGAGATAAAGAAAATTGTAAGTAAATTTGTTAAAAAACTGCTTGATATAGGATAATGTTTATGGACATACTTACATTTTTAGGACTTGATTAAAGAGATGCTTTGCTTATAATATTGTACTTTGTTGTCCCAGGAATCAGTATACCAAAAATCAGACCAATCGGATGATTAGATCACATGAAAATTTGTTGTTAAAAAAGTAAAAAAATCAATATGTTTAAAATGGACGTACAGACATCCTGGTAATGATTATAGAGTTGCTACGCTTTCGAAATTGTACCTAACTACTAAAGGAATAACCATGCAAAGTTAAAAATCGATAGGACAATTCTAACATGCCTAAATTAACGAAAAAAAGCTATCCATCTGTGACGGACGGACGTACGGACATACCCTAATTATAGAAAAGCTTCGCTTTTAAAATTCCATTGTACATGAAATGAAAAAAATCTACTAAATAATGGAGAAAGGTGAATAAAAAAACTTGAATATAAAGAAAATCGACCAAAATAAACTAAAACTATTGCAAGATGCTGAATATTTTTTAAAAGTTAGAGGCAGGTGGGAGTACGCTGGGCGTTGATATACATTGTACATATTTGGTAAACAGCAAATTATTAGATTACGAATTAAAATTGTTCTTTTATTTGTAAATACTTGTGGCAACGCTCCCAGCCTCTAGGGGAGGAAAGAAACCCACCAAATTTAGTATTTGTTAAAAAAAAACACATTTGATATATGTACATTTATAAAAAAAAATGAGTATTCTTGTTAATTATATAAGATATATAATAGTGAGTTTATGATACTTTCCTCTAAAGTACCATACCTCAGTAGAATAGCGATCACTAATATATTTATCGTATAGTAAAAAATTCATCTATGATGATTATAGTATGAATGTAATAAATTTGTATAGTATAGTCTATTTTCATTTGAATATTGTATGTAATTTTAGATACATTGTATACTTGTAAGATTATTTATATGGTGAGATAGACTT
This sequence comes from Acartia tonsa, assembly GCF_053477335.1. Lineage (NCBI taxonomy): Eukaryota > Metazoa > Arthropoda > Copepoda > Calanoida > Acartiidae > Acartia > Acartia tonsa. The sequence goes on along the minus strand of NC_137263.1, from coordinate 49,334,605 downwards.
ACCTGGATAATCTGATCTACATGGTCCTTTTGCCAACACTCTTAAATTTGAGTCTAAGCGCGGCTGCCAAGCCCTGCTCCTAATACTTACATAATATTTAATCTTTTTCTTCTTCTCCTCGCCGTTCGTCATGTCAGATGACCTGTGTCGCAGCTTGCGCACAATGCTGGTCACACGTGCACGCGCGCTCTGACCCAGGCTGGTGGCGCGCTCACGAAACTCGTGCGGTTCGTCAGCCTAGGAAAATTGTAACCTACAATTTGATGGGATTAACTTGTTAAAATTTAAAACTCTTCGCAAGTTTTACTTTAAATCTTACTTGTAGATAGGCCCTTAAAAATTCTCTAGGGGGCACTTGCAGGGGGGGGGGATAAATTCGACAACCCAATTTTTTATTTTAGCTTTAAAAAGAAAAAGTAATATTTGTGGTACTTTTTGGGGAGTGGAAGTCGACCATATCTGATCTGTGGTTGGCGAGATCCTTTGGTACACACAAACAGATCATGTTACTTAATCCAAGGATGATGATAAGGTTATTAAATTAAAAGAACTATAATATTATTGCTTACACAGACTAACAAGAGTGATAGGTAGAAAAGACCTGCTTCTAACTATACATATATTAAGGATTCTCATTTTCTTATACATATAAAAGTTATAAAACTATTTGGTCAAGAAATACTTTTTTATATAAAATGTGGTAATTTTGACAAAAAATTACTACAATTTAAAGTCTTTTCATAAATCTGTCCACATTTTTAGTTTAATCTTAACTCTAATTAACCAACAACTGAAATATTTTGTGTTTTTAGCTTCTTTATAAACTCAACTAGTTGCTGCGCCCCTAGAATCTAGAGGATATGTAATCGAAGAATGAAATATAGACTAAAATCATTCCAAGACCAATGTTAAGCTCTCCTAAAATGGAAAACTGAATCATTCCAGTAGTTATTGAAATCTTGAGCTTCAAATAGAAAACCCTTACTACTTTATATAATGGTATATAAAATATAACTATACTGTTTTGTGTACCAAATTGGACCATGAATCAATCCCCAATCGTCATTACAAAACTTCTTAAAGCTAAGCTTTTCTAGATATGGGGTCGAACTGTAAGAAATGACTCTTTTCCTTAAGCTATGATTGTTAAAATTGTTTTTAAAACAATATCTCAAATAATATAATCTTCCTAAATTTCTCAATGTTTGGAATAAGGGTCATTAGATAAAATATTTTTAGCGAAGCATCTCTATAATCAAGTATCAAATCAAATTGTAAGTATGTCCATGTTAAGCATACTGTGTAAGGTGCTAAATATAAATATTGATATTTTATCAACCTCAACTTCTTTGTAACCTAAAATTCAGCTTTAACCTAAAATATTTATCAAAATTTTTTTTCTTGTATTAATGTTTCTAATCTAATAAGAGAATTACAAAAATTTATATTTTTATTTGTGCAAAAGTTTCACAATACAATTAATAAATGCATCAATTTAAATAATTTCAAATTTTTCAAAAAAAATACTTGTTTTTGATTATTATCTATTTGATAACTTTGTAAATTCTGAATGTTTTATTTTCAAAGACAGGTTTGAAGAATGTTCTGTACTCTGCCGTATCGTACCTCACCTCATCACAAAATCTAAAATTTAGAATGTTATACTTTGGTTAGGAAAACGACAACAAAATTTTCCCTAATTCAAAAAAATTTAAATTGTAAAATTTTGGTATGATACTAAAGTTTTCACGGGGGCTTGGTATAGTTCCTTACTTCAAAAACCCACACCCTCTCGGATATTTAGAATTTTAAAAAACCACCCCCAATCCAAAAATATATTTTCTATGTTAGGGGGATTACCCCCTCCCCCTTCCTCTTATCTTGAGGCGTATACCCTTGAGTACTTTTAAGAAGACAGAGAGAGAGGACAATGGGCTGTTTAATACACTAGTCCCCAAAGTCCTTATAACATTTTCTTATTCGTTAACTTAACAACTTTGGAGACTTTAATTTAATTTTGATTGGTTGGTTAGTTTATTAAGTGTCCAAACGTTTCAACCACTAATTATAATCTTTAGAGAGGGCAATTTTGTGTATCATGATAGGGAATGTACATTAATTTATCGCCCATTGTTTCATCTTTTTAAATCCATTATTACATTCTAACCTAGGATAATCGCTCTGCACAAGAAAATTTGGATCCTGTATCCCATCCTCAGGTATATGCCAGTTGGCCAGGTCAACAGTATCCACTGTTCCACATCTGTTACTAGCCCTGTAACAGATACTATCCTCCAGGATGATATAGTCCACCTCGTACTTTAATAATATGGTATACACCTCTTCTGGCGACACTTTCCCGTAGAATTGATACAACTCCCGAGTCCGGTCGCGCAATGCCGCGTCCTCAAAGTGCGGATGGTTGGCTATGGTACGGTCTGTGCAGAGCTTCACACCTGCCATCAGCTGCATGCTCCCACTGAATACAGAATCTGATTCTGTGCTGACTTGAATCCAATGCATGAGGTCAACAGTGTCCGGATCATAAAACTCGCGCAGCTCTGATAGCTCATCATTCATAACAGCCAGCTGTTTTCTTCCAAGAAACAAAATTAGAGATCCTATCATTATATATTTAAACAATGACGTAAATTTTGAAAATCCATCTGAAAATACTTTGTTTGCAAGGATGGACCAAAGCTGTGGGTCAGCTACTGCGACACTGGCTATCACACACAGGTAGGGAGTCCAAAAGCATTTCATCCTAAGAGTCGACATTGCCAGGACACCCAAGACTACACTAAGAACCACATGAAAGCAAAGGTCTGGACGCTCAACGGTTGAAAATGGTATCTTGCTCTCAATTGATGTTTCTTCAATCGCTTCTCTATTTGTTGTACTGATACTTGAATTGTTGCATGATTTGTGTATTTGTATAATATAAGAAATGGCGCAAAGTGCTATAAAAGCAAGATACAGGGGTAGTACAGAGGTATCACAGAGGCGCATGTATGTATCCGAGTCAAGCCACTGGAAGGCTGCGTTGCATATGTACAGGCGGGTCTCAAAGTCAGTCTGGTCGGGGTACAGCTTGTTCATCACATATTTGAATACATGATTGTCCGCGGACTCTTGGAGGAGGAGTTTAATGGTTGTATTGACGGCCAAACTGGCTGCTAGAGTGCCGATGATATGAAGGCATACAAACATCATAAAAATGAAAAGGTTCTTGCCTCTTGGATTAACACAGTACTGTAACACAAAGCTTATTAAATACTCTATCTTTTATCTATAAATCGTTTTTAAGAACTCCTTAAACACACATAAAACACAGAGAGGGTGGGGGCAATGGCTGTTTATTACACTGGTCCCTGGGGTTTTAAAATAAATAATATTAGTTTGTTTAATAACTTTTAGGACTATTATTGAAGTTTATTGGTCAGTTCATTAAGTTAAGTGTCCAAACTTTTCAACCACTAATTATAATTTATAGAATGGGTAAGTTTGTTTATCATCTTTGGGGATGTATATAAATTTATCTGCCATTGTCTTATCCCTTAGATCCCTGCATAGAACAAGACATCCAACTACTTTTGTAAACATAATCTTAACATTTTGTGTAATAAGCCTTTCCTTTAAAGATAAAAGAGCGATGGGTAGGAAAGTAACAGCCAGTGATACCAGAAGTAGCCTGGGATAAAACTGTAGACACCACACAACAAACAAACTAATGCTTTGCGCAACAATCACTCTGACAACCTTGTCCTTGTTAATAAGACTAACAGCAGCCAGGCTGAATAAAACAAAGCTCTGTAGCAACGTAACAAACTGTGCAAACTGCCAGGTGAGCGTGTACAGGGCCGTCAGCAGGCAGATTAAGCTCGGGTACAACATTCGTTGGTCCTGTGGCCGTTTCAGGTATAGGCCGGTCACGTAGAACTGGAGAAAGATGATTGGGAGGGAGAAATGTTCTCTCAGAGGTACAGTGTAGGTTACTCGGGTCACATCTCCTCTGAGCAATGGGTCGTTTTTTTAATAGGTAAATTATTCTTTTTATAGAAAGAAAAGCCAATTTTATATTTATTGGCTGATTGTACATCTTCAAAAAAACATACACATTTGAATCGGGAAAGTTATTTAGGTTTAAACTTCATTTTTGTTGTAAGTTTTAGGCACATGTACTAAATTCATATCTTTCAGTGGGAGGGTCTGATCAAAACATTACCGTTTTATGTAAACATTGATTTTAAGGCAAAGTATATTTGTTGTTTGCATGGCGATTCCCAAAGCGATTTAATAATAATACTATGAACTTTGAAATTTAGTTTGTTTTTATTGTATTATCTAATTAAACCTATACATATGTACAGCATTTGGTTAAGATTTTTAATCTTAATATTCAAATAGGGTGTATTTTTGTCATGAAAACTCTAAATTTGACAATTTATGGGTGTAAAATTGACAATAAAACAGAGGTAAAGGTGTAATTTTGACAGTGGATAAAAATATAGCAAATATTACAGCAAAAAAATAAATTGACAAACGTAAAATGATAAAACATAAGATTCCTTTAAAAAACGACACTTTCCTATTCATAGATGCATAGACAAGAGCCAGCACCCCACTGAACCAGGTCCCAGTCAGACTCCAGCTGATGACGAACAAGGCACTGTACAGCACAACCTGCAGGCTAAACACTCCAGACACATAAAACAGTATTGGTGCCATGTCAGGTTGAATAATTCTATACAGGACGGATAAAACTATTTCTTGGTGAATATTGAATCGTTGCATAATGTTGATTGTATTGGTTGATTCTGTTTTATTATCACTTGCCAGCTGGCTAACTCCTTCTAGAAATGAGTCTGCTTTGATTAATTGTTTGAAATAAGAGTAGTAGAGCCCCTGTTCTGTTCTAAATGAAATCTCTCGCTCCACCTCTGTAATCTCAGAAAACCACATGTCATTTTCATGCAGCTGGGCCAGAAATCCGCTGAATTTGTACGCCATGACGGCCATAATTACAAGCCCAAGACAGGTGTTGCCGACATTCAATAAATGTCTAGACACATTGGCCCTGTCATGGGCTATTTTGGATTTATCAGTGTCTTCATTAGGCTTCACAATTGTATCCCCTGTACATTCATTGCCCTGTTGACGAATAAGCCTTTTTCTAATGCCGTTCCCATTATGTTCAACTGAAGGCATTGTCACTTTCTTTTGAAAAGCTCCGCTTGCTAATTCAACCAATGTTTCGTTAGGATCTCGCCTACGACGAAAGAAGTCATCATCATTTTTAAAAATAATATCAGCTTTGATGCTGCGAGGCACATAGATAGGCTCCTCTTCTAATATCTCACGAGTATTGTAATACAGTTCATTTGTCTGATAACGTTGTTGTTTATAGTACTGTTGACCTTGTTGTTGATGGCGGTTGGCTTGGCGGTTGTTGTTGTTGTGATTTCTGTAATTTTGTCCACCTCGCTGTTGCTGTTTCACAAGCTCCTGAACATGAGGATTATTGTATTGTTCTGCTTCCCACTGATCTAGCTCCTCATTCTCAACATTATTGGATGTCTCATATTGATATCTATACAAGACATCAATAATATCATCAGCCGGCCCCATGCCATAGATCTCAAACTTGGTTTCCACACTGATTGTTGCTCTTGACTACCAGCACTTTGTTGATTTCTGACCATTTGTACAATATTTGTGCTGCACGCAAAGGCCAGGGTCAATCACAGACATTTAAAAACACACAAATATCCAGGCACAGACAGTGTCGAATAACTTTATATTGGTATTGAGAAAGTTCTGCTTTAACTAAGGATTCTACTTGGTGTGTAAGTGTTGGTGGGAGATTGTGTGTGTAAGAGATCTGTGTGTGTGTGTGCAAAGAGAGTTGGAGAAAGCTGGCAGAGATTAGTAAATATAAAGAATGAAAATTATTTGGGGGGGGGGGGGGGAAGACAATTGTTTTTATAAAGTATAGGTTTAAAAAGAGAAAGACTGGTTAGATTAAACAGGAAGACACCAAAGTTAAATATTCATTTAACACAAATGTTTATTTTCATTCATTTTACTGATTTTTTTCACACATCCTTTAGTTTGATTTCTTTTAGTTAATAAAATGCTGGCACCTCTATATATCTCTGATAATTAACATTTTCATAATAAGTACATACTTATTATCAGAGTAATTGTTAAATTGAAAATACTTTTTTTTCATAACTAAAAAGTTCGCCCATTGGTTCTTAGACACAAAGTAAGTAGAGTTTTCGCTAATTTGAGTTTGTGTCAAAATTTAATTTTTATTAGGGGCCGGGTGGTATGTTTTTTTCTTATAGGATAGTACGTGTTTGGGGCCTACTTAATCCTATCTCCCTTCCCGCTAAATGGGCTAAAAGCTGCCTAGGACTAAAACTAATTTTGTTTAAAAATTGCTAACTTATTATAAAATACAGCCGTTAACACAGGCATAAATTCAAAATTTAACCTTCTATAGTATAAATATTATTTTCTCATAAAATTACTCAGAAGTGTAAAATATACAATAATTATGAAGATATTTTTTTAAAATGTCACATATAGTTATATATAAGATGTGTACTTTAGAAAATAAATTTAAACTTAAATCGTATTTAATGTCACAAGATTGACAAAAAATTGTTTATTATGTCTAAATTAAGAAATTATTAAATAGATTTTTCCCTCTTTAAGTTTTTCTTCTTCAAGATATTAGATTTATTGCATGTAGGTAATTAAATATCATTAATATTATCTACAAAAGCATCATTAAAAAGTAAAAAAAAGTATTATAACACAGAAAGATAATTTCATATTCAAAACGTTATAGTTTTGAAGATAACATATTGAACTAAAGTAATTAAAAACCTTATAATTTAAGTATATCTAAATATCTAATAGGCATTTTTCATTTATAGTTCCACTTAATAAACAAACATTTACAGAAAAAAGCCCGCGAAAAAATCACCTGGGAAGCGGTGGCTGCTCTTCTTCTTGGTTCTGGCTTAATGTCGTCGTCGATGATATAATTTTTCTGTACATCATGACTAGCCTCCTCTTTTATACTCGGCTTATCTCCTTTCCCAGGGTTCTCCTGAAATTAAATCATTGTAAAAAAATGCACTTAAAAGTTAATTAAAAATGTGTCTATGACTAAAAATTAGAATTTGATAAAATATATTTATTATTTAGATTCCTATTTTAAACATCGTCTTACTAGTGTTTTCAGTAAAAATCAAGAATCAAAATCAAATTTTACAAGAGTAGAGCAACATGAAGATGATTTCTAAAAAAATATTCTTATTAAAAAGATGAAAATGAACATGATACTGAATGTTTAGATATACAAAAATATATTTCATTTTAATTATTGTGCTTTGCTTCGCTGTGTGTCAAAGTCTATATTTATGCAAAAAACGTTTTGCCAATATCAATATAATATATTAGCATTACTTAATCAATTTATATAAAGCAGTAAGCTTTTTTGTCTGTAGCGAACGATCTTACTAACCGCTGAACCGTTATGGCTCTCCTTTAAAGTGAAGCTCTCTACAGGTCCAGAGAAGGTTTTCAGCTATTATATTTTTACAATTAAGTCTGGGTATGGATTTAGGCTATTTTTCTGTCTTTCCATTTCCCTTGATGACAGGCGCAACCGCTGGTATAAAATAAAGTAGGTTTGGATTTGAATGCTATCCACCCCTTACCCCCCCCCCCGCCAATCCTTTCCAAAAGATATTTGTATTCAAAGCATGACAGATATATATATAAAATAGTAGGATTTCTGTCTGTCTGTAGTTCAGTTTACCTCCATCATTCCAAGAAATTCGCCCCTGGATAAAAAAAAACCAACACTTCCCTTCCCTCTAGTGCCCATAGAAGCCTCTAGGGACACAGCCGATATTTATTAATAAAGTGTTATTTAAAATTGGAGAAAAAACAAACATGCTTACAGACAAAATAAAATGAAAGGGCAAAAACAATAACAGCAACAAAATGAAAAATGGCATTGAACCTGTACCTGTATTTGAGAGAGTCCTGGAGCAACCTTTACAGGATTGGTCGTCGTTCCCTGATAATTTAGTTATGCTATGAATAACTTATGGGTTGTAAATCAAAGGTTCAAAAAAGATTATAGATCATTCAATCATTTAAGGTTAATCCAAAAAAAATCAGTCTTTAATTTCAAGTATCTGCTTCCAGAGATCTAAAGGGATAAGGTAATGATCGAAAAATTTATGCACGCTCAATGTCGATACACAAAATTTGTTGAAACGTTTGGACACTTAACTTGATAATCCAACCAATCAATAATAGTTTCAAATTAGCCACCGAATATGTAAACGGTAATATAAAACTTTGGAGACTAGTGTAATAAACAGACTAAGTTCCCCTCCCTCCCTGATCTGTTTCTATATACTCATTGTGCATAGCGCGTAAGAAACCCCCATCCCCAGCATTAAAATTAATTTAAAATAAAGGATGGAGGGGGGGGGGGTCTTGTTTGTTATGCCTAACTCCTATATTTTATACTAGCGGCTTCGCCCCTAGCCTCTAGGGGCTTTGCCCCAAGAGGTGATAAAAAAAATTAAGGCGAAATTCGTTAAAGGACCAAGGAAATCTTAAGCCCAAAAAAGAAAAAAAAAAAAAAAAATGGGGGGGGGGATTTTTTTGTTTTTGGGGGGTTGGGGGTGTCCCACCCCCCAAGAAAATAGCTTAAAACCACCACAGGACCAATAGGTATATACCCTGAAGAGTAGAATCCGATCGGTTCAGTGGTTACCGAGATCTTAAGGGACAGACAGACAGACAGACAGACAGACAGACAGACAGACAGACAGACGGACAGACGGACAGACAGACATCGTTCTACTTTGTATTATAGATAACCTAACTTAATCTAAGGTAAAAAACTATAACACAGAAATACATCCCTTTACTCTTATTTGCAATTCATTTCAATATATGGGTTGAGGGATTTTTCTGTGCTCGCTAGGCACTTTGAGAGAAACCGCCCTATAGTCTAAACAACAAAAAATGAAAAGATGTTTGCAACTCAATCTTCTCGTTTGATAACATTTTAGTTTAAACAAATTTTAATTTGGGGTTAAAATCATTCAGACATACATATTAGACGAAAAATAAGGGAAATCAACCAATACATAAAATAAATTCGTTTTAATAAAACAAGAAAAACAAGATGAAAAGGGTGAAGAATATATTTAATAAAACTAAGAAATGATAGGCAACTTTTTTTTTAATTAAAACTTTAACAATTCAGTGATAGAAATGAGTGTATATAATTTGTTTTTTCTTTAGTTCTATTAAATAAATATGTGCAAATTATAGTGAGAAAAATGGTGCAAAAATGGGCAAACTAAGAAGCAGCTTTTAGTACTTATAAAAAATGACGTCATACAATACAAATGAACAATGATAGGCCATGATATATATAAATTAACAAAGGTCAAATATATACTCGCCTATCATTGGTCATTTGTATTGTGTGATGTCATTTTGTATTAGGCAATATAAGCTGCTTCACAAACTAATTATGTGGCACTTACATTTTTACGTTGATTTCTGCGCTGAAGTAAGCTAGGAGCATCTGATTTAGACCTGGAATAATATAAAATTTTTATCATTGCTCTATACATTTTCTTTTAAAGTCATTTTGTAAAACAGTTATATATCGCATCGTATTATAGACAATTTTCCGAGGATATTAAATTATAGGATTCATATTATTAAAAGTTTTGTTCAACGTGTTGCTGAAGGCGCGTGCCAACACATCAGGTTTAATTATATAATCATAATTAAATTAATTATACGATAAATATCTTTTCACTATGGTTAAAAACCAGTTTTCGTCTAGCAAATATGATTTATTCCATTACACAGTATTTTTAAAAGCAAAGCGTTTCTATAATTAAGGTCGGTCCGTCCGTAACGGATAGCTTTTTTCGTTAATTTAGGCATGTTAGAATTGTCCTATTGATTTCAAACTTTGCATGGTGATTCCTGTAGTAGTTATGTACGATTTAGAAAGCGTAGCAACTCTATGATTATTATCAGAATGTCTGTATGTCCATTTTAAACATGTTGATTTTTTTACGTTTTTAACAAAAATTTTTTATGTGATCTTATAATCCGATTGATCTGATTTTTGGTATACTGATTCCTGGGACAACAAAGTACAATATTATAAGCGAAGCAACTCTATAATCAAGTCCTAAAGATGTTAGTATGTCCATAAACATTATTCTGTATCAAGCAGTTTTTCAACAATTTTGCTTCGACTCTTATACATTTATATTCTGATTATTCAGTTTTGACACTATACAAGTGTTAATGTCCGTTTGTCCTATCGTTTCAATGCTTTGCTTTTATGGATGTTGTCATCTTTGTTTTTCTTACAAGACCTCTTTATCTAGGTGCAAAAATAATGGCCCGTGGTTGCTATGTTGTAGAGGGGTGTAAGGGGTGGACTCATAGGAAGTTAATCCAAGACCTTTATTTTGCTAGGGGGTATATATATATAATTTATACACCCCTCTAACCATTCTTGGCGTTTCTGAGTTATTTATTTACCTGGGACGAAAAAAATAATCTTTCTTCTGTTCTTCACATTTGGGATTTTCCTGAAATTATTAAGATAAGTTAATAAATAGAAATTATTTATTCCTTTACGATTTTTTTTCAGTTTTTAAGCTTGTATGTTTCGAGTCTTTTCTAAATTACGCAGTAAGAACAAAATAAATGTGTACCATTAAATATAAACAGATAAGAAATGCAAAAAAATGGCGCAAAAAGAGACTCAATCTATTTTTGTACACTGTGTGCAGTTGATGATATAAAATAGTCACTTTAAAACTAATCAAGGTCAGGTAGAATATGTGACTAAAACGACATGGATTTTTAAGCTACTACCATACGTATGTAGAAAAATTATTTTTAGTAGTGAAGTTACTTTGTCCATCCGTCTTTCCCGAACTTTATGGGAGAAATGTTATAAAGTCTTGATTCGGACGCATCGATAGATGCTGACCATTGATGGCATGTAAAGTCAGCGTTTATACCTGAATTGTTAGAGGAACTTGTACTAAAGGACTCATTGGTCTGTGACTTGTTCCAGAACAGCTCTAAAACAAAAAAATGTTTTAATGTAAGGACGATACTATCCATTGGAGAAAAAAAGCTAATATTCTCTCTTTTAAGTCGTGACAAATAATTATTAAAACAACCAGGGATCTTAAGGGATAAGACATTGAATGAAAAATGTATGTAAATCCCTATTGAAAATGCACAAAATTTTCCCTTCTTTAGATTACAATTAGTGGTTAAAACTTTATGAACCAAAGAATCAAAATTCCATAATGGCCCCAAAGTTGTCAAGCTAACGAATAAGAAACGTTATTATAAAACATTGAGAACTAGTGTAATAAACAGCCTAATGTCCCCTCCCTCACTACAAAACAGAATAAATTTCAACTATAAACTTGACATCATAATTTTACAGTAGCTTCACTTCGAATAACAACGTCTGTAGTAAGACTTATATTAACTTTTTTGTTATTTTGTTAATTAAACTTTACAGGGATGCTTCATTATTATACTACTTCAGAATGTAGTTGGGAAAAAAATAGGGATAAAGTTTTAAATCTAGGCCCATTAAAATATTAAAGCAATGAATTTGATTGAATAATTACAGATACATTTATATAATTGTCAATAAGTTTTTTTTTATAGGAGCAGAGAAAATTACGTTCCCCCGAAAACGTTCCGAAATATGGACAAACGGACATTTCGAATAATAGAGTAGCTTCGCCAATAAAAATTACCATTTTTCGTTGCATCTTCAACTGATTTAGAAAATTTGGTCGTTTAATTGTTTTTGATGCTGCGTCAGATTTAGATCTAAAATAAAAAAAAACATTAGATAATAAATATTTATTACGCATTAAAATATGATTAAATTGAAAACTGAACAATTTTTTAAATTTCAAAATTTTTAATTTAGATAAAATAAAGTTGTATTTAATTCATATTTTAAATTTTAAAGGAAGTTGTAGAACATGTGATAAAAAAAATATACTTTGTTGCTTGAGTACCACTTATTATAACCAGAGATCTAAAGGGATAGGACAATGGCCGATAAATTGATGTACATCCACAATGATGACACACAAAATTTCCCCTTCAGTAGATTAAATTATTGGTTGAAACATTTGCACAATCAACCTAATGATCCAACCAATCAAAATTCACTTAAGTCCCCAAAGTTGTTGAGCCAACGAATAAGAAAACGTCAATATAATGAATAAGATGTATTAGTACCTGGGTCTAAAATCCTCTGACTTATTATTATTTGTGACATAGACATTTGTCTTGATGATTTCTGTCTCCATTGTGCCACACTTGATAATCTTCACGGAATTTGTGTGGACAGGACCTGCAGGCACTTGGCCAGTACACCTGATAACGAAGCTTTTTAAAGGAACGTTATACTGGCCTACCATTAGTCAATTAAAATATATACTGGCCTTCCATTGGTAACTTAGTCTGTGTATCGGCCTACATTTGTAATTTGTATTGCAGAGCGTCATTTTCCTTATAGGCACTAAAAAAGCTTCCCTGATATCTGCACAGTTAGAGTGTACACATGGGGTGTGTACAGCCTGTACAGGTGTGTGTACAGATTGTACAGATGTCAGCTGTACCATCTTACACTCCTTCTCCTTCTGAAATTATTTCATGTATTAAATAGATAGTTGTTTTTCAATTTTTTTTTGACTTTTTTTAACTTAATTTAGCAAATATGTATTCACTACACAGTTTGCCAATTGTGACGTCATAAAAAGTACGTCTAAAAATGGAGGATGAGATAAGAAGTGAGAAAGGAAACCCCTAATAAAGAGATGGATTTAGACGTATCTTTTTGACGTCACAAATGACACTTTCAAGCACCTTTTCAGGTGTGATCATAACAAGGATGAAAACATCAATATGAACAAAGGCACAAAAAAATCATAGATGGACAAACGGACAAAGTGAGTTACAGAGAAGATCATAAAAAAGAGGGGAAAGAAAAGAAAAAACGATGTTTGGATAAATATATCACAAAACCTTTGCATATAAAAATATAAATGTTCTCCGAAGCATGACCGATTTACTTACGGACAAAGAAAGTTGTATTATGATGTTTTTGTAAGGGGTATCTCTAAAATAACAGCAGAGAAAATCACGTTTCCCTCATAGCATTACATTCTGACGGACGGACGGACGGCCGGACATATTGAATTATAGAGTTGGTTTGCTACTAATAAAACTTTTATAAACCATTTTTACATTTAAAATCAGGTTAACATAGGAAGCATCCCCCCCCCCCTAACCCACCATTTTGCGACTAAAATAACCATTGGACCTTGGAGAAAATACGTTGCATACCTTTGCATTTAAATTGTCTTACTTTAAAGCTATTGATAATTAATCAAAATAAACTAATAAACTATTGATATCATATTTTTTCTTAAGGGGGGGGGGGTAAGTGTCCAACTCTAAAAATACCAAATCAAAATTATAATTATCCTAACATGACCCAGACAATTATATGATTAGGTTAATAAGCAATTATTAGGATGAAATATGACCTAAGATTTGTAAGCAAATTTAAAACGTGAAAATTTATATACAAATGTACTTTTAGGTTGGTACTCTTCATTTATTTTTAACAGCGAATCTAATTCGTAATTCTGATTGTCTGTCTGTTAAAATATTTTTTTCAACGTCATTTGTCGAATGCCATTTACTACAGATGTCTGAAATTTACAACGATTGTTTGACGTCTAAATAAGGGAATTACCGCGGAATAATGGTTTTAATTAATTTAGTATTCGTGGAAAATTGTCTGTAATGCAATGCTCTACATGATTTTTCAGTATTGCTGAGAACCGGTTTTAATTCTTCGGATATTAATTGGTTTCAAAGCCATACTGAAAAATAAATTTATTATATTTGTATGTACTATTAGAAACAATCATTCTTGTTCTATTTAACCTGTCAATTTCAGAAATTTTAAAATAAATATTTTTTTCATATCGATTTTGAGATTAAATAAGACGTTAAAAGTTTCATTTAAATTTAATTAATTTTAAAGATTCATTATCGAGACTTCTTTATAAAATGTGTAACGCAAATTATTTAGAATGATTAAAATTAATACGTTTTCAGAATAAACAGGGCCATAACACATATGCGATAAAATTATATAAAGACAGCAAGTTTTTGATTTTGAATCTCAAAAAACGCGCGGCTAGAGCTAACTACACATGAAAGAACAAACTTCTTTGTAGAAAATATATTTCGCTTTATTCAAGCATTCTCAATTCTAATTGTTTGAGAGTTTATGTACAATCTCAAACACAACGGTACAAAAATAACGATGAGTGAATTTAACTCAAAGATGTAACTACAGTGTGAAAATCTTAATATTTGGCCATTAACATCAGCCCCACTGATAAAACAAATAAGCGTTACATGATACACATTAAAAACAGACTTACAGACAGTGTGAGGGATCCTAAGTTTCATAGATCACCTTTGCGTGTTAAAAATACGATTAAAATTTACTTTCTTGGTAATTTAACCTCTCAAAAGCATTTGATCAATACATTTTGTTTGATCTTTGACATTCACTATTCTTACAATTATCACGGATTAAAAAGGAATAAATAGAAAAAGTTTTCAAACTACTTTTAATTATTACACCCAAAAGTTATCACAAACGAAGCACATGTTCATTAGTCATAATTACAGACAGACAATGCGAATTATAGTGTAGCTTCACTGCTAAAAAAAGTACTATGTCACATTGATTTCAAGAAAACAAAAGCATCAGGTCTTTAAAATACATGGCCTAAAGTTGGCTACTACATAATTTTTCATACATGTATACTTCAATCACATATTATCAACATTATGATCAAAACTTATCATCAATGAAGTGCATTTTTACATTGCAAGGATGTCCAAGTAAGTCAATGCGAAGTTTGATAAATAAGACGATTGGTCAAACGGACATCCTATTATATAAAGTAGTAAAGAATTTTTTTGTCTGTAGCGATGGATCTCGTTAACTGCTAAACTGATATGGTTCTCCTTCACAATGTAGCATGTCATAGGTCTTGGGATAGTTTATAACCATTTTTGGGGAGTGGTACGACAACCCTCCCTCTAAAGAGAAATCGCACCTAAAAAAAATGCCACCTGTGATAACTAAAATTGAAAGTTAGGGGGGAGGTCGATCCCTCCTCCTTAAGTGCCCCTTGAAGCCTCTAGGAGCTAATTATCTAGTTAATTATAAAGAGTCTAAACTTTCAACAGTTTGAAAGTTCAATCATTTAAAAATAGAATATGATTATTATTAACTAATACTGACACTTACGTTCGTTACAGGAATCTTCACTCAAAGTTAAACCTTAAAAATGATATTTACATGCCTAAGTTTACAATCAGAGCTAATTAACTTTCATTGTCATACTGACAGCAGCACTATAAATTTTAAATTGCTTTGCTTATAAAACTAAATGTATGTTGCTAAACAAGTTGATATTTTTCCAGATAATATTAGATCAGATTATATCAGCTACTAATTGAGTGTTTTTAGATACAGATTAATGATAAATGTATGAAAAAAATATACATAAATACAAATATAAGATAACATAAATGTTATTTGTAAATCTGCATGTGTTTTATTTAAGTTACTGGCTAAAACTGCTTTTCACAAAGCTTGATTTGTGTATTTTTTTCAAGCCAATTAAAGTGCCAAATTATTGACAAAGATTATGATATACGATGTTTTCACTCAGAGTTACTATCGAACACTCTAACCACCCTCCCCCTTATTTAACAAGGATGACAACATCCATAAAAGCGAAGCGCTGAAACGGTAGGACAAACGGACATTAACACTTGTATAGTGTCAGAACTGAATAATCAGAATATAAATGTATAAGAGTCGATGCAAATTTTTTTTGAAAAACTGCTTGATACAGAAAAATGTTTATTGACATACTTACATTTTTAGGACTTAATTATAGAGTTGCTTCGCATATAATATTGTGCTTTGTTGTCCCAGAAATCAGTATACAAAAAATCAGATCAATCGGATATCTGAATATAAATGTATAAGAGTCGATGCAAAATTGTAAGTAAATTTGTTGAAAAACTGCTTGATACAGAATAATGTTTATGGACATAATTACAATTTTAGAGTTGCTTCACTTATAATATTGTACTTTGTTGTCCCAGGAATCAGTATATAAAAAAATCAGATCAATCGGATAATTAGATTATATAAAAATTTGTTGTTAAAAAAAGTAAAAAAAATCAACATGTTTAAAATGGACGTACGGACATTTTGTAATGATTATAGAGTTGCTACGCTTTCTAAATCGTACCTAAATACTGCAGGAATCACCATACAAAGTTTGAAATCGATAGGACAATTCTAACATGCCTAAATTAACGAAAAAAGCTATCCGTTACGGACGGACGGACGGACCGACCCTAATTATAGAAAAGCTTCGCTTTAAAAAAAAAATGTATTAATAATAAGGTAAGGGGGCGCGGCTAGTTTCCTTGCGACTAATCGGTGCCTTAACACTGGGGGGGGGGGGGGGGGCAACCCAGTATAACCTAACCTAACCAGACATAATGTGATAAACAACCCTCTTTATTTTCATTTATTTAAAAATAATAAAGGGTGGGGGTTCTCTGTTCAACTAGGCACTTTTATGGAAGTGAAATAGACAAATAAATCAAATCAGTCAGACAAGTCAGACAAACGAACATTAAAAAAGTAATACCTCATTTAATATTCAAACTTTTGAAGTTTGAACAAAATTTCAATAAAAATCTATCCCAAAATTCCATAAATACAGTATGCTTAATATATAGACATGATTACATTATAAAGATTGAATATACAGAGGTTTTGCTTAGAAAATTTGTATTAATGGTCCTGGGAATACAAACGGACGGACTTATTATAGAAATGATTTCCTGTTAAAAATATTTTTTAATTTTAGAAATAAAGGAAGAGAATCGTTTCAATTGAGCTTGTACTATTTATGCTCGGTATGTCGCAAATACAAAATCAACCAATTCTCAACCACTCCTTCTCCGGAGAAAATGCGGGAAATTTTTTGTACATTTAACAAAAACTATTTCTGATATAAAGGGTGTGCAAAAAAAAATGCGGACTTTTTAAAAATTGAAATTGCGCGGCTTGTGTTAATAGTAGAAATATGTTATGCATATCGTTAGAACCGGTATGAACTCTAGTTTTTGGAAATATAAGAACGGATCCTGTGCTACCTATAGTTTAGGAGCTACGTGGTGAAATGTCCCTATTGCCTTAAAACTTGTATTGCAAGTAAATTGCGAGTCTGTGTTGATTAAGCGGTGCCACCTCCCTCCAATCCTGGGACAAGAACCAAAACGAAGAAGTAAATATTTAGAAAACTTAACCCTCTGTTCTTTTTGGGCATCATTTATTTTTTGGGATCTATATTTGTGGTACGGCTTAGCCTTTGTTGATTTTAGAATATTTCTAGCAGTAGAAACACAAACACCTGTAGTGGCAGCAACTTTTCTTAATCCAGGTGTTTTTTTATTCAATAACATTTTTTTTACTCTTTTCTGTACAATCTCTGGTGTTTTCTTCCGCCCATTAAATCCTCTATGCTTTATCGACGAACCTGTTTCTTGGCATTTAGTGTAATTTCTCACCAGGAATGAAAATCTTGTTTGTTTTGTAAGATTATTCCATACCTGGGATGCAGATCCACTTTTCAAAAATTTTCTAACCTCTTTTATGCTTGCTCCAGGGTACTTTTTCATAAAAGTTTCAATCTCAAGTTTTATTTGATACCTTGTTGAAGGATCCATTGTAAAAGAATGATTTCAGTACAAATATTCGTAGATTTTTTCATATTGAAATAGAAAATTTTTATGACAAATAAATACAAATAATTAAAAAGCTTTAAGAATAGGTTTATTTTTTTTCAATATTTTTTTGTTAATTTTTCTGGTTTACTCGCAATTCAAGTTTTAAGGCAATTGGAACATTTCACCACGTAGCTCCTAAACTATACGTAGCACAGGATCCGTTCTTTTATTTCCAAAAACTAGAGTTCATACCGGTTCTAACGATATGCATAACATATTTCTACTATTAACACAAGCTGCACAATTTCAATTTTAAAAAAGTCCGCATTCTTTTTTGCACACCCTTTATGTACCAATATTTGTTTTTAATAGACGTACAGACTTCTGGTAACGATTATTGTGTTGATTTATTTTCCAAATTATTAAAAGAATCATCTCTCAGGTAATTAATTAATATGATGGCAATCTTTTGCGTATATACAGACATATTTTTATTGTAGAAAAGTAGATTTAATTTACTAATGCACTATTAAAGCACTAACACACATGTATTGATGAAGAATTACTAGATGTACTAATTCACCAAGTAAATCCTTAAAACTAATGAGCACACACAAAAAACTTGACTTGTTTGTTGCTTCATCAACATTAAACAGTTTTTCTCTGTAAATGTATCATATATGTACATATTACATACATACTTATCAATCAACATATATTTATACATAAATAGTTAATTATAATTTTTAATTGAAATTTCAAACTTGAAAAATACTTATTTTACTTAGATACTTGATATCTTTAAATATTGAAAATCTTTTCATTGAATGTAATTTGAAATGATTTTAAATTAAATATTGTAAATGTATTTTTCAAAATCCTTCCTAATTTTAATGACATACTTTCCTTAGATTTAATACAACTTCTTTTGTCTTGGTTTAATTTGTCAGATTAGCTTTTGTTAAAGGATTTGTCATTGGTAATCCTTTATTTTATTTACAAGCGGCTACGCCCCTAGAGGCCTCTAGTGGCATTTAAATGTTTTTTTTTATTTTAAATATCTAATTTGAGAAATAATTTACCTATGGTCAATCAGCTGTTAAATTCATGTCTCTACGCAGCCCCACTACTCTACGTAGAGATATTCATACGTTAGCGACACTATGCGGCAGGAATTTTTTTCGATTTTATTGTGATTTCTCTTGGGAGGGTGGTGGTACCCACCCCCAAAATAGCTATAAACCTTCCTAGGACCTATGAGAATCTACCCTGTTAAGGAGAACCCGATCGGTTCAGCGGTTAGCGAGATCCTTTGGTACAGACATACAGATACACATACACACAGACAAACAAACATCCTGTTACTTTAGTATAAGGATTACAAGATGTAATACCTTAGGGCCTCTATTGGATACAGAATACTTGGATATTTTAACAAGGGAAATTTTTGTCGTCAATTTAGGTTCCTAATATAGTCCTCACTTATTAGTCTATGCGTTTCTCCATGGTCAGGGGAGGGAATGGAGGTAAATCTGAAACCTGAGGTGGATTCTTAAAAAAATTGCTTCTTGCTTAGTGGGGCAAAATTGTTGTCGTGAAAAATCCACCAAAATCACATTAAAAATCGGCAAAAATTAAACAAAATCATAGAAGGGTTATTAACATATGATTTAGTTTAATTGTTGTAGATTTTTAATGTGATTTTGGTGGATTTTGCACGAAAACAATTTTGCCCCACTAAGCGATTAGTGGGGCAAATTTTTTTAATAATCCACCTCTGTATTATCAAAGAAAAACCTTGATACAGAATCAATTTTTTTTTCATTTATAACATTTTTTTCCGACAGTAGAGCAATATTTTTAGTAGTAAAGCAACTCTTCAGTACACTTTGTGCGTCCGTCCAATTTTATAGAGGAAGTAAGATTTTCTCGACTACAGTTTGAGATTGACAACTGAAATTTTTGGTGAAGATTCCTTGTACCAGTTAGCATTTAGTATGTGATTTATTTTGTCCCTAGGTCTGTCAGTCCTACTACAAAAGTCAAAAGTACTCATTTATTTGTAAAGGTTTCGTGATTTTCTTTGTATGACACCTGGACATCTGCTCTATAACTCAATTTGTCCTTTTGTGCTTTTTTCATCATTGTCTTGTCTTTTTTTATGCTTCTCATAGCTGGCTTCTCATGAATGTTTTATTCTTGTTCAAAGATTTTACTCAAAGAAGCAGTATTTAGGTACTGGCACAAAAATTCAATCACAAAATTGAAACAGTGCAGTGGAAACTATTTCTATTAAGATATTTTAAAAAAAAACACAAATAATTTGTTTTCATTTGACATTTTTTCATTACACAACTTGATTTTAAACTGATAAATTTTGAAAAGTGTTTTCATATGGATAAATATTGTATATTTGTTACAAGAAATATATGCGCAATAATTTTGAGGACAATTTTAGTAGCAAATATTCTTTATTAGCTTACATGGGTGAATCAGTTGGTAGAGCTTGTCTAGGTATTTCATGAAAAAATACATTAAATCTCCACTGTAGCATTATATAATAACACTCGGAAAAAGTGAGTTTTAGAATTGAAGCTAGAGTTATAAGAATCTCCAAGAAAAAAAAGGTTTCTATCTTTATAAGTAGCTGTGTAAATCCCATTTTCCCCTATAAGACGAAATTAATCTGATAGCATTACCGACATACAGATGAACAACATAACGTATAGACTCTATGCGCAATGGTTTTGGAAATAAAAAATGCATATCTTTAATAGAATCCAAGAAAATCACAAAAAGTTTATTGACTTTCTGAGCACAAAATTGCGGCATTGTATCTTAAATAGAAGCAGAGAAAGTTCCCCCTAGTCATACAGACAGACGGGAAAGGTTAGTTATACAGTAGCTTCGCTTTTAAAATGTCTTTAGATTAACCCTTAACATGTAAGAAAAGCTTAAGTTTAAAGTTTGAAGTCTCTAAGTCAAAAATTTTAACTTAAGGAGCCTTTTAAAGATTTCTGGAGACCTAGAGGATCAGGACCTGCAGGATCATACCTGGAACCTGAAATTGACTTGAACGCCTGTATTTAATATGAGGATGTACTACTAGAGGATATTTTAGTATTTTGGTAAGATAATATGCTTTGTTTAAGTCAAAAAAAATATTTTTGCTCTTTACCTGGATGACCCTGCCAGATTTGCTGGCATCCTGTGTCCGGCAGGATGGAGATATTTAAAAACTTCCAACTCTCAGTTATGTGTCATACCCACACTTAAAAAGTCACGCAGTTTGGGCTCTTTATCTTTCACACACAGAAAATGAGATTAAAAAACCGGAGGAGGGGGGGGGGGGCGTTCAACGCCCCCCCCCCCCCCTCCGACCGTTAAGGGTTACAGAAATATTTTGAATATAAAATAACGTAAAGTGACAGAATTTTTGTTGTTGTTGTAATCAATATATAGAAAAGTATCAAAACAAAAAAAGGCAAATTTTGCAGTCTTATATAACAACAAATGTTTTGTTTAAATTTTTTTTGTGTCTTAAATAAGGAAACAAGGTCATCAATTCCCAAGGCACAAAATTAATCATTGAAAAATTAAATATTATACAAATTATATTCAAACAAGTTCAATAAAACGCAAAATAATTTTTACTAGACTGTATCTTACCAAACATTTTTCACTAGGAATTTTTGGTTTAAGACGATTACTTTTTTTTATCAATCAGCATATTTCCCCCAGCCCTTTCAGGATATAACTTGTAAAAACCCCTGCGGGAGGTGATAATTTTAACAAAGGTTTTGCACGTCTACTTTAGTTTATCTAAAAGTTCATAAACTAAGGAAATTGTTGATCTTTTTCATTAGTGAAACAATTATATTTCATGAATAAAATTAGAAAAATTAATTGTGTTTCTATCTAATAGTTAAAAGCGCCTATACTAGTGATAATGAATTAAGATAGAGCACCATTTTGATGTAACTTTACAAAGTTTCTTAAAAATCAGCCATATGACATCATAAAAATGAAGGAGATGAGAGGAGAAGTGGGAAAGAAAACCCATAAAAAAGAGATGAATAATACCTCATTTTTATGACGTCACATGGCTAATTTTTGAAACACTTTGTAAAGTTACCCTTTTGATTCTTGGAAACCTACTAGGTATAGATTATATAAAATATCTTCGCTTTCAAAAATGACCTGCGTTATTGAAGAATGCCATGTGAATGCATTTTTTACTACAATAATGGAAAGCTTCATTGTGTTCAGTGTGGTGAGCTAGTAAACAAATAATTACTAAACACTTTTTCAATCTTTACATAATTAACTGATTATATAATTTAGGATTTACAAGTTGGGGACACGAAACTAACTTTAGTGCATAATTATTCAAATGTAATCAGAATTTCCCGAAACATTTTGTTTTGGTTAATACATATTGGTTTTGATAATTTAATTTTTTTCCTTATACAACTTTAAAGAATATTTCGGTTTATTTGTAAAGTAATATGAAGATATGACAAGAATAGTTTATTTTGAACCAAAACACAAGTAATTTGAAGAAAGGGGTAAACAAAAACGTATAAAATTTGGATGAAGGGGGGTTGTATCCACCCCTCTGACAAAATTAAGGGAGGTAGATACACCAATATAGCCCCCCCCCCCCCCTACAAACATTTGACAAGGCTACAACCCTTGATACACCCCATTAAACAGCCAAGGAGGATATCAAATTAAAAAAGCACACTTCTTAAAATCTAAATTTTAGTAGTACGTGTATTAACTACACTCCCCCCTGCTGTCTCACACCCCTCTTGATTCTGGATTACACCACATCTCCATTGGTTTAAGGGTCTGTCCAAACTTTTGTGTACGCTTCGCGAACCCTCTGGCAAAAGCCTTAGAACGCCATACAGTGTAAAATAAAGATAAGTAATCTCAGAATTTTATAAGATTTGTTTCGCGGCACCAACTATTCAACTTTAGAAAATTCAGTTTGATTCACCCCATTGATTTTTCTGGCTAAAAAGATAAAATAAAACTTTTTCAGAGACGTGCACTTAATTTCATAGAAATGTTTACTGATTTATTTTAACATCTGCTGTTGGTGCTTTTAGTAGCGCAGCTACATAAAAACCAGTGTATATCAAATTTAAGTAATTATATAATGTGTAAAATTTTATTAGGATTATTACAAATGCTGTTATCTGTAATCTTTAATTTTTCTTCTTCATTAGTTAATGTCGATATAGTTAGTTTTCTTGATTAACTGCCTCAGAACGCAATGCTTATAAAGTCGATAATAAAAAGAGAAATAAAATGTAACGAAATTGTATTGCGAGGTCAAATCTATTCCAGTTGATTCAATAACAGTTAACATAGTCCATTTTGTGAATTCTTTTGACATTAGAAATATAGTTAGAAATACTTTTCTCGTATTCCTTCGAATCCGGTGGATAGGAACCGGTTCTTATCCATACGAAAAAACTATGTCTAGCATCGTATTATATCCAGCTTTCTACGAATATAAAAATGTATAATCATAAGATTAAAACCAGTTTTTTAGCCCGTGCCTTCGGCACCTCGGGGCTAAAAAAAATGGTTTTAATCTTATGATTGTACATTCTATATCCGCGGAAAGCTGTTTATAATACGATGCGAGAAATAACTATTCTAGTATTGCTTCAAAACCGATTAATATCTGCTGTTTAAGAACCGGTTCTCAGCCATACTGTAAAATCATGTATTGTAACGTAATATAGACTATTTTCAACTAACATAAAAATACAAATCATTAGAATAATACCAGCTATGTTATTCTTAGAATTTAATCTTAGAATTTTTTATTTTAATATCCGCGGAAAGTGGTCTATAATACTATGCTATAATTAACTATGACGTACGGACATCCCAGTTATATAAAAGCTATGCTGCAATCTTTTAAAAGAAAAGAATTAATTGAATTAGATTTTTTAAAAATGTAACATGATCTTTCATGTAAATATACAAAGTACAAAAATACAAAAATACAAAAGCTTTATCTTGAAAAGTTTATAATTAGATATAATTATTAGCTCTATGATTTTGCCAATTAAAAATATAAATGGCGGCGCATGGTTGTACATGAATCAGAATATGCAAAAAAAATCAGGACATGTGACCTGCCAGGCGTTGTTCTATAAAGAAAAAAAAAGGTTATGAAAAGAATACGAAGTAGTGGGTTTCGTTGTATTTTATCATAGGCTAGAAATGAGAAAAGCTAATGTCAACAAACGAAAAAACAATAAGAATTTATTAACCAGTTAAAAATCAGGTTTAAATAAATTCTGTATTTTGTTACAATGGCTGTATAGGATAATCATGTCTTTAAATAAGACATGAACAAATGTATTTTGGAATATGCAAGTCTACAGGCTCTAATTTAAGAAAAGTTTTGCCATTAAGATGAATTGCGAACCTGACACCACCTTTACAAGTTACATAACTGATTATTTTCAATTCCAACATATTTGAATCAAAAGTATTAATGTTTGTTTGTTGAAATGACAATATTTTAAATTGTACCTTGTTGTATTAGGAATCATTATTTCAAAAATCAGATGAATAGAATAATTATATCAAATAATTATTTATTGTTAAAAAAGCTGAAAATCAACATGTTTAAAATGGACGTACAGACATTCTGGCAACAATTAAAACTTTACCTAACTACTACAGGAATCACCATAAAATCGATAGGACCATTCTAACATGCCCAAATTAACGAAAAAAAGCTATCTGTTCAGGCCTGACATACAGACAGACCCTAATTATAAAAAATCTTCGATTTTGAAAAATTTAGAGCAAAATATTAAGAAGGCATTAAGATTGCTAAATACTAAGAACTTGTACTCAGTTGCCCTCACATAAACAAGGAGGAGTACTTACATAGAAGTCGTGTTATTCATACCATAACACGTTTCATAATATAAAAATCTACTTAGATTTTAACGAGTTTATTCCTCAAAATTACGTATAGACATTTTATGTATGTTTTCATAATGGGCCAAATCCTATTAAACTTCTAAGGCTAGCCTAGAATTTCCTAAGTCTTACATTTGTAATTAAATCTATTTTAAGACGAAGGAATTCCTTATTTCTTGGCTATCCTTGATAAATTTGATTGGATGCCAGCCGTGACTACTTCTTTCTAATACCATATAGTCGACTGAAATAAATGACAATGAATTAATTGAAATAGTAGAATGTCGCCAATGTGTCAGCTATGACCACTTTTATTTAATGCCTTAACGAAGACATAAACCATGGATATTGCATGTCAATAGTATGCAATCAGCTATGACATAGTGAATTCATAAGCGATTAAAAGGTTTATGTCAAATTCATAAAGTGCTCGGGTCTGATATAATACCGACTATTTTTGAAATAATTTTTGTGACAATATTTACGTCGACTATATGACTATGAAAAGTGGCCCTGGATTACATAACAGTATATTGACACTTTAACTGCATATTTAGCTGACATTATAACGACACCAACCTTTGACAGGGCCTATCCTGTGCTTAATAGCTATAGAGATGCAGCTCTGTTTAAAATGCGTACTTTGCGTCTCTGTTATTTTAAAAGCTCAAGGATTTTGGATGGAGAGTAATAAAATACCGTTTCTCGAAGTCGTACGCGATCATACGCAATGTGGGAAGGGTGACGCAAATTTCATATCTCAGTTTTCGCTATTTAAGAAAAATTCATCCTTATATAATAGCAAATTATATAATCTTGCAAGCATCGCTTTTATCTAATAGAGAAAATAAGAAAATTAAATTTGAGATTTGAAAATTGCGTCACCATACGACTTCGAGATACGGCATTTTATTACTGTCCATCCAAGGAATTTGTGAAAGTGGATAAATAATTGTAGACTGTATAATTTTGGGGATGCGTACAGTCTGTTTAAGCAACTCGATTACAGATTTTTCTTTTGTAGCAAAGTCACTCTACTATATGTCTAATGCGTTGGACGGACAGTATTTGCTTATTGGGTCATCTCAAAAATGCCTATATAAAAAAAACGCCCTTCTTAAATTTTTTTTATTTTCCTCCCTACTTATCCACTAGACTATAAAAGTTTTTTTAATTTTTAATCAATATAATAGATTTGAAATCTGCATAAAATTTTAAGGATTTTTTATAAAATTAGTTTTTTATATACTTCTTTATTTAAAGGCGCAAATACAAATTAAGTTAAATAATTTTGAGATCTGTGATTGGTGGATTGAAAACTATCTGCGCTCTGATTGGAGAAGCTTAAGTGACGTACATCATTCAACCAATTAGAGCGTAGGTAGTTTCCAATCCAGCTATCCTATTGGTCAAAATTTATTAACTTAAATCGTATTTGCGCCTTTAAATAAAGAATTATATAAAAAACGAATTTTATAAAAAATCCTTAAAATTTTATGCAGATTTCAAATCTATTATATTGATTAAAAATCTTTCCAACTTTTATAGTCTATTATCCACTTTTCTTTAGTCACAGCACTGAACAAGTTTTACGCCACTAAAATATCTAAACTTTTAGCAATTTCAAAAAGAAATATAATTTGCTGAATCACAGCCCTTGTTTATTATGACCTAACCTTCAATCCTCATAATAAAGTCAAAGGACCACTGTCTGTGTCCTGGGAAGATTTAAAACAATTTGGGGGGAAGGTACCACTACCCCTTTAAGAAAAATCGCCCCTAGAAAAATTCCCCCCCCCCCCCCATTTTTTTTTCTTTTTCTTTAAAATACTAAAATTGAAAGTTGTCTACCCTCAAGTACCCCTAGAGGCATTTAGGGGCGTGGCCGCTAGTATATATAAATATAAAATAAATCTACCCATGAAAGTATGCATCCTTGTTACACACAATACACATGACTTTTTTCTTTGTTTTATTATGCATCTAGAGTTAGACCAGTAAACTTAAATGCTTTTAGTAAATAAACAACACACTTGGGAAATAATTTGAAAATTTAAAAAGTCAAAAAGTACACGAAACTTATGTAAAATTTTTGAAATTCTTAAATGAAAGTATTAGGATGTCTGTTAGTAGCACAGAACCTCGCAATCCGATGTGTTTTTTTCATTTTCTTTTTAAAAAAAAAGATTTTAAATGAAATGTATAAGATTTATTCTTTTTCCTATAACAAAAATTAGGGGTAGGCAAAGGGGTTTTCCCCAACCCTCAACCCCCCCAAAAAATTCTTTAACCTACCAAAAAGCTATGGCTCTGCTTTAATTTTTTATTTAGATATTACACCGTTAATGGATAAAATTTCCTTGTTCTGTGTCTGATCAAATTATGAAAATATTTTTGATGAAAAGATGCATGTGTGATGAGTTTTGCCACGCCTTTCAAATTTTGTTTACTTGTACAGAAACAATTTTGAGAAGATAAGAATTACGCAGAATTAAAGCATCAAGTTAGAATTTACATTTACATATACGAATTAGCATGACAAGTATTAAAAACAAACAGTAAACTGTTATTTTTAAATGTAGTAAATTGGCAAGATTTTAAAAATTTATCAGTAAGGTTTTATTATTCTGAGACTAAAGATTTCGGAAAAGGCTTGTCCGAATTGAATGAACTTATCAGGTAAGCTTTAAAAATATCTTTAAAAGGGTTTGAGCTATTTTTCTGACATCCTCCGCCTTCCTTTAGAGACTAGATGCAAAGCAACTAGTAATAAAATAAACTGTAAATAAAAATAACTACAATTATAATTACAATATAACTACATAATAACCACCAGTTAAGTCACATTTAATTTTGAAATCATATCTCCAGGGGGGTTTTACACCCCTAAATTTTAATCATAATCGAGTTAGTAGTAAAACCTCTAGCAATATTGCCATGTACTAAAAGAGGTGTACTAAGCTCTACTATCCTTGTACCATAAACTAGTCTTACCTTATCCTATATTATTATCATAAATTGTATATCGATAGTTAAATTAATGAAATACATAACCATGGTCCTTTAAGCTGAAGTGATATTACGTTGTACTTACATACGGACGGATGTATGGACATACCCTTCTTATAGAGTAGCTGCTTTATTAACAATCAGAATTAAAGAAAACAAGTTGCTAAGAAAACTAAATAAAATCAGATATTTTTGAGTCTTTACTTTTCCTTTAAAAATCAAATAACCTATGTAAAAAAATAATATGATGATTATAGTAGATTAAAAGTGCCTGAAAAAATTACATTTTTTGGAAGGATTTTTTGGCACACATACTGGTTTTCATTTTAATGCTACTTAATGACGTTACAATTCTTGTTGGAAACATGGTTGCTTATAAATGACTCTTCAATAAGCTTGTAGAAGTCCCTCTTTTCATCCCATAAAGATTTTACAACCCCCTGTGCACCCCATTGCTTTGTTGTTTTTTTTCAGTTAATGAATACGTGAAAAATGAAAATGTTTGTTCTAGTTTGCTTATTGTGTTTTATTTGTAATTAGGTTAGATATTTATTCAGGGAGGGAAGGGACATTAGACTGTAAATTGTGCTGGTACCCAATGTTCTACAAACACATTTATTGACTTAAAACTTTGGGTATATATTAATTGGTTCAAACAGGCAATGTTCAAACTTATTCAAAAATAATATCAACCAACAGAATAGGTGTAATTTTGTTTATCATCATTGGGGGTGTGCAGTACATCAATTTATCGTTCATTGTCTTATCCCTTAAAATCCCTGAGCTTATTTAATATTACGAGATAGTTTTATAACATATTAGTTTTGCGTTTATTTTTATCTATCAAAAACAAAACGTTCAATAAAGAACTTTAATTAAATGTAAAGCTTTTCTTTAATCCACTCTGTCTCTCCGTCTCTATACTAAATATAATAGCAAACATAGAGAAAAAAGATTTAAAAAAAGATAAATCGACAGGTTTTTCTTTATTTAGGCTTTAAATGGGTCTTTTGATGGTATTAGGCTATTTTTTCATATTTAAGTCTTTTGATGTTGTTAACCTTTATTTCTCTGCCATTTCGAATATTAGTGTCCCTATAGACTAGGGGCATAGCCACTTTTTCTATAAAAAATTGCTTAGTAACAAAATTTTCCTTGTAAAAGACATTACTTTCTGACCTTGTCTTGTGCGTGTGCATTCAGGGATACAGGGATAAGACAATGGAGGATAAGTTACCCCCCCCCTCCCCAGTAATATTTATGTCTACCTTGATAAGATTGTAAATTTTGGCGGAAGGTTTATCTTATTGTACCTGCCCTACCTAGCGTGCATCTGTATATGCATAGATTATCCTTTGCACACAGAAAAATTGAATAGAATAACTATTAGTAAAACTGAAAGTAAAAAAAGATTGAAAAAATGAGGGAGAAAGAGAAAAGGAAGAGTGTAGTCTGTTTTTGATAGATTATTACTACTTTAAATATGATTAAGCAAAATTTATCATGATCATTAAAATTGCAAAAATGTCTGATATTTTCGTCGATATAATGTCTAATACTTAGTATCCTTATAAACCTAAATTAGGTAAATATATGCAAGTGCTGTACAAATTTTGAAACTTTGCGAAAATCATTGCACACCGCTTTTTGCAGTAATATGGCGTTTACTCTGCTTTTTGCGACGCAACTTTAATTATACTTTCTCAGTCTGGGCGTAAAAAAATAGTAACATTTCATTTTAATAAACTCAATATAAGCAGACTCTTTATAATCGATAACCAAGCCTCTAAAATCTTACTAGCGGCTTCGCCCCTTGAGGTGGCGGGGGAGTCGAACCCCCCACTTTCAATTCTAGTTTTAAAAAGAAAAACCCTCCCTTAAAATTGTTATAAACCTTTCCAGGATCTATGAGAAGCTACCATGTAAAGGAGAATCATTTTAGTTCAGTGGTTAGAGAGATCCTTCAATCCTTTAATACAGACAAAAAAGCTTACCACTTTATATAATAGGATAATAAACCTTTTATTTGGGGGGGGGGGGGGGGATTAATTGAAATTTTGGAGAGGCTACTTAAAAATTAAACCTTACCTAAAGTTTTTCATAACTGTTACAATTCTTACAAAATCACAAAAATGTATCACTTTTTTTCTGAAAAAAATACATAAGCTTGTAATATTTTTCTTATATATTGGTGTACTTAATATCTATCATAATCCTCTAATGAGCAATAGTAAATCCCACTTACAATTTTTTACATATCTCTATATGATATCACATATTTTAAATACAAAAAATATATTTAATTTTATGATCAACCATGAACATGTAGATCTGCCAATTGCTTGTTAATTAGGGGCGTTCCTTAAAGTAGTGGTTAGCAAACTAGGCTATGATTGGGACCCCCCACCCCCCGAATCAGTAACTTGTACCTGGTTGACAAGTACTGTCTGTCCTAATTTGTCAGATTTTGATTGCGCAACCTCCCCTGATTGTAGAAAGTTTGTATTCTACTTATCAAGCAACCTTATTCATGCTTTCCTCATTCATTTGAGAGTCTCATTAATTAAGATTGGACCTCTATTGACTTCACCATTAAAGGAGAAATGGAGGAAGCCTGGAAGCAGTTCCCAAGATCTGGAGGTGGAAGTGGGGTCAAATTTCTCGATACCAAATTTTTTTTGTAAAAAATGGGGACTGGGACATTTTATAAAGTGATTTCTTTTAATAAAGTTCCTTTAAAACATGTAAAACTTTCTGTGACCTATAAGAGGCTTCTGTATAAAGGAAAAGAACAAAATTTAGCCTCAAATACGCACACACACATGTTAGACTTTTTTTATTTCTTCGCTGTATTATCTTATTTTAATAATGATTTCTGTGTGTGATATGACGATGAGTAAAAATGATAATTGGAATTATCTTACTTAAATTTTGTGTACAGACAACGAATTTCTGCCCTATGTGTCTTTTTAAAAGCGAAGCTTTTTTATAATTATGGTCGGTCCGTCCGTAACGGATAGCTTTTTTCGTTAATTTAGGCATGTTAGAATTGTACTATCAAATTTAAACTTTGCATGATGATTCCTGTAGTAGTTAGGTACGATTTAGAAGGCGTAGCAACTGTATAATCGTTACCAGAATGTCCGTACGTCCATGTTAAACATTTTAATTTAAAATCAAGTCCTAAAAATGTCAGTATGTCCTTAAACAGACTTCTGTATTTAAGAAGTTTTGCAACAAATTTACGTATAATTTTGTCAAAACTTACATATTCATATTTTGTATATTCAGTTCTGACACTCTACAAGAGTTAATGTCGTTTCAGAGCTTCGCTTTTATGGATGTTGTCATCCTTGTTATGCTAAAACTAATGACTTGAATATTTTACCCTCCCCCCTTCAATTCACAACAAATGATTTACCTAGGAACAATTCTTAAATAAAGACAACAGGGATCTAAAGGGATAAGACAATGGCTGATAAATTGATGTACATTCCCAAAGATGATACACAAAATTAACTCTCCTCTAGATTATTATTAGTTGTTGAAGCACAACTTAACTAAAAAAAAACAATTAAATTTAATAAAAGTCGCCAAAGTTGTTGAGCCAGCGAATAAGGAAACGTTATTATAAAACTTTGGGAATCAGTGAAATAAACAGCCCTGAAATTTATTTAATGGGTTTTTTTTTTTTTTTGGGGGGGGGGGTGATTTGAACGGTTGAGAATCAATTCAAACGGCAAATTGCCCCTTAAACCTTATTATTATTTTATTAACAAGAACTTTATTAAAAGCGAAGCTTTTCTATAATTAGGGTCGGTCCGTCCGTAACGGATAGCTTTTTCCGTTAATTTAGGCATGTTAGAATTGTCCTATCGATTTCAAATTTTGCATGGTGATTCCTTTAGTAGTTAGGTACGATTTAGAGAGCGTAGCAACTCTATAATCATTATCAAAATGTCCGTACGTCCATTTTAAACATGTTGATTTTTTAAAATTTTTAACAACAAATTTTTATGTGATCAAATCATCGGATTGATCTGATTTTTGGTATATTGATTCCTGGGACAACAAAGTATAATGTAATAAGCGAAGCAACTCTATAATCAAGCCCTAAAAATGTAAGTATGTCCATAAAAATTATCCTGTATCAAGCAGTTTTACAACAAATTTACTTACAATTTTGCTTTGACTCTTATAAATTTATATTATGATAATAAAGTTCTAACACTATACAAGTGTTAATGTCCGTTTGTCCTACCGTTTCCGTGCTTCGCTTTTATGGATGTTGTCATCCTTGTTTTTCTAAATTTTAAAAGAACTTTCTACCTCAAATATATTTACTTATATTTTTAGACACTCACAAGTGCTGATTCTTATTTTAAGAATCCGTCTCTGAATTTTTAAAATAGAAAAAGATTCTTAAAATAGGAAAGTAGTGTCAATGACACTCTTAATAAAGAACAGAATATGCTGTGCATATCTCAATACGAGAACTTCAATCAAACAGAAAGAAAAGTTTACAATATCAAATCGAATTTTAAAAGATATCAGAAATAAAAAAAAATATTAGGATTACAATAAATAAACCTGGCGAGCCAAATTACTTCTTGTCGAACACTGTTTTTAGGATTGCAAATAATACGCACTATTTTCTTGCTAAGATTTTAATACTTTTCAGTTGTTACATTTGAGGTAGATTATTTCTAGAATGGTTCAGAATCCGATTAATTCCCGTTAAATTAGAACAGGGTCTGGGCCATACGAAAAAAATATGTACAGTATTATTTTATGTCGATGAGACATGTATTAGGGTCCTATAGTTAATTCATGTTTTGGTAACCTGGGCTCTCCGAACCAACAAAACAGAAGTTAATCACATAATCTTACATTTTAATATCTCCGGAAAACTGACTACAAAACAATGCGATAAATAACTATTCTGGTATCATTTTAACTAATAATTAACAGAATAACAACGCATTGTACATAAATAATGCTCATTTTTTACTTGCGTAAAAATGCGTAATAATAAAGAAACAAGATTTAAATATTTAATAAAAATATTGGTTTTAATTTTCAATATAATGCACAGCAAGATTTTTATTTTATTTTTTACTGTAACTACAATAAAGGTCGAGAGCCGCCAAAAGATCGCCGCAAATTTGTTAAAAAAAAGATTTGGATATAGAAACTTTTAGAGTTCTTATGGCGGCTTATCTGACATCGATTTTGCGGCAATAGCTAGCTGCTAAATGTTTGGCAGCTAGCGGATCATAAAAAGAATTATTACCATTATATTATTTCCCTTTCAAATTAAACTACATTTTACTTAAAACGCACTTGTTTTTAAATATTCACTAACAATATTTATTTTAACATTTAAATTTCCTGTTTTCTCGTAAGATATAGGTTATTATGTATTCTAACTATAAATAACACAATAACACAGCAACTGTTTATTGTTATTATTGGACTGAAATAAGTATTGTAAGAGAATATATTTCTATTCTTTTCACTTGATGTTTACTTTAGCACACACATATATTGTGTCCGCGCCTAGCCTGTACTATAAGAGAAATACTTTCGGAAAACTGTTAAACGAAGAAATCAAATGTTTCTCTGCTTTTAGAAAAAATACTCGCACACAACAAACCAGGGATCTAAAGGGATAAGACAATGGCCGATAAATTAAATTACATCCCAAATTATGATACATAAAATTACCCCCTCTGTAGATTACAATTAGTGGTTGAAAAATTTGAACACTCAACCAAATGAACTAACCAAAAAATCAAAAGGTTCCAAATATTGTTGAGCAAACGAATGAGAAAACGTTACTATAAAACTTTGGGGACTGGTGTAATAAACAGTCTAATGTCCCCTCCCTCCCTGCAAACACACGACATCACATTTTTTATAGCTTTCTCCTTATCTACATCATTTCGTATTTTTCTTCTACGGACAAAAAAAACATAATAGTTTTTGAATGATGGAAAGATTACCCGCCAAAATCCTTTTTGTGCAAAAGGATCAACAAATACCCCTCTTGCCCAATTGAAAATTTAGAGAAAACAAGGAGAAAACATACATAAAAGTGAAGCTCTAAAATCAGAAGGACAATCGAAAGTAGGGCCTTAAAACGTAATACGTATAAATTCTTAAGTCTAAAGAAAAAGGTATGTAAAGTTGAAAAACTGCATAAATACAGGATATGGTTAAAAAGGAAATGCTCACATTTAAGAGATGTTTTAAATGGATCTACGGACATTCAGGTAACGCTTATAGAGTTGCTTTGCTTTATAAATAGTAGTGATGGGAATCCGGATCCGGAATCCGGATCCGGAATCCGCCCAATTTTCGGCCAATTTTGGAATCCGAATCCGGAATCCGTTTTTTATAGCGGATTCCGGATTTTAAATTGGTAGGCTAAAATTACCGTCTTGAGTTTTTTCTTACAACTCCCTCTTTTTGAAGGCAAAGACCACCCATCCCCCCACCAACACACCACCTTCCCCCCCACCCCCCACATTTTTAGGACATACGTAGCACTTAAATTTTTTTCTACATAACAAATTTTAATAATTACTAATGTGATGTAAATGTTTTAGTTATGCTGGAAGTCAACACTTTAAAACAAATCAAGGCTTCAACCAAGTAACATAGTGATAAATTAACGAAAAAAGCTATCCCTCTGTGACGGACGGCCTTTTAAAATACTGCTAGAATCCGGAATCCGAATCCGGAATCCGCCAAAAATAAGAATCCGGAATCCGCAAGAATCCGTCACTTTTTTTGGCGGATTCCTTCAGAATCCGGAATCCGAATCCGGCCCAAAAATTCGACGGATTCCCATCCCTAATAAATAGTGCCTAACAAATGCAGGAATCATCATACCAAGTGTAAAATCGTCAATTCTAACATGCTGCAAGAGCTATCCGTTACCGACTTACTGAACGATCCTATAATTATAAAAAAGCTTTTTTTTTAAAAGTATATAATTAAATATAAAATGTGTTTTTTTTTCAGCTGGATTAATACGATCCAAATTGAACCAAAACGCTCCAAAATTGGTAAAAAAAAAAGCCTGCAGGGTTAAAGTCTAATATAAGTCTTAGTGAAGGGGTTTATTTGTGGTGCATAAGTGAATTAAGGATTTACTCTGATATTAACCCTTCAGAAAAATGGAAAGTATTTAAGATCAACTTTCCGCTATATTTTAAGAGTACAAAAATAACAAGGACGATCTCGTCCAATTATTATTTATTAAGTTAAAAGTAGTACAAATGTTTTATTAAAACCTTAATTTTACATACTGCTTAAAGTTTCAATTTTCGTTTTGTACATTAACATTTAAGGAAAAAGTAACCCTTTCAAAAAAGGCCAGAGTGGCTTCGAAACTGATTAATATCTGCTGAATCAGAACCGGTTCACAACCATACGGAAAAATCGTGAATAGCATAGTCGTACAGGCAATATTCCACGAATATTAAAATAAAACTCATGAATTAAAAATCTTAATTTCATTTTAATACCCGCGGAAAGCTGTCTATAATACTATGCGATAAATAACTATTCTAAAACTTAAGAAAATTTCATATATGTGTAATTAGTAAGAAATCGGACCCAGAATTAGCCTCTTATAAAGTACAAGATCACTTGAATAAGGAACATTAGAGTAAAACACTAGAGGGAGAAAGGGTTAAATAATTGTATCTTCCCATCGCAACACCCTTGTGCAACCTTTCTATTAGGTCATTGAAAATCAACCAATGGTGTCGCTTATATTAACACAGCCAAGGAGCAGAAAATAATTTAGAAGCAGACGAAAAAGCAGAGGTATATGTCTGTACTATAGATCTGTTTAGAGAACTATTATAGGGATGTAACTCAACAAAACACTAACTAACTACTAACATTAACGAGATAAAATTTAAGAATTGGTCTTTTTAAAATTAATATTTTCTCCACTAAGGCAGAATATAGAGCTACACCATCAAATATAAAATTTTCCACAACGAGCTATTACTAAATTTAAATATATATGTATATTAACATGAACAAGGATAACAATATCCATAAAAGTGAAGCTCTTAAAGTTTCGAACAGTAATACAACAAACTAACATGAACTCTTGTAGAGTGTCAAAAGTGAATAAGCAGAAAATAAATGTAAGTTTTAACAAAATTGTTATTTCGGCCAAAAATCAGATATGGTTTTAGGATAATTTTATCAAATAAAAAATTGTTCTCAAATAGGTTAAAATTGACACGATTTAAATGAACGAACAGACATTCTGGTAACGGTTATAAATTTGCTACGCCTTGTAAATCGTAACCAACTATTGTAGGGATCATCATGCAGTTTGAACTCGATAGGACAATTATAACATATCTAAATTAACGAAAAGAGTCTGTGGACCCTAATTATAGAAAAGCTTTGCTTTCAAAAACATGTAAGCGTAGGTGTGTGGTTAGATATAAATTGACACATATGCACACCTAAGTTGTCACTGCAAAGGTTTCTAACTTACTACGGATAAAGTACCCTATTAAGCCTTCATTTTTTTCTTTATATGTAAATTTCACAATATAATTTTTTTTTGATGGCGTTTACCTAATTTTTCTTTTATTTTGTGTATTATTGAATAAAAATCAATTTGGAAGGAACTTTTTTTATGAAAGTTCAACAAATATGCAATCTGGTTTTAGAAAGTACATTTTTAGTTGGTCAGACAAGTTGCTAAGGTCACGTTCGTTCATCCAATAAACTTTTTAGTAATGCTGCTACTAACGTATTTTAACAATATTTAGCCTAGGGGCCCCAAAAGACTGAGCTGGATCTTTGAATCGTTTTGATGGTGCGCTGAATCGGGGCGATTCAGAGGTGACCCGGAGGTGCGCCACAGTTACTGCTATGAAACATGGATTTTTAAAAAGATTTTCGGCGCGGTGTTGTTAGATCGCTTGCGCACTCAATAAAATAGCTATCTTTAAATGCTTTATTTTGGCGCGCTACCAAAAAACCAAAATCTCAAAATAATAATAAATAAAAATATCATGTAGGTAATTGTTATTTACAGTAGAGGTAATTTTGTGTATCATTCAAACAATCTTCCTCTTTAAAATGCATATCCAGTAGTTGTCCCCCCATCCACTATCAGTTTTCTCGTTATAAAGAAACACTAAAAAAGAAGTGTTTTTTTGGAGTTTAGTTTGAGTAATTGAGAACCTTATCGGTCCCGGGGCTAGCATTAACCTTTGATACAAACAGATAGACAGATAGAGATCCTGTTACTTTTATATAATGATTAATTATAAATTTATATCAATGATAAACAAACTAACGTAAGTCATCAATTTTTAATAAGGCATTTTAAAACAATGATGTGCATAGGTTTCTTTTCGTTTAATTTTTTTATCTTTTAAGGAAAAAATTTGTGACTGACGAAAAGGGACCAAGCTAGAAAAAAAGAGAGAAAAAATTGAAGAGTTAAAAAAAGGCCTACCAAGGATTACTCATGCAAAATTACATATCAAAATCAAAAGTTCCATTTGCTCACTGATTACGAGATAGTTGCATTAACCCCCTCCCCCCTTTGGTGGGAAAAGGCGGTTTTATAAGAAAATTGCGATCTGCGGATGAGGCTCTTTCTTTGAGTTTTAATTTAGGTTTCAAAAAGTGTCGCTTCCACCAACCCATTAATAGCTTCGCTACATATTGACGTTATTTTTTAAAGGAATATAATCAATGTGTTTTGAATTATTGAATTATTTTGATTTAGGTTCAAGAATGATAATATGGGATTAGTTAAACACACCCCAAGAGACAAAAAACCCATAGTTTAATAACTTTTATTTGTAAAATAGGAGTTTAAATATACACACCATTCTACATAATTGTACATGATTATCAATAAAAATATTTAATATTAAAGTTTTGCTTTAATTTTATTAAAAAGTAAAGCTTTTCTATAATTAGGGTCGGTTTGTCCGTAATGGATAGCTCTTTTAGTTAATTTTAATTTAGATTTCAACATCTGTATGAAACCTACATCAGAAACCTACTTCGCTACTTATGGATATTGTCATTCTTGCTTTAAATTGCATTAACATATATTTCAATTATTGAATTTATTGATAGGTAGGTATTACGTTTTAAAAATGAGTTACATAATAAAATTATAAACAATTAATTTTCTCTCTTGTTTAACGTTAAATGGTGGTGGGGGGGGGGGGGGGGGGGACTACTTGATGCAGGGTTGGCAGGAAAAGTCCAGAGCAAGGTTTTTTTCAGAATTTAATTACCAACAAAAATCCATAGCAAGTTAACCTCCAAAAGGGTCCTAAATTACTACTTTTTCCAAAGAAACTTTTTATTTCTATTTTTATTTTCTTAAAA
This sequence comes from Acartia tonsa, assembly GCF_053477335.1. Taxonomy (NCBI): domain Eukaryota; kingdom Metazoa; phylum Arthropoda; class Copepoda; order Calanoida; family Acartiidae; genus Acartia; species Acartia tonsa. The sequence goes on along the minus strand of NC_137263.1, from coordinate 49,296,250 downwards.
TGCCTGTACACACAGCATAAAAACATGTTAGTTAAAAAAAATTAGGTTTGCCCCTTAAATTATAAAATTAACAGATACATATTTTCTATTAATACATATGTTAGAAAATTTATCTATGAAATATAGAATAAGAATTCAGAAACTATCAAATACTTTAAGCTTAAATTAAGAACAGTGATCTTATGACTCCCGTAATGATTTATTTAGTTAACATTAATGATAATATAATTTTGAGGCAAGCCTAAATTTTATACTTACATCCACGGAGATTAGTTTTAAAAATATTAACTTTCTTTTTAGAGAAGTATCCACGAACCAGAGCAAGTGATTCTAAGCATCTTCCAGCATTGACCCATAGTATTTTTTTAGTGAATATACTAGGTTTAGGTTTAATATTTGCTTTATCGACTAAAAAGTTAGGTTTCACCATGGTTTTATATCATATGAAAAAAAACTTTGAAATGTAAATCAATTTTTAAAGCAATATCATCAAATTTTGAGGACAAAATAAAATATCACTGCAGAAAAGCATCAAATGTTGTAAATTGCAAAAGTACATTAATTAAATTGTTTACAAGTTACCAACCCTTTTTCTAAATATACATTTTTAATCACAATAATATACTTTTGTGTCAAAGCTTTCAAACAACAGTTTGAACTCATCAAAACATTCGATGATATTGCACCAAACAATTCTTAACATTTCAAAGTTTTTTTCATATAATACCATTGTGAAACCTAACTTTTTTGCCAACCCAGACTTTCCAATTAAAATTTACGGGAGGGGGGAAAGGGGCTATGTAACCATTTCATAAACAATGTGCAAATGGCAATTACAATCCAAATATCATTTCATTATGAAGAAAAAGTTGGAAGAGTAACATTACGAAAAGTTTCATAACATAATGATATTTGGATTGTAATTGCCATTTGCTCATTGTTTACGAAATGGTTACATAGCCCCCTTTCCTACTCTCTTTATTATCCAAAACATGTCTGTCCGTAAGTCAGTCAGTCAATATTTATTAAGCTTTCTGCTACATGGTCCAAAAGATACACATATTGTAATTGGTTTGCCTCTTGGAGCTGTTGCAGCTTAAAAATCTGAAATAAACAGGATATATCAATGATTATAAATTTTTTTATGTGGTTATGACGTCTATTTTTAAAAGCGAAGCTTTTCTATAATTAGGGTCGGTCCGTACGTCCGTCCGTACGTCTGAGACAGATAGCTTTTTTTGTTAATTTAGGCATGTTAGAATTGTCCTATCGATTTCAAACTTTGCATGGTGATTCCTGAAGTAGTTAGGTATGATTTAGAAAGCGTGGCAACTCTATAATCATTACCAGAATGTCCCTACGTCCATTTTAAACATGTTGATTTTTTACTTTTTTAACAAAAATTTTTTATGTGATCTAATTATCCGAATGTTCTGATTTTTGGTATACTGATTCATTAGACAACAAAGTACAATATTATAAGCAAAGCAACTCTAAAATAAAGTCTTAAAAATGTAGGTATGTCCATAAACATTATCCTGTATCAAGAAGTTTTTCAACAAATTTACTCACAATTTTGCTTTAACCCTTATTCATTTATATTCTGATTATTCAGTTCTGACACTATACAAGTGTTAATGTCCGTGTGTCCTATCGTTTCAGAGCTTCGCTTTTATGGATGTTGTCATACTTGTTAATTTAAAAGTCAAAGTCCCTCACTTCATACCCGACATAGCAGCAGTAAGTACCATTTTGAACGTCTCTAGTTTTAGGGCGGTGTCGTCTATAATATAGGGGTGGGGCCAACAATTGTAAATGAACCCCCCCCCCCCCACTGTCATTCTTAATTATTTCTTTCTATTTACCTCATTAACAGGATTCTCAATAACTGGCAGACCATTATCCGGCCGGGTTTTATCTTCTTGAAGTCTTTGTAGAATAATCCTCTCCTGGGCAATCTTTAAGTCCAATAATTCAATTTGTTTAGCTGCCAGGAGTTCCTGCAGCTCCAGGTTTCTTTGTGTACTTTCCAGGTGTGCCTTCGTCATCTCCTAGACAATTTGAAAGTCAAACTATTTTTCACTTTTGGCCCAATGTGATAAAAACCCGGGTTTTTAAAAAAATAACCCAACCGATTTTGTTAATAAGGCCCGTTTTTTGGGGGTTTCATTGTTTTCTAAAGATTATTACCTATTTATTTATTCCGTTATTTGTAAAATGCAGTAATACAATAGTTTAAATAAAATGTTTTTATAATTTACAGGGGTGTATATTCTGCCAGGGAGTAAGGGAGGGGACAATGGGCAATTAATTCAATTTAAAAGTATTTGCTGAAAGACCTTAAAATCCAGATTAATCCAGCAAATAAGGAGGAAATTTTAAAGGGAGAGTTAATACAATACAGAAAACAATTAAATAAGAAAGAAAGTTCCAAGAAAAAAGCATTAATTTGAAAATTATATTGCCAGCCCATCAGACTGACGTAACCATTATGTAATTAATAACTAGAAAAATTTCCCTGGAACCCATTGAACCCACAGCCCCATAGCCCAAAATTTAATTGGATTCTAAAATTGTTTATTAAACATATATCACAATAAAGTTTTTATCTAGGTATGAAATGATATTTTCTGGAGAGAAAAAAAATTGTTAAAACCAGCCACATCATAACAAAAAAAGTTTATAAATACTTGTCTGCAATATTCAAAAATTAACAAACGAGTTAGCGGCATTCTGTGCGCTAGTACCCAAAGTCGGTCAAAAACTGCTAAATTCTTGCACATTCCCTTTAAGCCAGTACCCAAAGTCTGAGACTCCTAAAAATTGAATATTCGATCCATTGTCCCCTCCCGTACTCCCTGATATTCTGCAAATTTGACCCTGCTGTGGGGAGGGGGGGGGGGGTAAAAAATAAAAACTATGTGGTGAAAAAAACAAAGAATATTTAGGAGGGGGGGGAGGGGGTATAATGAATAAAATAATAGTTATTTCTCGCATCGTATTATAAACGGCTTTTAATCTTATGATTGTACATTTTATATTCGTAGAAAGCTGGATATAATACGATGCTGGACATAGTTTTTTTCGTATGGATGAGAACCGGTTCCTATCCACCGGATTCGAATAAATACGAGAATAGTTATTTCTCGTATCGTATTATAAACGGCTTTCCGCGGATATAGAATGCCTTCGGCACCACGGGGCTAAAAAAACTAGTTTTAATCTTATAATTGTACATTTCTATATTCGTAGAAAACTGGATATAATACGATGCTAGACATAGTTTTTTCGTATTCATGAGAACCGGTTCCTATCCACCGGATTCAAATGAATACGAGAAAAAGTTTTACAATATTTTGCCATTTTCCAAGGGCTGGAAAAAAAACATGAGACAAAAAAAAAAAAAAATTTGCAACAAGGGAAAAAATGAATCTTGTGCAGAATTTATAATAGTTGTTTGCAAATGTTACTCCTTATGAGTTAAAATAGAGTTAGCATTATCGAAGAAAGGTACATTGAAAGAAAAACCCGGGTTTTGGATTAACCCCCCCCCCCAAAAAAAAAAAAAATTGGATTGTTTATACCAACCCTGAATGTGATTGCAAATTTTAGGTCATATAATTCACACAATTTCATCCCATCTAAAATAGAATATCCTTATTCCCCTAAAGCTGAGCAAGCATGAATAAATATTTTTGAGTAAGCGTAAATGTATAAAAATGTGTTACTGTACCTGTATCTCTTTGTACACCATTTCTAAAAACATTGTCTTGCCTAACCCTCTTTCCTTCTGCAAGAAAAAGAAATTTAAGACCATCTCCTGCCAGTAAAGCTTCCCGAAAAAATCATTAGTAACCATGACCTTTTGATGTGATATATACGTTGTAAGGTATATTTGATGTTAAAGCCATATTTATTTTTAAAACCGTTTTTTTTTCCAAAAACCATACGCCGCCAAATTCTTTTATGTAAAATCACAAGCGATATCAGTCAAACCGTTCTAACTTTAAAATTTCGCCTTTGCGTTTTGTCGGATTACAATACCGCCGCTGTTAACTTTTTAACAAACTATTTTTTTCGGCATAAGACATATAGGTATGTTAGCTATTTTTTAGCCGTCAAGAGTTACATATACTTTTTTCCAACAATAGCAAGAAACTGTTGGGCGACCGCATAGCCCTAAAATGTACGAGCACACAAAAACCTCCACAAATCTGTATCATTGATTTATTTCACAAATCAAAAATTTATGTCAAATTTTGAACAATTAACAAAATACTAAGAAATTTATAATATAAACTAAAAGTTAATAATCACAGATAACAATTTGGTTTAGTTACATACAGACATAATTATAAATAACATGGCTTGGCAGCCGCGCTTCACACATTTGTTACGCGCTGCTGCCGAGCCCTGCAAATACATCACTTTACTTCACATTCAACTTTTTAATGATTTTTACATGTTTTAGTTATTAGTAGAGGATAAATAAATAGGACAATGGACTGTTAATTATCATTCCACATAATTCTTGCATGTGAAATTCTGTCATAGGATTAATTTTAGCGCCATTGTCCTATGCTCAACAATTAATATTTGGGGGTTAGTTAAATCATTCTGGTAAAAAATTATCAAGCCCCTGTAGAAAATAAAAAAAAATTAATAATATATCTAAAAAAAACTAATACAAACAGGAAAGTATTATGACAAAACTAAATTTTGACAATTTTGATTAAATATTTGACTAAATAGAATTTTATGAGTTTAAAAAATATTTTATAAACTTGTAGTAAATGTAGCTGGTTCTGCTAACCTTTGTAAGCTCATAATATAAAAATAATTGTAAAAAAATTCTTTAGAAAAAAAATAACTGCTTGAATTTCATTTGTAGTGCATCAAAACGAGATTCTAAATAAAAAATAAACAACCTTTCAAGAATGAATTTCTATCTGACAATTTTTAACGTTTATGTACAAGAATATTTACAATTTCAATAAAATTAATAGTTTTTCTATTAAAAACAGCTTTTCGCGGATATAAAAATGTACAGTTATAAAAGTAAAATTGGTTTTAAAATTATTATTGAATATTTTTATATTCTTTAAAAAATGGATTTAATACGATACGATACATGATTTGCAGTAAGGCTTAAAACCGGTTGTAATCCAGCAGATATTAATCGGCTTCGAAGCCATACTTGTAATAATGTTACTACATACATACAAACAAAACTATCGTATTTTTCACAACAAGTTAATAAACTGATATTTATTTGCGAAAAAATAATGAAATGTTATTTTTAATTGGGTTAATCTTCAGTTAATGATTTCATATCCACTTAAAATTAAAAAAAAAAAACAGAATAATTAAACAAAAAGTTTAATGTAAATGCACGATTTTATTTCCTTAAAAAGCATACAAACTTCTTTAATTTTTAATGAAAATTGAACTACAACTATAAATTAAGTATAGCTTAGTTTTAAATATGAAATAAGTGTTTTTTACACACCTGACATTCTCAAGAATAGGCTATGATAATATTTTCTTCTTGATTTACTCTTCAGTAAAAGATTCAATATATTCATTCCTATTAAATTTCTATATTATAGTTGTCTACCTACTATAGCATAATCCAGGAATCTGTGCTCCATAGCAGAGCATAGATCTTCTCGCTGTCAGCCTCCTCCCCTCCATCCTGTTGGCCACCACTGCCAGAACCAGAATCTGGACAGAATCGTTTGATCAGGTTTCTGTATCCTCGGCCTATGCTCACCAGACATTGCTTTCCAGAAACAGGACTAAAATAAATATTTATAAAAAAAACTAAAATCTGAAAAAGATTAATTTGTATCCTTATTTAAAAACTAATGACAAAAATCTTAAATATAATTGACAATATTGTAATTGGTGAATTTGTATATTTATCATCACTTATTGTGTAAAATAGTTGAAAATTTTTGAAGAAGAAAGTCTTACCTAAAACTAACAAGGCTTTGAATTTCATCAGAGAAAGGTCGGAATACTGTAACAGGCCTCAAATTTATGGTTTCTACCACAACCAGGCATCCCCAGCAGGTTCCAATATACAGCAGATCCCCAACCACCTCCAGAGTGGATACCTGGCATCTGCCCGGAGAAAACTGGTCATCAATGTTGATTGTCTTCAGCGACTCTGAGCAAGGTATGAGCTTGCTGCAGTCCAGCTTGGCGCGGATGGTCTTGTCCTCGGCATGCCACTGGTATATAACACAACCTGGATACAGGTAGCTGAACACATGCTCGCTAGTCTCCGTAGATTTGACCTGCATGACCTCGCCAACATCCAGGGGATGGTTGACAATATCCTGGTTGGTTACAATGCTTTCCTTTAGTGAGAATATGGCAATGGCGCCCTGAGACTGGCCGCACCAAACCTCTACACAATTTTCTTCCTGAATATTTAAATTATCACTAAAATTGAAAAATTTCAAAAAAGATGATAACTTACCTAATATTGTGAAATCATTAATATCTGCATTACAAGAAGAAATATCTCGATAAAAATAAATCAAAATTCAACCTATTTTATCCGAAATAAAATTTTTACATTACCTTTCCAATACCAACAGTAACACCATCGTAAATGAAATATCATGTAATAAAATAATAAAGTTTGTATTAATAAATGATTTTTACCTTATAAATACTAGTGACACTATGCACACACCCAGAAGTTCCCAACTCAGTGAGAATAAAAGTTCCCTCTCCCCCCGTCTCCTTCACAGGTATAGTATCCGACTGGCACATAAATATGCGGCCACTGTGCAAGGCCACCACCACCCGCCCTGAGGACTTGATGTAATACAAGGAGCGGATGGGTGACGGGGTCTCCGTGTCTGGGTCCATCTGGTAGGAGAATATTCTTCGGTAGGTTGAACTGCTGTAGGCATGCACGGTTCCCTGGCTTGTGCCAACCCAAATTGCGTCCTGAAGCATATCATGTTAAGTATATTCTAATTTAATTTCGCCTTATCAACAGAAATATCTTGTATTTAGTGGTTTTATATGACTTGAAAATGTGGGCAATTCGCAGAATATTGGTAAAAAGTCAGGGATCATGAGGAATAAGAAGGACTATAAATTAATATAACCCTTAGTTACGATGAACAAAATCATTCGCATACAGATAAAAATTAATTGTTGTGAAGTCTTCGCACTGTTTCTTTATACAGATCAATCACAAAATCAACCTAGAACCCTAATGGATTATGATTGGTATATTAATTGAGTATCCAAACGTTTCAACCACTAATTGTAATCTACAGAGGTGGTAATTAAATTAAGTACATAAACATTGGGGATGTTCATCTATTTATCGGCCAATGCCTTTCACTTTAGACCCCTGGTTCTTTTCTGATTATTAAAGATATTAAATATTTACTATAATACCTGAACAGTTGTCATACTGGTGACAGAATCAGATAACTTCTCCCTCTGGGTATAATGATTAGACCATCCTCCGAGTCCAGCCTCCAGAATATTGAGGTGAGTCTCTGAGCTGACCAGGCTACTCATCTTAGATGCCAACCATAGCTCCTGGTGGCCGTGCTGACTACCAATCTTCATTGTTGTAGTCGCACTGGAGGCAAAACATGATTTCTGATCCAGCAGGATTGTGTCCAGCAGGTGGGTAAACTCTGGAGCAGATGTGATGGACACTATTTGACTTGCTGACGGTCTTGCTCGTGACTGGTGGGACCAACATATCACCATTAGGTCAACAAAATATGAGGGATAGGACAACTCTCGTTGGGTAAGTGGAGGTCGACCCCCTTCAAGAATCAGCTCCTTGACAGTTTCCTGTCCTTCAAACGGCTGATGTAGTGTTAGAAGTTCATACATAAACATTCCAAAAGAGAAACAATCAACCTTTTCTGTATATTCTTCCTCGCCGTTATACTTCATTATTTCAGGTGCCATGAATCCTTCTGTGCCACCAAAACCTTTGGTTCCAGTAGGTAGGCAGGCACGTGATATTCCGTAGTCTGCCAGCTTCACTTGGACGTTGGATGCATTGTTGACCTCCTGGATAGAAAAATTGATAATTAAGATTAATAATTACCTTTGTTTTAAGAAGTTTTGTTTTTGAAAATCAAATTTAAATAAAAATAAGTTGTCCCCTTTTTGGTAATAAGATTATCACTCTTTATTTCACTCTTTTAATCTAACATAGCAGAAAAATAATTTTGTATGCATCCGTTTATACCTATTACAACTTTCATAAGGTATATGGACACTGGGACAGACTGCCAAAAAAAATACACCATTTTGTAATGAGAATCTTACCTGGAATGGCTGTGGCATATCCCAGACGAGAACATTTTCAGATTTCAAATCTCTGTATATAATGTGTTGTTGATGTAGATATTCCAGAGCTCTTGCTATCTGAATACAGATTTGTTGGATAGTAGTTGTGGATAGCTTGTCTCCTGACCTTCTGTAGTGCTTCAACATTGAATCTAGAGCTCCTAGAGGCGCTAATTCCAGAACTATAGCCAGAGGCTTTATACAAATTCCCACTAAAGGTACTACGTGTGAATGCTTGATGTTGAGAAGAATGTTTAGTTCTTGTCTTGCTGTGGTGTAGGCCTTACACGCATACTGCATAGGGTCACGCTCCCATTTTGTCATTGCTGCTTTGTATGCAGCTTGTGAAGACGCCTTGGCTTTAGGTCCTGGATTTACTGGCTGTAGCATTTTGATTGCAACCTCTCTGAATGGTTGCCCCGGGCCACGGCCACGACAAGTTGCTCCAAAAACAAATCCAAATGCCCCGCGGCCAATCAGCGACCCTCTCTTAATTCCTTCAGATGACATGACCAGGCGTTCTCCCAGATCCAAGAAAACTGTATCCGGAGCCATTTGTGCCAGAGATTGTTCTACGTGAAGAGGACATTCTGCATTTTTGCCATCAAATGCGTATAAAATACACTCTTCTACAAGGAAAGTATAAACTTTGTCCTCTTGCGGAGGCAGGCCATGCTTAGCAATATCAAGTTTCCGTTCAATAGAATCAGTTGTACCTTCCTTGCCACTTCTTGATCCATCCCTGCCAACTCCACTGTCTCTACTCTCTACACTGGTGCTAGATGACTTGATGCTCATATTCTCTGATAACAACTCCTCAGCATGTTTGCTGCTAAGGAAGCTGAAGTCCTTCCACGGATCATTGGTCTCCTTATCCATCTGAGCGCAGAGACACCTAGGACAAGGAACCAATCTTGTCACCAACATTTTTCCTTCACTTGTGTGTACAAATCTCGTACCTAAACTTGGGTACCAATCTTCTAACAGCTGATCAATATGTTCAACAGCCATCGATAAGAACTGACATACAGTCCTAGGGCATGGATCTAGCACAAGTGCTTGATACCCGATTGGATCCTTTTTGCCGGTATCTTTAACAGGACGCTTTATGACAACAGTGTCTTGTGGGAGAGATATCTCAATGATGGCTGAACCTGCCTGGTCCACAAGAGTCCAGGTTCCTTCCTGCTTTACCATCAAGTTCATGTGATGATAATCCAGAGTGGCTAGAGACCTCGGTAGCACCTCTCTGACTGAGAGTAAGGTTGTGTCCAGGTATTGAAGCTGCAGGCCTGTCTGCCAACAAACCCACTCGGGTTTGTGCTCATTTATTATTTTACCCAGGTGAGGGTCTTGCTCCACTTCCTGAAATGGACGTCATTATTATCATTGTATAAAACTAACAGGATGTTTGTCTGTATCGATACAGCTGCTGAACCGATATTGTTCTCCTTTACCCCGGCAAAACAAAATTTTCCCCTTTAAAATTAAAAGCACATGTTCGACCTTCAAATTTCTTAAGTACCCCCAGAGGCTTCTAGCTGCTAGCATTATAAAAAGCATAACTGGATTATGGAAGAAATACATTTATATAATTCTTTTAAAAATAATGTAACTTGCCTGTGGGATGATAAAATATGATCTTAAAATTTCTACAACAGAATCATCTGCCAGAATTCTTGTAAGGAGCCTGGACCAGAAACCTGACGGAAGGTAAGCCAGCAATATCAACCTGAACAAGTGATATTTAATTTTCTAGTTACCTAATTCTTAAATATAGGTGTATATTTCGCTATAATGAAATTAAAAGTCTCATACCTGTGTATTGCATGTTCAGGTTCCGACCTATGTGATAAATCATAATCACGCGGCATTTTTCTTGCTTGCGCTCCACCCAACTGATCCATAGGACCAGATATGTCAGCTGTTCGTAGAAGCCTGCGCGCGGGAACTGACCTACTTCTTGGGTGTGCCTGACCGCCGGATAAACTACTCGAGTCCTTAAGTATATCATGTCTTAAAGTAAAACGTTTTTTTTTTTTCAATAAATAAAATTTTTGTCAATTCTAAGTTTTGATTATTTATGCCTAGTAACAGGATATCTCTGTCTGTCTGTGTGTACTGTGTACCGTAGGATCTCACTAACAGATAAACGGATATGGTTCTTAATTACAGATTAGCTTCTCATAGTTCCAGGGAAGGTTATTACTATTTTGGGGGAGTGTACCACAACCCTCCAAAGAGAAATAGTAAAAAAATATTACTAGTGCCATCTAACGGCCGTAAAAATATATTTTTTTGGTAAACAGCTGTTCTCAACAAGAGGCCTCTAGGGGAGTAACAGCTAGTTACAAATAATAAGCACCTGTGAATTTTGTGTAAAGAATGAAGAGTTGCCCACAATGGTACCAGCCGTGCCACCCGCTCCAACACTGTTCTGTACAGCTCTCCGTCCTCGCTGGGACCAGCCTCGTGACCTCAATGGAATGGTGACCCTGCTATCCACCCCTGGGAGGCCGCTGAATAGCATTGTCTCGGTTGGTAGAAGGCAGGGGATCAAAAGAGTTCGACTATCCCAAGTCAAACCAACCTGAATATTTTTGTAAGTATTAGCAAAATATTTTTGGAATCATATGCAAAAGTAGTAATTAAATGTAAACAAAATATTCAAATAACATGCGTGTACATTAATTGAAATCTAAAAATGTGTAGGTATAATTTTTAAATACATAAAAATTCTTACCTCGAATTTATTGAGTAGATTAACAATATAAGATTTAGCGGAGAGTGAGACAGCTGTGGATGATTTGAAAACATGCTTCAGATCACTCAGTAACATTATACCGTTCTTCACAAATGGATTTATCTCCCTGAAAATAAAATAAATATATGAATTATCTTCGTATTTGTAAACAAATGTAGGGTAGGTACATAATCTTCTTAATAAGCTATGCTACTAATGTATGTAATTGCCGGTATCTAAAGGGATAAGACAAAGGCCAGTAAATTGATGTATATCCCCAATGATTACACACAAAATTAACCCTTCTGTAGATTAAAACTAGTGGATGAAACGTTTGAAAACTCAACTTAATAAACCAACTAATAAAAATTTAGTAAAAGTCCCTAAAGTTGTTGAACCTACGAATAAGAAAACGTTATTGTGAAACTTTTGGGACTAGTGTAAAAAAACAGACCATTGCCCCCTTTCTCTTTGATGTAATTGTGCTTAAAAAAATAAAAAAATAAAATATTGAAAACCTGATAGTGACGACGTGAGAGAGCATATCACAGAGCCACTGTGGATCAAGAAAGTATAAATCTCTGAGAGTTGCATCGTCGTAGTGGAGCAGGACACCATTATCATGCAGAAACGATGTCGCCTGTTGGAAAAAAATAAAATATTATTTCTTAGTTTTTATTAATATAATCCATATATAAAAGTAACATGATGACTGGATGTCTGTAGCGAAGGATCTCGCTAACAACTGAACCGATACGGTTTTCTTTTGTAGTGAAACTTCTTATAGGTCCAATGAAAGATTTTAACTAATTTGGGAGGGATATTTAAAAATACTCTCACTAGTGAAATCCCCAGAAAAAAAAACGTACCTTGCCCCCCCTCCCCCTCACTCGATGCCCATTTAAAATAATCCCTATTTCTAACATATTGCTTTCGTGGCTCAGAATTTATACACTCCCTGAAGGTTGTGAGGTAAAAAAGAAATAACCAATAGTATTTCATTTCTGTTTCGGGGAGAAATTTTCATAAATAGAAATGGTTATGCTTTCATGGTTAGATCTTAACCGGTCATTTCAGATTAAATGTTGTACCTGATGAAGTTCAGCACTATCACGAAAGCAAGCGTTGAACTTTGTCTTCATATGTGAGGTCACCAACTCTTCATACTCAATCTAAATTAATAATTGAAACATTTTATTTCAGTACAAAGGTTGCGCTTGATACATTTGACACGATAATTTTAATATAAATTCTAAATGTGAAATACCTATAGACAGATGAAAATGCCAAAAACGCACAGGAAATTCAAATTATACTTGAGTCACTGGAGTTAAAATGTACATTGCAAATGTTGTACATGTTATAGATCAAATACAGATTGTTGTGGGATTTATGTACAGTCACTAGGCAACAATACATTAATAAATGATAAAAGCTATAAAAAAATAACAAGTTGTCGTGTTGAAAACTGACAAACAATAAATTTGTAAGAAATAGGGGGTAAGGGGGAACTAACCTGTCCTAGAACAGGATCTCTAGAGGTATGTCTCATTTCTACGCAGAGGTCCAACAATTTCCTCCAGGTATAAATATGTGTATGTGGGGTGGGGGTATACTAACCTGTCCTAGAACAGGATCTCTAGAGGTATGTCTCATTTCTACGCAGAGGTCACCAACAATCTCCTCCAGGTATAAATGTGTGTGTGTGGGGGGGGGGGGTATACTAACCTGTCCTAGAACAGGATCTCTAGAGGAATGTCTCATTTCTACGCAGAGGTCACCAACAATTTCCTCCAGGTATAAATATGTGGCCGGGATCTTCTGTTCCAGAAGTCTTTGCTTACTTCCCTAAATAATAATCATTTCAATATACTGTTTAAGGATACACTTAGATTTTTAGGACTTCATCATAGAGATGCTTCGATTATAACAATGTATCTTTTTGTAATAGGAATCGGTATTTCAAAAATCAGATGAATAAGATAAAAAAAAATGGTGTTAAAAAGCAACATGTTTTGAATGGACGTAACGAATATAGAGTTGCTTCATTTTCTAAATCGTACCTAACTGTTAAAGGAATCCTCATGCAAGGTTTGAAATCGATAGGACAATTCTAACATGTTTAAATTAACGAAAAGAGCTAACCGTTCCAGACAAAGGGACCGACTCTAAATTATAAAAAAATACTTCGCTTTTACAAATGTTAATATAATCATAAATGATTTACCTGTGATCTCAAACTAAATGCAGTATCATAGATCATGTTGGCCAGGTGTCGGATGTTAAACTTTGTCTTGCAGCTCACCTCCAGGGTATCCAGGACCCGGGGTAACCCACACTTCTCTGGGTCAACCAAGTTAATAAATTTTTCCCTAAATTAAGATGACATAAAGAATAATATACCATATATCTAAAGGGATAAAACAATGGCTGATTAATTAATTTATATCCCCAATGATCATAAACAAAATTACCCATTCTGTAGATTACAATTAGTGGTTGAAACGTTTAAACACTAAACTTAATTTATCAACCAATCAAAATTCAATACAAGTCCCAAAAGTGGTCAAGCCAACGAATAATAAACAGCCCAAACAGTTCCCTCCCTCCCTGCAAAGTTCACAAACGCAGAGCAAGTTATTTTATCTATAACCCAAATTACTTTTAAATGAACGGTAAAGAAAAACAGTTTAACATTTTAGAAAGAAAAAAAAACAATTTGGTCTAAAATCATCACATACTTGAACATTCAACAAACTCTTGTGATATATTTTATACACATATTAACTAGGGGGGTAATTTGTAAAAATACATAATTATTTTAGTTAATTCATTCAGCATTTGATAATTAAGTACCTAGGTATGATTTTTTATTTTTATAAAAACACAGTTTTCTTTTGAAGTGGAATTGAAAAATATTTTTCTGTGCAAAGATTACACCACTGTTTATCTAAGGATGTACTAAGGATGTCTCTTACCTAATCTTATTCTGTAGGTATTCACTAAAACTAGGAGGGAACTGTGTACTCACAACATCCTGGTGGGTCCCAACAATAATCACAGGAGAGTTGGGTGCCCGGGCCTGGATGTTGATCAGCCACTGCTGGATCTCGTTGATTCCCTTCTCACCATCGGCTATTTTCCATAGAACAAGATACAAGCTTCTCCTGATAATATATCAGATTACATAGGTATTATTGCTAGGTAATTAAAAATCAATCAATTAAAATCAAATTGGCCTATGTTGGTATAAAAAAATCCCAAAACTGCAATAAATGATATATTTTTCAAAAACAAAGCGTTGAATCCGAAAAAATCTAAATAGGGCTCATTTCCATCTGTATAGATCTATAAAGCAGCAAGCAACCAATCATTTAATAATGACATGTTAATGTATACTATATATTAAGCTTTGCAATTAAGAATTAAAAATTATTATTTCATATGAAAATATTCTCACTTTGAAAGAAAATACTGATGCGTAGTGTAATACTCTTGTTGCCCGCCAAAGTCCCATGTGCGAAATACAACAGGACCAAAGGCATTGGCCGTCTTCCCGCGCTTTTCATACGTCCAGTCACCAATATCGACACCAACCGTGCTCATACTGACCCCTTTCCCACTTTTCATGTTGATGTTTCTGTTGCCCATCCGTCTGGCCCAGTGCTCAGCTTGCCGCGTCCGTTTGTAAGATCCACCTTCCCCGCGTAAAAGTTCCAGCAAAGTTGTTTTGCCAATTCCCTAAAAAATTACTTTATACCTATTCATGTAGTTACAAGACGTTAAAAAATGGATTTAGAATACGTGGATATTGTAAAAGGGGAAAATTGTCCTCAATTTAGGATGCTAATACAGCCCTCAAGTTATTGGTCAATACGTTCCTCCATTTTCAGGAATTGAGTAGTCATAGGGAGAGAGGATAATGGCCGGTTTATCGTTATTTCAGCCAGCTAAAGGAAACATTTTTATTTTGGTATGCGATAATCTCTCACAATATCCACGTATTTTATATCCATTCATGCAGATATAAACACATATCAATTTGTGTAAAAAAAACCTTTTATTTAAGTAATGTTTCTTTAATGAAAACTAAATACCTGAACACCAACGACCATTAGCTTCATCCTGGCATAGGGTTTAGCATCCTCCAACACTGATCTCAGGTAACCAACTATATCCATAGTTTTGTAGTGTTTCGAGGTAGTCATGGAGGCCAGAGGTTCTTGTAAACGACATCCTCTGTAATAATAATGATTTAGTTAGAAGGTAGGTTAGAGATGCAATAAATATATAATTTAAGATGTATAACATTAACCAGACATCTACTTGGACCCCATGTTTGAGACTTTTTCGTCTGCTATCAAACTACTTTCTGCTCCTTTGTAGCGACCTGGTTTGTTAATATTCCCGACGCTATTAGTTGATTCAATGACCCAAATGAAAGTCAGCATAGGGTCCTCGGGGTGGGGACATAGTTATTTAACCCTTTCCCACTCTATTGTTTTACTCTATTGGAGATAATGTATAGAAATCAGATATATATAATAAAAAAGCATTCTTTAACAATATATAAAACTATTTACCTTGTATTTAAATTCCAAAGTCTAGTAAGTAACCCCATTTCAGCTGGCAGGTCCTGAATACCTTCATTGCCGGACAGATTCAGCACAGACAGGTTCACCAGTTCCTTGATGGTGACAGGTACACTGCGGACACTGTTGTTACTCACATCCAGCATGCTCAGGTTACAGAACATCAGCTTCGACTTCTGGATTGCACTTGAAGAATCGGAACAACCGCCACCTGCTGAAGGCGATGGAGCCGTTGCTAACACAGCTGAAGTTGTTGAGGTTGATGAGGCTGAGGTTGTTGTTGTTGTGGAGGGCAGCAATTCAAACGTCTGATCCTCGGATATTGAACTGACGCTATCTGGAACAGACAGGTGAAGGCTGATGTCTCGGAGGCAATTATCCGCTAGGATTAGAGTTCTCAGATTGTCCAGCTTATTGTGCCGCTTATGCACGCAAGTAGACTAAAAATTAATTTTCGTGTAGATAAACAACTCTTTAGATTTTCCTAAACTTAAACAAACTCAAAATTTTTGAAATAATTTGACAATTTACCTTAAAAGAAGATTTAATATTTCCTCTGTTTAGTTTTCTTGGTTCTGGAGTACTGCAGACACTTGAACTTCGCTCCTGGTTGATTAAAAAAAATACAGTTAAAAATACATAATAATAGATAGAAAATATTCAAAAAATTTAAATTACTTTTATCATATTTAATGATATACAAACATAATTACCTGAGCTAAGCTGTAACAGCTGAGATCTGTATCCTGTTCCTGGTGCCAGCTGGCAATCTGATTGTGGGACAAGTCCAAATGTTTCAGGTAGAACGGATACCTGGCCATGGGACCCAAGCTCTCCAGAGAGTTGTAGGACAGGTGAAGCCTGGTGAGGTGAGGGGCCAGGCAGGATAATCCAGCGGGGATTTCTTTAAAGGAGTTGTGAGAAAGATTCAGAGTTTGCAGCTTGTTTTCACTACCCGTCAAAGTGGGATCAAAATCTTCCTGAAATTAAAAACAAACATTAAATACATTTGAAAAATAAATTAAAATATACATGTAAAAGTTTAAGTTAAATGAACGATCCTATTTTGAGGAATTTTAGAAGAATTTCTATGCCTTTGCACATTTTTTGAGCCCAGTTACTCAATATCTATCCATTATAAAAAAAAATTACCTAGATTTTTTTTCATACCTAGGTATTTAATTTACTATTTATGTCTCATCTCTGCTTTATCAAGATTCAATCTTACATTAATTTATGTAAATATTTAGCAGCTATTCAATTTTTTTTATTAAAGCAAAATATATTTTTTTTTTGGGGGGGGGGGGTGCGGTTGCATTTTTTTCTGTGGGCGATTTCTCTTTGGAGTTTGGTTATACCCTTGTAAAGGAGAACCATATCAGTCTAGCGGTTAACGAGATTCTTAGACACACACACACACACACTTTTACATCATGATTACCAGGGTGTCGGAGCCGTATGATTTTGATGCGGCTCCGGCTCCAGCTCCGGCTCCTACCTTAAAATTAATATATCAATTTTTTTTCACTATTGAATTTGATAAAATAAAATAAATAATATAAAATATTTTTCTTTTATTTGATTAAAGCTATATAAAAGTAGAAGGATGTGTGTCTATTTGTTAAGTAACAATAGTTTTTCAGTTTATTATATGGAAATAGACCGTTGCCAAATTATAATATTACTTTAAAAAATCAATTTTAGCTAGTCCGGAGCCGGAGCCGTTTTTAACGAAAAATACGGCTCCGGATCCGGCTCCGGCTCCACCAAAAATGTTGCTGCTCCCGGCTCCGGAACTGATTACACTACACAAAGAAGACATACCTTATCAACAATGACAACACTGCTCTTCCACTTGTTGCAATGATTCAAATAAATCTGCTCCAGCTGAGAAGTCTTTTCCTGGAGATGTCTGGCATCCTCCTCAACCTCGCCATCAAGATCATCCTCGGACCTCACAGATATATTGTCGGACCCAAAGTCGCTGACAGAGCTGGTGTCAAACTGGGGGTTGGTGCTGTCTGTGCCCAGGGAGGAGGTGGACTCGTGCCTGTGCAGAAAAGGTGTCACCGTGGTGGGCAGGTCTGACAGCATATTTAGGGATAGATTAATTTCTTTTAGGGTTGGTGATGTCCACATGGCGAAGGGCACGCTTGTTAACTTATTGTTTGAAAGGTCTAGTATTGAAAGGGCTGGTAGTTGGAATAGACTGACAGGTACACTGTCAAGTCTGTTATCTTGTAGCTGTATTTCCTCTAGCCAGGGACAACAGTATGTACATTCATTTAGACTTTCAAGCTTGTTACCAGCCAGGGATAAAAATTTCAGGCTCAATAAAGACCACAAAACATCAGGCAAGGAAAAAATTTCATTGTTGGATAAATCGAGCCTTGTAATTGCATGTAATGCTAACGGTTGATATTTAGGACTTAACCGCAGCTTTTGATTGAGTTTGACAGAACAATCAATCAGCCATTGTTCCTTGACAACTGTAAGAGCTCCAGTTTGATGCCAGTTTACCATGACAGGAATACTTGGACACATTGAATTGTAGGTTAATGTGCTTACAGAGCTGCGGCCCTTCATAGATCGTCCCATGTGCATTTCTGCCAGAGCATTTTTGTTAACGCGAGATTCTTGATCCTGATGAGCCTTTAATGCTAAAAGCTTAGACATCACCAAATAATCATCTGTCTGAGCGGATGTTGAAAGTGCAAGGTTCTGGTCGTCCCTAGCACCGTACTTCAGGAGAAGATCAATCATGCCCATGTCTCTATTTCTTGCCGCCTCCTGGAGACAGGTTGAAGATCTGAGGCAATGATCACCATCCCCGCCACGAGCTGACTGAAGCGTAAGGTTTGGTACAGCTCCCGCAGCCAATAAATGCGAAGCAATTGCATGATGTCGATTTTTAACAGCCACATGTAGAGCTGTTTCAACACCTTGGTTACAGTACACATCTAGGTCAACTGGTTTGATCCATATTTCATTCGACTTTAAAACCTCTTCCTTGGGTTGAAACTTTGATATTAAAGCCTGGAGGCCAATTCCACGAGACCGTTGTAGTCCTCCTTTCTCTGGAGATGTTGGTTCACTTTCCGACTGGACAGGTACTGGCATGGTTGTGGACACTGCTTTCACACGATATTCTAACAACAAATCGACCATGCGAAGGTTTCCAATACAACAGGCCAGGTATAAAATACTCTGTCCTGACAGATCCTGCTGGTTGATATCAAAAGGCATTTCATACTTCCAGTTGCCAGTTCGGTCTTTAAAGGAGATCAAATTTTCATCTGGAAACTTGTATTTGAGTAAAAATTCCAGAACAGCTGCGTGACCGTTAAAACAAGCGGCATGCAATGGCAGCCATTTCTCAACTGTCTGAACGTTTATCAATTCAGGAAATTTCTTCAGCAATATCTCTACAATTTCCCGTTTACCGTTGTAAGCAGCTATGTACAGAGGTGAGTATTTTGTGACTGGATGAATGATAGCTCTGGCTCCCTGCTCGATAAGGTAGCGCACAACATCACGTTGGCCGTGCTCAGAGGCTTTGAATAAAAGGCTGCTGCTACCATTAGGGACGTAGTTCACAAGGTCACTAGCAGAATGTTGATTTCCTAAATAGAAAACTAATGAAAATAGTGTTTAATTCGCTAGGTACCTAGATAATGGTATTTTATCGTTTAAAAACTTTTTTTTTCTGTGTTAATACAGCGTTGTAAAAAATTATTATTTCTTGAAATTAAAAGGGTGGGAGGGTGGACAAGAGTGAGAAATGAAAAAAAATAGGTGCAGCACTAGGCAGTTTTAACTGGCAGCGGCTTGTATTTTGAATTAAATATGATCCTCTTTGTGATCCCGATGGAAATATGCAAAAAAAAATTTAACATGGTGCCGTTTTTTTCACAAGGTACCTATACATAGGTATTTGATTTTTTCGATCTTAAAACTTAAAAACAATCGATGATATATCGCTAACCGTAAAGTTAGTTAGGTAATGTTTAATGTAAAAAAAGAATTATTTTCATACCCAAAATTGTTTTAACTCCATTGATATCTCCCCCAGCACAAGCATCTAACAAGTTGTAAAAATCCTTTTGTCTGTCCTAAAAAATAAATATCTGTTAAGGTGTGCCTAAATATTGTTGTGAAATTAGAGCAATGTAAGTTAATGAAATAAAATATTTGCATTCATTTGTTGATGTCAAAAAGCTCCTACAAACCTATCGCAAGCCCAAGGTCAAATGTCTAACGTTGTTAGCTTCTTATCTTGGTATTTCCTTTTAGGTTTAGAAACAATAACTTAATTTGAGTCGGGTTAGGCAAAAAAAAAGTAACCTTATCCCTCTTCATGGAAAACTACCTGTTCTTTTTTATCTACAGCCTCCCTGAGTGCCTCCATACAACTTCTGTGATCCATCTTATCCGCCAGGTCAAGTGGAGTCAGGCCTAGGGCATCTTTGGCAAGCAAATCTGCCCCAGCATCAACCAGCACCTGCAGGTTGACCACATGACCGTGCTCAGCCGCCACATGAAGCGGAGTTCTACACTCTCCTCTGGGGCCACAAGCAATGTTGACATTTGCTCCGGCCTGAACTAGAATGAGCAGGCACTGGGATGACTCAGTAGTTGCTGCAGCATGGGCAGGTGTGCGTCCCCACGAGTCTGCAGAATTTATGTATCCAAGTTCTTCTCCATTAAGAAGGTCCTCCAGTAGCTCTGCATTGTCCCACAAGGCAGCCTGGTGGAGTAACCTTAAAATACATTTTAGTGTTTTAAATGAGCAGACAATAAAATAACAGTTCTAATCATTATAAAATACTAGCGGCTACGCCCCTAGAACACTCTAAGAGCACTAAAGGGGGGGAGGTTTGAAGTCGACCCTTCCATTTTTATTTTTAAAGTTTATAAAAAATCATTATAGGGGAATTATTTCCTGTAAGAAGCTTCACTGTAAAGGAGAACCATATCGGTTTAGCGGTGAGCGAGATCCTTCGCTACAGATAAAAAAGCTTTCTATTTTATATGGTAGGATTATTCATAAAAGCATCAAAGAAAAGGAAACAAGATTTCAATCGTGTATTACAACATGAAATAAACTAGAAAAATTAAATCTGAACGGAAATTTTACTAGTACCTAGTAGATAAAAAAAAATATGCAAAATAATGTGAGGTAGACCCTTCAAAAATTGTCTTACTTTTAAAAAAATCCCGTAGGTACATTTATTGTATATCAAAGATCTTAATTAAGATGGGGATGGAGTTTTCAAAAGTTCACTCGTTGAATTGTGAAAACTTTTACCTACTAATTTTTTTATAACAATTCTGAATATAAATAACAAAAATTAGGATTACCTTCCAGAAAAGTCTTCAGCGTCAATGAGCGATTCCATCTTCAGCCTATTGTATAATTTATCCCATCGTGCAGTAATTTTGCCTTAAAAGTAAGTTTATTTTAAATATTTTTAAAAATAATTAAACAAGCCTAAACAGGGGTGTATACTCCCCTCAAATAGGGAAATATTCCGTATTTATAAATATTGGGGAAAGAAATAGAAAAGGGGGAAAGAAATTCAAACTGTAACTAAGTACCTAGTAAAGATTTTAAAGTACAAAAATTTACCCCTTGAAGAGATCGATATATGAACTTTAAAGACAATCTAACTTTTATTACTTTTTGAAGTAAGGCTAGATACTTTGCATTGCGTTTCAATCAACCCTTGTAGTCTTAACCTTAGCCATTTTTGTTTGATTTTCCAGCTGGTACTAAAAGAGTAGGCAAATGACATTGAGTTTGAGGAATTTATGAGTGTTTGTCAAGATTAACATCAAGAAACTTTTAAATATACAGAATGCAGAAAGCTTTGATGTAAAACTTATACAAAAATTTCTACGACGCCATTTTATTTGAATGGAACTAAGTTTATAAAAAATAGACTATCCAGTTATTTATCACATCGTATTATAGACAGCTTTCCGCGAATAGTAAAATGAAAAATTTAGGATTAATTCGAGTTTAATTGTCCCCGAGGGGCTGAAGGACCGGACCAACAAAACTAGTTTTTTATTGTTCATAGAAAATTGTCTATAATACGATACAATACATGATTTTACGGTATGGATGAGAACCAGTTCTAATTCAGCAGTTATTAATCGGGTTTGAAGCCATACTGGATATAGATTCCTATGATGATGTCAGAGATACATAGTGTGTAAATATAACTCTGGTAAAACTGTTAAATTTCGTAGGTACGTTAAAAACTTTCACATAAAACGATAAAAAATACCTACTGTATTTATTCGAATCCGGTGGATAGGAACCGTTTCTCATCCATACGAAAAAACTATGTCTAGCATCGTATTATATCCAGCTTTCTACGGCACCTCGGAGCTAAAAAACTGGTTTTAATCTTATAATTGTACATTCTATATCCGCGGAAAGCCGTTTATAAAACGATGAAAGAAATAACAAATCTTTTATCGTAAAGTACTTATCTATGAGACAGAAATATTATTTTAACCTACCTATCCCTTCGACGACATTTATCTATACATATTAAGGCGTTGCTTGATTTCTCCCTCATAACATAAACATTTTAATTATCTTGTGTAAAAATTATCTGAAAGAAATAACTACATATTTCCAAATGATTTAGATTTAGCGTAGTCCAGGACAAGTGTTCTACTAGTGTTTACAGTTTATTTATTTTATTCGTACTGATTGGGTACGTGAAAATACAATGGTTTCATATCAAACATTTCATACATATTTAACAGGTTGCATTATAATTATTTTTCTGTTGCAAATTAATTAGATGGATCTATTTATCTTAATTACATAATTTGTTTGTACCTAGTAAAATGTAAAATGGTACCCGAATATCATTTTTAAGTATAAAGTTTTAAAGCTCACATAAGTATAGACTTTATATAAATAGATAGGTTTCAGTTGACTTTACATTTTAGTTGACTTGACAGAAATTAAATGTTTTATTGTAAAGGAGGCAAGGGGGTAACAAAAACAAGATGGAGGAAATGGCGTAATAAATCTCAAATATTGAGACGGAATGATGATTAGATTAAGCACCAACAAGCTTCTTCAGGCCCTGTGTAGACATGGACTTTGGTCTCTCCAGAGGAAGACCCAGAGCTCTGTCCCAAACCAAAGAGGCGGTGACACCGAGAGCTCTGGAGACACCGAACAGGACAGTGTAGTAGTTCATCTCCTTCATGCCGTAGTACTGCAGGAGAACACCGCTGTGAGCATCAACATTGGGCCAGGGGTTCTTGACCTTGCCAGTCTCCATAAGAATGGGTGGCACCAACATGTACAGCTGGGAAACAAGCTTGAAGAGCTTGTCGTCAGGAAGGTGCTTGAGGGCAAACTCTCTCTGGCAAGTGTACCTGGGGTCGGTCTTTCTGAGGACAGCGTGACCGTAGCCAGGAACAACTTGACCGGACTTCAAGAGGCTCCACACAAATTCCTTCATCTGATCATCAGTAGCGTCAAGTCCGACCTGATCAACAACCTTGTTCAAGAAAAGCAGAACTTCCTGGTTGGCCAGACCGTGCAGGGGTCCAGCAAGACCGCACATACCAGCAGAGAAAGACAGATAAGGGTCTGAAAGAGCAGATCCTACCAAGTGGGTGGTGTGGGCAGACACATTACCTCCCTCATGGTCAGAGTGTATGGTCAGGTAGAGACGCATCAGCTCAGTGAACATGGGGTCCTTGTAGCCAATCATCTCGGTGAAGTTGTATGACCAATCCTTGGAGGTGTCAATGGGGCAGGGGGTGGCACCATCTCTGTACAGGTTGTTGTAAATGGTGGCGGCGACAACAGGCAGCTTGGCAATCAAATCCATGCTGTCCTCAAAGTTGGTCTCCCAGTACTTGGTCTTGTGGACACCCTCAGAGTATGCCTTGCCGAACTTGGATTCGGAATTCATGGCAGCAATTGCGGCAGAAAACTGGGCCATGGGATGCAGATGTGAGGGGAAGTTGTTCAGCATAGTAACAACATGAGATGGAAGCTCAGCCCTGCTGGCCCAATCCTCAGACAGACTCTTTACCTGAGCTTCTGTGGGGATTTCACCAGTGACAAGAAGCCAGAACAGACCCTCGGGCAGGGGCTCACTGCCGCCTGGAGCCTTGGGCAGAAGCTCCTGGCACTCGGGAATGGTGTAGCCACGGAACCTGATGCCCTCATCAGCGTCCAAGACAGATGTTTCAGTGACCAGACCCTTCATGCCACGCATACCACCGTACATCATATCGACAGTGATCTCGCCAACCTTGGTGTTTCCGTGCTGCTTTCTGAAGGCCTTAACCTCCTCCTGGGCGGCGGGAATCTTCTCGGCGAGTGCGGAGCGAAGGTCAGGCGCGCTGCTCATCCTGGCGGCCTGGTTCAACAGAACCTTCTGCTGCTTGGGAAAAGCCTTAAGACATGCCTGAACAAGGGCCATTTCTGCTCTGAAAATATAAATACATTAAAATCTATAAACATTATAAGAAGAACTGTAAATTATTTAATATTTTTCAAAAATTAAATTATTTGAACATTAAATAATTAAATAGGAAAAAAATTCAAAATAAATGTAAAAGCTGTTACTAGGGTAACTTTAATATGCTAAAATGAACAGCAAAAGTAGAATTCATATTAAGGTCACATGTAAGCCAATGACGTAATCTACAGCTAGAATGGTAAAATCACATGGTATTATCTTTAACCATATTTAAAATACAAAATAATTTTATAACCTAATTATTTCACAATTATGCGCATATTAAAATTAAAGTACTTTATATTTAATAATAACAACTGTCATGAAGGTTTTATTACGTAATTAAAATTTTTAAATATATTTTAGTAATATAAAGAAAGAAAATATAATGAACGTATATACATTTAAAACAAACAGGAATAGTCACAAAGTTAAACTAGAAGCTTGTTCAACACTCAACAATGCTAAAAAATGATTCTTGGCCGTTTTGTGATAAAAATTTGCCATTTTATAGTGTCCTTAAAAAAGTCTAAAATGCAATCTTTGACTTTACATATTAGACAACTTGATGCAAAGGGGGAAGGCCACAATGCCTCCCCCATGCTAATAACTTTTACCCTATCCACTCCGGAACCCCTTTTCTAAGCATCCCCCTAAGGCATACAAACCCCCGTTCCCCTACAACTTCCCTATTTGCTTCCTTCCATGATTTTCAATCTCAGCTGATTCCGTGAGAAGAAAGTTTAGCAGAGTTAACAACTATTTGCAATATTTTTATTTTTAATGACAGAGTTAACAACTTTTTAAAAAAAACATTAGGATTTTGAACAATAACATTTACAGATGTAGATTGTAGGTTTTACAACTTTTTGCTCATATTCATAAAATAAATTTCCTCTTAAAAATATATAGTTTTAAACATAACTTTCTTATACAAATGTGATTTTTACGTCTTATGTAATAAAGATTTTCTCAGCCAAAAATTATACATTAGGATATCAAGAATAACTATATATCAAACTCAATTGATAGGAAAATGGGGCAATATATTTATATTCAATGACAATTAGAAATTTTAACATTTAGATGACATTGACTACATCTTTGATATGTAAGTTTAAAAATATTAGAAAAATTAAAAAAAATATGAAAAAATCAGTCAATATATGTTTGACCATCCAAGGATATGAACGTTCTTGAATGGTCAATCTATATTGTCTTCTGATGCATGACCGACGGACAAAGTAAATTTGCTACTGATTGATCGTTGATACAGGCCGAATCTTCATAAAAAAATCTAACCGTTTATCTTCAAAAGAAGTCGCGAAAATCGCATTTTCCCAAATAGCATTATCAACGGACGGACTGACGGAGAGACAGAGTGAATTAAGATAAGCTTCGCTACTAAAATCAAACCGTCTTCTTTCCTAGCCTTAATGAGAGAATCTAATTAATCTACTCATTGGACATATATGTTCTAATCCTAGCTTATCGAGTAGCTGCGCTACTTGAAATAATTAGATGAACATAAAATTAATTTAAATTAGTCACATTTTTCTGACCAAAAGATAAATCCAATTCAATTACAAAATTTCTTTGATGCTCTGTCCCCGAAATGAAAAGTTTTTTTTTAGTAGCAAAGCTATTCTATAATTCGAAATAACCGTCCATCTGTCCAACTTTCCTACCAACTGTATGGCTTGAGGAACCTTGATTTTCTTGGCTGTTATTTAGGATAGACGACATTTTTTAAAAAAAAAAGCTTTTGTTGATCATAAAGTAACTTTTCTTAAATTTTCTTAATCCGTCAAACTGTACTGAAATGTTCTAAAGAACATCAAACGTCTAAAGAAAAATTAATTTTCTCGTCTTTTATAAAAGATAGATAACTAAAATTTGATGTAAAATTCTACTTACAAATTAACTTCATTTGTTGTCTGTCTGTTAATTACGTTGTTATATAATACTAGCAATTGTTCAAAATATTGATGAGCTTCGCTACTTATGTATGTCATTATCTTTGGTGGTTTTTTTTTACTTTAAGTACGAATTTGAATTCTAAAATACATTTTTACAAAATTTAGGGAAAAATGTTTGTCTACTTTTTGAGTTGAGATGTGAATTTTATGGCATAGTTTAACCTAATTACAACGGTCATATAGTAGGGGGGGGGGGGGGGGGGGGCACGGCACAGGATCACAACAAACCTGACCGGGTCATTTAGGTGAATGAGCATGCTTTTCATCCTTAAAAATGTCTGAGCTAGTTATAAGTCATAAAAGGATCTAAAAATAAATGTTGCAAAAAAGGGGCAAAGGAAGCAAAATCCATCAAAGTCTTCTAGCTATCAGAACATGAGATAATAGGGAGGGAACTATGCAGAAAAAAAGGTTGTAGACTAACAATAGAACATTCTTTTAATTAAGAAATAAATTTGAATCAATTAATAATTAGTTTGTATTATATATAACTTTTCCCTGTATATAACTAGCGGCTACACCCCTAGAGGCCTTCGGTATAGACAGACAGATACACAGCGATCCTTTGACTTTATTATAAAAAGATTTTAAAAATTGGATTGATGATTGAGATTGATTTATATTCCATTTCTAAACCTGTATGAACCTTCATATCACTATGAAATACAGAAACTTATTTTTTTTGATAATTACATAAATATTATATTTACATCAGAAGATACTTTGAATTCATTCTTTTTTAATAAATTGATAAAAATGAAAAGATAAGAAGGTAGATGTCAATATTAAAATGAAATAATCTTTTTTACCTAGTTAAGCAATCATGCTGAAGCTGGTCACAAGTAATAACAATTCAATTATATTTCATTTTAAAGGGCGAAGCTTTATATAATTAGGATTGGTTCGTCCGTCCGTCCGTAACGGTAAGCTCTTTCCTTGATTTAGACATATTAGAATTGTCCTATTGATTTCAAACTTTGCATGATGATTCCTGTAACGGTTAGATAAGAATACGATTTGATTAGGAAGCATACCAACTCTACAATCGATTCCAGAAAGTCCATACGTCCATTTAAAACGTGCTGACTTTTAACATTTTGACAACAATTTTTGGTATGTATAAATTATCCTATTCTTCTGATTTTTGGAAAAATGATTCCTAGGACAACAAAGTACAGTATTATAAGCGAGGCATCCCTATAGTCCAATCCTAAAAATGAAAGTATGACCTTTTACTACATCTTATATTTACTCAATATTGCAACAAATTTATGTAGAATATTGTTTAGAATTACAAATAAATGTTCAAATAGTTCTGACACTTTACAAGAGCTATTGTCCGTTTGTTCTTTCTTATGATTTTAGAGCTTCGCGTTTATAGATGTTGTCATCCTTGTTTCTTAAAATTGCACTTCTAAATTTTTACATATTATTAGACATTCATTTTTTTATCCAAGATGTTTCTGCCGATTTAAGTCCAATTCTTGACTGTGACGTGCAAGGGGGGCGAGGGTGTTTACCTACCAAAAATCTTCTGAAACACTCAAAATATGGGTCTTACCCCCCCCCCTCCCCCTAAAAAAATAGGGGGATGATGTAATTACCCATTTACGTAAAGATTGGTATGAAAACAAAAGAACTATATGTAAATATTTTTAGCCTTGTTGCTTAGCTGCGCAGTGTGCCAGGGGGCGCGCGCACCTGTCATCGGTGGTGTGTATGGCGCTTCCAATAATGGCGGACTTCCAGTCAAGATTCCCGCCAAGGAGAAGATTCTGAAGCAGGAAGTGTGCAACACAGAAGTTTGCCAGGAAGCAGGTACAGTATATGAGCTTAGTTTCTAAAAAATCTGTGATGACAAAATAATAGCGACAACAGTTTGAACCATCATAGCAAGCAAAACACTAAAAATTTAATGTTGCATAGCTCTCAGGAGTATATTAATGGTAATTTTTGAATGATACAATCCCATTAAAATAATGTGAAAACCATAATAATCCTTTATCAATAAAAAAAAATAGAAAACTTAGAAATTTATTTTTAAATCCATCTGTTAATATATACTTCAAGTCCAATAAAAAAATCCTTTGCTTTGAATTTATTTGGTGTCCGCCAAACAACGGTTTCAATAACATAATAATGTGTTTAAAATAAAATGATATTTTAGCTGCTTCTCTTGCTGATGCTATGGATATAACAGCTGATCCTTGTGAGGACTTTTATCAGTTTGCCTGTGGAGGATGGATGGCCAAGAACACTATTCCTGAGGGCAAGTCCAAGTGGGGTAGATTCTACGAGCTAAGAGACAAGGTTGATCAAGATCTTCATGGTAAGAAAGTGTCAAATGCCTTTGTTAAATCTAATTGTAGTATGACAGGGAAAAGAAAAGTAAATAATTATGCAAAAAGCCCAAATAATGTAAGATTAAGATCACTGTGGCGTCC
This sequence comes from Acartia tonsa, assembly GCF_053477335.1. Taxonomy (NCBI): domain Eukaryota; kingdom Metazoa; phylum Arthropoda; class Copepoda; order Calanoida; family Acartiidae; genus Acartia; species Acartia tonsa. The sequence continues at coordinate 49,267,636 of NC_137263.1, read as the reverse complement.
TAGCTTTGCAGGTTTAAAGCCCTGTGGGACTCTTCCTCTTATTTAAAGCTTGCCAGCTGAGAAAATGAAATATGAACGCGTCATATTTTCTGAAGAATAAGATTTGCAAAATTAAAGTTAAATGATAGATACAGCTTGACCCATAAAAAGTATTTGTTTAGGGTTTACAGCCCTTATTTCCTAATGTATTATCAAAAGTAGTATATGTCCTTGTTCTCTATACATTTCCACATAAGAATATAAAAAATTTAAAGGACCACCCTCAACGTCACAAAAAACGGTTTTTGATATTATAGCTCCCATAGGGCCTATATGAAAAATTAAAGACCATTTTTCCATACAATTTGGGGTCGGAGATTCCGAATCTGGCGTCCATTTTTATGTAGGTAACCTCCTTCATGCCGAAAAATGGCGCCAAAGTTGACTACCCTTCGAAAAATCCGCGAATGACAATTTTAGCAAAATAAAAATCTACCAAATTATTTTGATCATAAGATAGATAGATAGTTAGATTTAAATGAATAAAAAAATTATTTTTTTTCTTTCTTAAACGTTGAGAGAGAGAGAGTGAGGAAAGGAGATAGAAAGAAAGACAAAAGGAGATAATTATAAAGGGAGAGAAAGAAAAGTTTTTTTTTGGATAAGACAGAGAGAGAAAAAGGGAAAGAAAGAATGAGAGAGAGGGAGAGAGAAAAGGAGAAAGAAAGAAAGACAAAGAGAGAGAGAGAGAAAAGGAGAAAGCGGGAGAGAGAGAGAAAAGGAGAAAGAAAGACAGAGAGACAGAGAGAAAGAGAGAGAGAGACAGAGAGAAGAAGAGAGAGAGAGAGAGAAAAGGAGAAAGAAAGAGTAAGAGAGAAAAGGGGAAAGAAAAAGGGAGAGAGAGAGGGAGAGAGAGAGAGAGAAAAGGAGAAGGAAAGAAAGAGATAGATAGAGAGAGAGAGAGAGAGAAAAGGAGAAAGAAAGACAGAGAGAAAGAGAGAGAGAAAAAAGGATAAAGAAAGACAGAGAGAGAGAGACAGAGAGAAGGAGAGAGAGAGAAAGAAAGAAGGAGAGAGAGAAAGCGAGATAGAGAGACAGAGAGAAAGAGAGAGAGAGAAGAGAGAGAGAAAGCGAGAGAGAGAGAAAAGAAGAAAGAGAGAGAGGGAGAGAGAGACCAAGAGAGAATTAGAGAAAGAAATAGAGAGTGAGAAGCAGAGATAAATAGTGAGAAGGAAAGAGAGAGAGAGAGAGAGAGAGAGAAAGAGTGAGACAGAGAGAGGAGAGAGAGAAATAGAGAGTAAGATAGATAAAAAGTGAGAAATGTGTTAGATAGATAAAAAGAGAAAGAGGGAGAAAAGGAGATAGAAAGCAAGAAAGAAAGAGGGGGGTAATTATAAAGTGAGAGAAAGAAAAGATATTTTGTGATAGAATAGAAGACCTTACGTGTAATCTCCTTATATTAAAGTTTGTCTGTCTTGTTTGTCTGTATGTTTGTCTGTCTGTTTTTTTGTCTATCTGTTTGTCTGTATGTTTGTCTGTCTGCTTGTCTGTCTGTACCGAAGGATCTTGCTAAACGCTGAACCGTTATGGTTCTCCTTTACAGAGTATCTTCTCATACGTTCTGGGAATTAAAATATATTGAGAATCAACTCAGGTAAAATATTTAATGAACAAGGATGATAACATCCATAAATGCTTAACAAAATGTGGGGCATTGTAAAGTGACAGCTAGGAAGGGAGGAGACATACGGCTGAAAATTTACTGGTACCAAAAGTTCTTTTAAATAATTATCTTGTCCGTTGGCACAGAAGCTTTAGGTACTGTTATAAATTATGATTGATTAAAATCAGGGATCGGAAGCCTCACGTAAGCCGCGTGTAAGCCTCAGTGAAATCGTGATTTTATCACTATAAAATTCAGCTGGATGTATAAAACGGCTCTTTAGCAGACAATCCTTCTTTCTTAAATTTTTTTTTCTGGTCACAAGCAGGTTTAAAACTGAGGCTTATGCGCGGCTTACGTGAGGCTTCCGATCCCTGATTAAAATCAAACTATTACAGTCCAAACTTTTGAATCAAATAAATTTTAATCTACCGACAGGGAAATTAAATGTTTAGTAATTGGGGGGGGGGGGGGGGTATATCTATTTATGACCTAATGTCTTAAATTATCCCTTAAGATCCACAAAGTTTGAGAGTCACTCATTCGTAGGTTTAAACACTATTGTGACTTTCTGCATACATAGATACGTTGTACATCAATTTATTCCATTGTCTTATCCATTATGCCTATCTGCTACAGAAATGGATATATAATACGTGTCTATTGTGACAGTGGAATTTTGTCGTCAATTTAGGTTGCTAATATATAGTCCTCAGAAATAAGTCAATACCTTCCTCCATGGTCATGGAAAGGGATGAGGTAATGTCATAGGAGGTGATTGAGATTATAGTATACTAGCCAGCGGAGAGAAACATTTAAATTTTATTCCCGTACTTATATCAAACTGTATACATAACTACAGTAATCCTTGAAAAGGTTTAAATAAATAAGTTGATATTATAATTACTACTAATTACTACTACTAGTTGCTTCAACCCCAACCTCTGGTAGAAGGAAGGGAAAATAGCCTAAAACTACCCAAAGATATTTGTAAGCTTCCTGTAAAGTACAATCCATACAGACCAGTAATTTTAAAGTTAATTGACTTCAGACAAAGTAAAAAATATAATTTTTCGGTGGGGTATCATTTTTCCTAGAAACTATTTCTCTTGGGAGGGTGTAGATAATCACCCCAAAATGGTTATAAACACTCCTTGGACATATAAGAAGCATCACTGTAAAGAAGAACCATATCGGTTCAGCGGTTAGTGAGATCCTTCGCTACAGACAAATAACCTTACTACTTAGATAATAGAAAATACTAGCGACTACGCCCCTATGCATCTGGGGGCACTTGAGGTGGATGGAGGATTGAAGTCGATCACCCCCTGTTATAAATTAAGTTTTTAATAGAAAAATTTTTTAAAAATCGGGGGGGGGGAGTCATTTATTCTAGTGGCAATTTCTCTTCTGAGGGTGATGTTCCCTCCCCCAAAATAGTTATAAACCTTTCCAATATTTATGAGAAGCTACAATGTAAAGTAGAACCATATAGGTTAAGATGTGTTTACTGGGTGTTTTTTTAATAAACCCAGAACCACTTCATTATGCAATCTACATTTTCCTGGATATTTTGTCTATGGTAGTCCATAAGTGTACAGCTTTACAGTACATTGTTTTTATTTGTTAAAGCAACACGTATGAAAAAGAAAAAGATTCTTTTTAAAGTAAAATGCTTATATTTCAATCATAATCTATATTTTTTTTATTTTTTACCGATCCACTTCATTATGCAAATCAAAAGAAAATCAATGGGAAAACGTTTGTTTTGCACTTTTCTCCACTTTTAAAAAATGATTCTGATAAAATAACAATTTTTTAAGGGATTTATGCATTAATTATAATGAAAAACAGTTTAAGGTAGATTTTAATGATTTTTCTAATTAAGAAATAATTGGAAAAAAAGAAATTCTATACCTATTACTTTAGAGGACAGCTGCTGACCCCCAGTCCTATGGATGAAGATAAATACATATAAAAGATAAAAATTAGCCTGAAAAGTATACAAAAATGTTTTTTGATGTGTTAAAAAAATCCATTTTAAAATCTTGATTTAGTAGATGATGGCCTTTAAGATGCTCTTACTAGTGGTGAAGGTGAGCTAAATGTTATCTAAGTACATGACCATTACAACAACTTGTCTATTAACCTATGTACCATTTTTTGTAGTCATAGCAGCCTCCAGTGGAGCCTCTCGACATGAAATATAACCAATATTTAAAAACTACATTATTTACTTTATGAATTTTAGTAATTAAAATTGCAATTTTTTTCTTTTTTAATATTGCTTGACTGGAGGCTGCTATGACTACAAAAATTGGACTATAGTTCAATATATAAGTTTTCATCATGGGCATGCACTTTGATAACATTTAGCTCACCATCACCACCAGTAAGAACATCTTAAAGGCCATCATCCTCATAATCAAGATTTTAAAATGGATTTTTTAAACACATCTAAAAACATTTTTGTATACATTTCAGGCTAATTTTTATTTTTAACATGTATTTAGCTTCATCCATAAGACTGGGGGTCGGCAGCTGTCCTCTAAAGTGATAGGGATAGAATTTCTTTTTTTCAATTATTTCTTATTTAGAAAAATCATTAAAATCTACCTTAAACTGTTTTTCATTATAATTAATGCATAAATCCCTTAAAAATTGTTATTTTATCAGAATTAATTTTTAAAAGTGGAGAAAAGGGCAACACAAACGTTTTCCCTTGATTTTCTTTTGATTTGCATAATGAAGTGGATCGGTAAAAAATACAAAAATATAGATTTTGATTGAAATATAAGCATTTTACTTTAAACAGAATCTTTTTCTTGTATCATACGTTTTGCTTTAACAAATAGAAACAATGTACTGTAAAGCTGTACACTTATGGACTACCGTAGACAAAATATCCAGGAAAATGTAGATTGCATAATGAAGTGGTTCTGGGTTTAGGACAAAAATATTGCTTAATTTAACCTACCTACTATTGACATAAATTAATGAACTATATCTTATTTTTTTCATTGGGTTGAAAGTTTCGTAGAAGAAAAAAATATTTAGCGATCTGGTGATTACAAGTAATATAATAATATATCCAGGTTCAGGATCTACTTAGTAACAAGGATGACAATATTAATAAGTAGCCAAGCACAAACAAAATCTTGAAAAGCCGAGAAAATTACTTCATGTCGGATGGACAGACAGACGGACGGACAGACATTTGGAATTGTAGAGTAGCTTTGCTTCAAAAAAATGGTGTTATCTTGTTAACTGCTTTTATTTAAGTAAATATAAACTCTTGAAATTGTATATCTGTAGAATGTCAACTTTTTCTGTCCGTCATTCCTTAACGCCATGGAATAAAAATTTTCTCTGTTGCTATTGATGATAGACATCTAAAATTTTAAGTGAAGATTTTAATGGCATATGCACATCTAATCAATACATTGTTTTGTCCATCTGTCTGTCGGTCATGCTTCAAAGCAAACATTATTTTTTAAGGTTTCGTGATTTAATTTTATTTTTTATTTTTTAAAGAACTCAACAACTGCCCCATAACTCACTTTGTCTGTTTGTCAATTCAGTGATATTTTTCTGTGTATAACTTGAGTTAATCATGAATAGGAAAAGAGAAATTCAAGAAAATCTAAAAATCTAAGAATCGATCTAGCACCCCAATTAATAAACAAATCTTAATAAAACTTGGTGAAAATATGTATAATGTAATAGACAGGTGGACAAAACAATGTATAGAATAGATGGGCATATGTCATAGGAATCTTCACTAAAAATTTTAGCTGTCTATCTTGAATAGGAGCCAAGAAAATCATGTTTCCCCTATAGCGTTACGGACTGACGGACGGACGGACTGATGAACAAACAAAGTGAATTATAGAGTGACTTCGCTTCTAACAAGGATGACAACATCCATAAGTAGCGAAGCACAAAATTTCGTGGATTTGACTGACGGTCATTGTTGTTTTCTTCAAACGACGGGAAATTTAATTTTGATATCTTTAACTTAAAGAAATTTTAAAATCGATTAATAAACACTAAAGATATGGGGGAAAATGTAAAAAATACAAAAAAAATAGCCAAAAACCTGCAAAAAGGCAGTCTGACCGTCATTGTTGATTTCTTCAAATGACCGGAAATTTAATTTTGATATCTTTAACTGAAAAAAAATCTTGAAAATCGGTCCATAAACACCAAAGATATGGGGAAAATGTAAAAAATATAAAAATAGCCAAAAACCTGCAGAAAGGCAGTCTGACCGTCATTGTTGTTTTCTTCAAACGATGGGAAAGGGGGGGGGGGGGTAAAATGTGGTGACTTGTCACACGACATACCAGCAATTTTATTTTGGGTGCTACTCCCTTAGTTTTAGAGATAATTGGATGAAATCTTTTGGGCTGGGTCACTAAGGGGGGGGGGGAAGTTTTGACACTTTCGCTTACTCCGTGATTATTGGGCTAGGTATTAAAGTTAGACTATAGGTTATTTGGGATAAAAGTTTACTTTTGGTTAGTACATCACGGATTTTTAATCATTTTTTGGATAACCCCACCCCCTAGCCCCCCGGGGCTCAAAATCCCCCTAAAAATGAACCTAACCTTAATTTTCTCAGGAACCATTTGACCAAAAGAGATGATTTCTTAAACTTAAGCTTTTATGCTTATAAACTAACTTCTGATTTAGAAGTCACCCCCCTGCCACCAACCCCTAGCCCTCCGGGGCTCAAAAAAACCCTAAAAATGAACCTAACCTTAATTTTCTCAGGAACCATTTGACCAACAGAGATGATTTCTTAAACTTAAGCTTTTATGCTTATAAACTAACTTCTAGTTTAGAAGTCAGCCCCCTGCCATCAACCCCTAGCCCTCCGGGGCTCAAAAAAACTCTAAAAATGAACCTAACCTTAATTTTCTCAGCAACCATTTGACCAACAGAGATGATTTCTTAAACTTAAGCTTTTATGCTTATAAACTAACTTCTAGTTTAGAAGTCACCCCCCTGCCGCCAACCCCTAGCCCTCCGGGGCTCAAAAAAACTCTAAAAATGAACCTAACCTTAATTTTCTCAGGAACCATTTGACCAACAAATTGATTTCTTAAACTTAAGCTTTTATGCTTATAAACTAACTTTTAGTTTAGAAGTCACCCCCCTGCCGCCAACCCCTAGCCCTCCGGGGCCCAAAAAAACCCTAAAAATGAACCTAACCTTAATTTTCTCAGGAACCATTTGACCAACAGAGATGATTTCTTAAACTTAAGCTTTTATGCTTATATACTAACTTCTAGTTTACAAGTCAGCCCCCTGCCACCAACCCCTAGCCCCCCGGGGCTCAAAAAAAAACCTAAAAATGAACCTAACCTTAATTTAAATTTCTTATTTGTAGAGTTAGAGGTACACTTATTAGACCAAATATGCTTAATTTTGGATGTTATTGACATATCTCCTGAAAAAATTAGAATCAGCCTCCAGGTTCAGGTGCTGCAGGCCTCCAGGTCCACTCAGGAGACAGGTAAAAATTTAAATTTCTTATTTGATGGTTTAGAGGTACACTTATTAAACCAAATATGCATCTTTTTGGATGTTATTGACATATCTGCTGAAAAAATTAGAATCGGCCTCCAGGTTCAGGTGCTACAGGCCTCCAGGTCCACTCTGAAAACAGGTAAAAATTAAAATTTCTTTTTGAAGAATTAGAGGTAAACTTATTAAACCAAATATGCATCTTTTTGGATGTTATTGACATATCTCCTGAAAAAATTTGAATTGGCCTCCAGGTTCAGGTGCTGCAGGCCTCCAGGTTCACTCTGGAGACAGGTAAAAATTAAAAGTGCTTATTTAAAGATATGTGTTCTAGGCAGGGTCTAGGTGACCTCCAGGCGACTGCTGGATAGGGAAAATTAAACAAATTGTATTTTTTGAATTTAGAGAAAGTTGTGCTCCAAGCAGGCTCAAGGTGTCCTCTAGGAGCCTTCTAGACAGACCTAAAGTGTCTATTTTATAATGTTTAGGTATGCTTTTTAAAGTAGAATTCTGTCTCAGATGTAATATTACAGATACTCAAAATGGGGCAAGCGTTTTTGATATGATTCAGATTATAAAGTCTAGATGAAAGTGGAGTCATTTTAAGAATTTTCCCCCTTTTTTAGGTTTTACTGTTATCATAAGTTGCGGAAGTCATATATATGTATGAAAGGCCCCATTCAAGTTTCAAAAGTGACTTGGCTCTTATGGCTGCCGGCGCGCAGGGGGTATAAAAAGTGCCCATCCCCTTATAAAACCAAAAATTTAATTTCCTTCAAACACAGGCATGTTGCATATCAAAATGACTGCATTGAAATGCTGGTTACAAATCTCAAACCGTTATAAAAAATATTGCTCCTAGTTGGAACAAGATCTCATTAAGTATCTAAAAACAGCTGATTTAGTCAAAATTGTTCATTTTGGTAGGTTATTTGAAAATCATTTCAGACTGAATCAATATTTTTCAAAACAGTTTTCAGATCTGTAATCAGCATTTCAATGCGGTCATTTTGATATGCAACATGCGTGTGTTTGAAGGAATTTCAATTTTTGGTTTTATAAGGGGGCGGGCACATTTTATACCCTCCGTGCGCCGTTGTTTTTGGATTTAAAAACCTCTTTCAAGTTTCACAGGGTTTTATATTGGCCTAGTAACCCTTGCCAATGTCTACTAATGTGAAATTCCAAAATCGACCCACCCTAAGTAAGTTGTATTTTTTGTATTTTTTAACAAATAATTTAATCTGCAAGGTATTTTTTTCAGAGTTTTAAAATGGTTCATTTTTGGTTTTTTTTGAGCCCCGGGGGGCAAGGGATTGGCGGCAGGGGGGCTATTTCTAAACTTAAACTTAGTTCATAAGCATAAAAGCTTAAGTTTAAGAAATCATCTCTATTGGACAAATAGTTCCTGATAAAATTAAGGTTAGGTTCATTTTTAGGGTTTTTTGAGCCCCGGGGGGCTAGGGGTTGGCGGCAAGGGGGTGACTTCTTAACTTAAACTCAATTTATAAGCATAAAAGCATAAGTTTAAGAAATCATCTCTGTTGGTCAAATTGTTCCTGAGAAAATTAAAGTTAGGTTCATTTTTAGGGTTTTTTTGAG